>NC_046660.1:13015261-13112688 GCF_010883055.1 Belonocnema kinseyi
CGCGCAACTCAGTCATTTACAGCGTCTCCTACTATATTCACACGGACATAGCTCTGTCATAGTATTGGACCGCATCTCGTTTCAGATCTGGGATCACTGGTAGGTACACCTCAGTATGCTTGTAGTAGCTGTAGCGACAACATAACAAAGTGATTTCTTCCCTCGAAATACCGTCTCAACTTATTCCGTAACTTTAACCGAACACTTGAGTTTAATAAATACCGTAAATTCTACGAATTTTTTGAATCTTACGAATGCTTTGAATTAACTGAGTTTCATGAATACATTTAATTCCATGCATTTATCGAATACCATGAACTTCATGAATACCTTGTATTACACGAATTTCTTGAATTCCGGCAATTCCTAGATTTTCATAAATTTCCCCAATTCTTTGAATTCGGTGAATTCCTTGAATTCCATGAATTGCATGAATTCCTTAAATTGCATTAATTCCTTGAATTCCACGAATTCCATGAATTCCTTGAATTTCATGAATTCCTTAAATTCCATGAATTTTGTTGAATGTTATGAATTTTATTAATTCTATGAATACCTTGTTTATCATGAATTTGTTGAAATTCGTCATATCCTTGATTTCAAGGAATTCCATGAATTCTCGATTACAATGAATTACATGAATTCTATGAATTTCTTGAATTTTATGAATACCTTTTAGTCCATGAATTCCTTCAATTTCGTTAATTCCTGTAAGTTTCTTGAGTTTCATTAATTCAAAATATTTCATGAATTCCATGAATTTGTTGAATTCCATGAATACCTTGTATTCCCTGCATTTCACGAGTTTCGTCAAATCCTTGAAATTGATCAGTTCCTGTAATTTCTTGAAATCCACGAATTTCTTAAATTCCATGAATTTCATGAATAACTTGTAGTACACAAATTCCTTTAAATCCGTAAATTCTTTGAATTTGACAAATTCCTGTATTTCGTTGAATTCCATTAATTCCTCGAATACCATGAAATCCGTGAATTGCATGAATTCCATGAATACCTTGTATTCCATAAGTTCCTTGAATTATATCAACTCCTCGAATTTCAGTCATTCCTTCAAGTCCTTGAATTCCATGAATTTCTTGATTACAGAGAACCCCTATAATAGCCCTCCCTTCTATAGCCTCCCTTCTATAACAAAAGCGGAGCTGGCTGTAACGAGCTAGTTCCCACCCACCGTCAGCCCCAAAATCGGTGCTATGAAAGAGTTTCACTCTACTATGAATTTCTCTATCATCATGAATTCCGTTAATTCCAAGAATTCCATGAATTCTTTGAACTCGATTAGTTCCCTGAATTCCTCAAAACTCATGAAATCCATAAATTCCAGGAATTCCTCAAAAACCATAAATTCTAGGAATTCCTCAAAAACCATGAATTCACGGAATTCCTTAAATTTCATGAATTTTTTGAACTTCATGAATTTCTTAAATTCCATGAATACCTTGCAGTATATGCATTTCACGAATTTCGTCCAATGCCTTAATATAATGAGTTCCTTAAATTCCATGAATCTTCAAGTACAATGAATTTCATGAATTCCTCGAATTCCATTAATTCTCTGAATTCCATGAATTCCATGAATTTCTTGTGTTTCCTGGTTACGTTGTAGTCCGCGAATTCCTTGAATTTGATGCATTTCCGTAATTCCTTGAACTCCATGAATTCCTCGAATTTTATGAATTTCATAAATCCCTTGCACTCTATAAATTCCTTGAATTCCAATAATACATCCACGAAGAAAAATAGTTCACGAAACTTGATCAAATTCAGTGGGGTAAAATCGGGACATATGGCCACTTTGATAGAGCTTCATTTCTAGTTCGGTAAAACAAAATTCGGTAATAACTCATTCACGAACATGAAAGTGTAACAAATTAATACTAATGTCTACCGATCTGTACTTAGTTAATACTGTAGTTGGTAGTTGACATTTTAATAGACATAATTGTAAAATATATAAAGCTTTAGATAAATATTAATAAACAGTTGGGTAAAACGCCGAGAAAAAATCTCGACTTTAAAGTTAAAGTACGAGTACGTCAGGGCCATGCAAAAAATATTTGGGGCTCGTTTAAGCTACATTTTTTAATACACCATTTAATTGATGAGCCGGTTTTTAAATTTTTTAGGAGTGAATAAAAACATTAGACAGTTTTTTATTTAAAATTTTCAAAGCTTAAAAGCCTAAATTATTTAATTTTAAATATTTTTAATGTTTGAATCGTCTACTTTTTAAAAAATCTTTTTTATGTAAAATATTCAAGCTATTAAAATTGAGCATTGAAAACTTGAAAAATAAGTTTATGTAAATCTCTTAAATTAAATTAGGTTATAATTTAAGGAATCAAATCGAATGTGTAAGCTAACACGTTCATAGGATTTTTAAAAATAATTATATTTTTAAGATAATGAGTAAAGTTTTAAATTGTAATTTTTCAAATTGAGTAAGTACCAATTTGCAAAATATAAAAACTATAATTAATTTGTCTGAATAATTTTTGCTAATAATTAATTAAATTGATTTACTTTTTCATTTCATTAAATTACCATTCAAATTCTAAATCTAAGGTGTGGTTAAATTCATTGGACTTCACCGATATTGCCAATACATGCTGAAAATATTTTCTATTTCTAGAATAGTTTTTAAAATTTGACCATTTTTGTGATTTATGCATTTTAACTCATCACAGTTGATACCTAAAATTTTTCACTATTCAAAACATCAACAATTATAATTTTTAATTACAAATTTTAATTTAAAAAAGAAATATTGTAAGACAAAGTAGTGATCACAATGATATAGGGTTATGCAAATATAAAGAATTTATTGTTATGAACAATATTTTTAATTTCTTACCAAGAATTTAGTAGGTAGTAGGTAGTAGCGAAAAATTTATTTGGCAAACCCCTAACAGGACAAAAAACACTAAAATGGCAACACTGAGGATCACGCTAGTGGCGTCAACTTCGATTCATGGCAATTAAATTTTTCATTTTCTACTTTAATGAAATCTCATTTTATTTTGAAATTTTTTCAATTTTTTCAATTTTTTCAATAATGAATACCGAATGACAAGCAGGACTGTAAATAATTTAAAAATTCAACACCTTTTTTCAAATTAGAAAATTGGTGAATATCCTCGAGGTGCTCAGTACTTGCCTACGATCCTGAAAGGTTAAGGAGGCGATGGAAGATACTGCGTGACTATCGGTTTACCAAACTGTCGAATGAAGTCTTACGTAGCAAAAATAAAAAGCTCGCTCACAGTGGACAAACTTTCAGAAAATATGCAGGAGATTATAACTTAACCAAAATTAATTTTTCTCTAGAATCCATTAAAAAAATTACCAAAACTTTAAATAAATAATACATTTTTCACCTAGAAAGAAAAACCAAAATTTATCATTCTGTAACTGATTTTTCGGGAATTATTGTCATTGCATAATTTAAAGTTTGCTTGACTTGACATTTGCAAACATTATTTAAAGAGCATGAAACTTTATCCAATTTCTCAGGAATGTGTGACAGAATATTTTTTAATAATTACACCACGTGCATTAATGATTACTTTTAAAAATCTTTATTGTACATTTGAAAAATTACGTATGCGTTATTAGAGATTACCTAACTGTCATTTATTCTTTAAAAATTCGCAAGACACAAATTATCACAATAATGTCAGACATTCTTTTTTTGGTCCATATATCCCAATTATACTTGAAAGTTCGGTAAAGTTTCCTAATCAAAGTTTCTCCATGTTGCATTGCATTAATTCCTTGAATTCTGTCAATTCCTTTAAGTTCTTGAATTCCATGAATTTATTGAATACCACGAATTCCTCCAATACTATGAATTCCGTGAATTCCATTGATTCTTTGAACTCGATTAATTCCTTGAATTCAGAGAATACCTTGTATTCCACGAATTCTTCGAATTCTGTTAATTCCTCGAATAAAAAAATTCCTGTAATTTCTTGAGTTGTATTAATTTCTCGAATACGATACATTTCTTGAATACCATAAATTCCATGAATTCCATGGATTTCTTGACTTTTATGAATTCCTTCAATTCTGTCCATTCTATAAAGGCGCCTCTACACGTAACCCTTGACCTTACTGCACAGCCATTAATTGCGTGTAACTATATTGCACGGAGAAAAATTAAAGTCAGTTTAACAATATAAATGTGCAGATCGAACATGCTAGAAGGTTAAAACAAGAGGCTTAAGCCGATCATAGATAGTTAAACGGATCATTATATAGGGCAGTATTAATAATTAGAAAGGGACGAATCGCTCATCATAAAGGGTCGACTAGCTCATCATGGAGAGTCAATTTGATCATCTCACATAGTCTAATTGATATCATTGGACAGTCGACCTGGTTATGATAGGGAGTCGACTTGATTATCCTGCATTTTTTATATTTGTTGTCCTTTTCCTACTTATTCCATTTTCTCTCTCTCTCTCTTATAAGAGACTGGAAATGATACAATTAAGTGTAACCTTCAAAACCTAAAAATTAGTATGAAATACAAACTAAACTGCTCCGTATTCTCTTTCAAATCGCCTTCGTGAAATTTTTAATTATAATTCAAGGAACCTTTAAGGTTGGAAACGATATTAGAGCGTTCATCCATAGTCATGACCGGACCCGGACCCATCATAATGAGTCATGTACGTTCGAAGGAATGTTTCTTGACTCACAATTTTGATAAATAAAATTATTTTTCTTTTTTTGCCTAACTCGTATTTACCCTGCTTAAAAGATTACCGGAAACATTTAGGAAGCTTAACTTTTTCAGTTGAATTCGGTGCTTACCTGCTTTTATTTTTGAAAGAGACTTCGAGCCTTTACACAAGGAGGAATTATATGCAGTCAAACCTGGGTTTAGTGATCCTGCATTTGATGTTTCCGAGAATTCACGCCGCGCACTGGGGATCGGTGAGAAGCGATGCGAGAGGATGTGCGGTGCTCTCTCAAGCGTAACAAAATATAGAGAGGAACAAGAAAAAGAAAAAACAGGAGAGACACAAAAGAGTTCCTACACTCTGGATTTAAGTTCACGCTCATTTCCAAAATTGGCATTTAATCCAGGTTTGACTGTATTTTCTTTTTTTCTTCCTTAATATAATGTTCCGATTCTTGTTGACGAAATGCCATTAGGTACTTCTTTCATCAAATTATAAAAATATGTCAGAAGAAAAAATATACTGGAAGAGAATATACAGCGAAATGTTAATTTTCTGTTTCTTGTTGCAGATTTTAGTTCAAATTTCGACTGTTCAACCACTGGATACGAAACTGCTAGTGTTTCTCGTCCCCAAACTTTAAATTCTCCTGAAAGGTCTCTTTCTGCTGCAATTCCTCATTCTCTGGGCTCCCCTGTCAGGCATTCTTCTCCTGCCGAGCCTTCTATTCGTGTCAGGTCAAGGTCACCTCCTCCTTGTCATTCTTTTGCATATCTACTTAATCATAAAATTTTAAAGCTCAGATTTGCGAGGCTTATTCCCAAAAAGAATCCGAACCAGAGTTACGAAGTTCGTAAATACACTTTTCCTCCCGATGCACCCATGCGATTGAAAGGAAATCTTCAGATCGTTTTGCCTATGCCAACCAATGAACAAACTGTATTATTAACGACCAATGGAGATGTAATTGCAATATTTGAGAGGAATTATACAATATTTCGCGGAATGTATGTAATAAAATATGATTCATCGGGGTACCGGTTAGAAAGTAGGGTAAAAATAAATATAAAGAGCGGCGCGGTCAATGATTTGACCCCAGAAGAAATGAAGGATACTCCTTTAGGCAGGAAACACCCAATCTCGGTGAATTTTAAAATAATTGATGTGAGCAAGTCTTCTCCATAACATAATTTTGATGATTAAAAAGATGTAAAACTAAAATTAAATATTAAATATAGATAACCTTGGACGACCAATGTTGTATATATGATAAAAGACTTATGCGGCTTAGCAGTCAGAAATTTCATTTATTTCAAGTCCAACTCATTTGTCAACGTTTCGGACAAGCAGCGATACAGAGTTTCGATCGTGAAAGATTGTTTAAAATAGCGAAAGAACAAATATCATACCCTGTTTGGACCAAAATCAAAAGATTCCAAATAATTTTTTTTTTTAATGTGAGAAAAGGCTTGAGTACTGAAATTCTTACATCTATGTCTAGAATGGAAGATGGGTCTATGTAGGTTATTTCATTTTAGTTTTCTCATATATAGTTATGAAGGAGATTAAAATTGTAGAGATTGTTGTGCAATATTACCTTGAATTTAGAATAAAGTTCTTTTTTCGTTTTTATAATAAAGGACATAACCTCAAAACTGCGCTCGAAAAATGGTTCTTGAGGAAGTGGGTTATTGCAGTCACGTGGTGCTGACGAACGCATGATGGCAAGAGTGATATTTCCTCGATTTGAATCAAATTAAATTATAAATGTAAATAAATACATAAAACGCACGTCGTCTATCAATTAACTTGTAGTCAATGTGGATGGGTCTACATAGGTCAAACTCAAAGGAAATTTATAGTCAAGGCTTGAGCACTTTATATCGTAATTAAATTTTTACCAAGTAAAACTAGTAAAAAATTATCTAAAATAACTCAAGTGCAATATTTATTTACATTTAGAATTTAATATGATTTAAATTGAGGAAATTCGTTCTTGCGATCACGTGTTCGTCAGTGTCACGTGACTGCAATAACCCATTTTCTCAAAAATACTTTTATCTCAGTACATAACTTTAAAAAACCGTGCGACCACGCGTCATTGCGTCGATCCTTTTTTCATATTAACATGAAAGCTGTATTATTACGAAAATAGATTGCGGAAGAACAATTGAAACAAAAATTTCTTATAAAAAACTCTCAAAACAATGTTGACATAAACAAAAATTGGCCAAAAATACATTTGAAGCAATTTTTCGAGTGCAGTTTCAGGGTTATGTCTGTATGAACATAAATTTTGCAATTTTGATGATTTTGAAGACCTAATTAAAATTTTGCATTCCTATATAGAGAAATTTGTAACATAATGCATTACAATTTTTGAAATGAAGAAAACTTGCATAATCGTTGAGTTGAAAATTTTTTTCGTTAGATCCTGTTTTATTCCGAAAACATAAAAAGTTAGCGACTCTAATGATTTCGTGAATAAAATCTTCATTAAAGATTGTTTGCGCGTGCACCGCAAAAGCGCGATAATAAAATTTAGAAGTTGCATACAAATTAGATCCCTTTTTCCTCACGACATACATTTCTTAATTTAAAATAATTTTTCGTGATTTTTAGCTTTTTGGTATATTCATCTTTCATTATATAGAAGTACGCGATCCATTATCATTGATTTCTAACAATATAATGTTATTATCATGAAAAGTTAAACACTTTAAGTGAAATGATTATTCAAGTGAAATACTTAATCTTAAATTATTTATTATGAAAAGTTAAATAATTAATGTTACACGTGACAAACTGCTAATAATATTTTTTTATGTTTTGAAACGGATGATTTTGGATATCTAATTTATATTTTTTTAGATACCTCATTATCTCCTATCATCAGTCATACTTTTAAAATTAGCTATGCGTTATCTTTACCTCCGTTGTACTGTAGCTGTAATTGTCAGGTTTACTTTAGCAATACTTTTCCTATACTTCAAACATACATTGTTCTGCTGCGCCTATATTTGAGATAGACATTCAATATACTTTATTTAAATAAAGATAAAGTATGAAATCGTCTCGAATGCGATAATTTAACTATTCTATCTGAGAGATCACCCTCATGTAATTTTCCAAATTATTTCTTAGATCAATCAAATACCAAAATTATTTTTATCCAGGGAAGATCCACTGATTTAATCTTTTAAAAAATGATTCACTGTACTTTATGTTGTTCAATAAAAAAAACTCAAAAATCATCTTTGCTAATTTCTTTGTAATCAACACTAATGTTGTCACTTATCCATAAGCTACATCTTTATTTTACAGCTATATTCGCCTTATCGTCTCGAATTCCCTTCTACTCACAGACGCGGTGACGTAGAGCATACTCGCAACAATTTGTCGCTAAAATTCTCAAGATAAAATAATATACGTTCATTTACTTTACCAATAAATTATATGAGTTTCCCAAGGTGAAATAATTAACCGAAAATACGTTTTTAACGTCCACTAAGTTGATAAGGTGATGTTAATTAAAAATTATCATCCCACGAAGCCTTGCTTCATAAAAATCCATTTAAGCAATTTGTTCGCTACGGTACTTTTAAAGTTTTGCGTTTATCAGTTTTTTAAACACTAAAAAACAATGAGAATCTTGTATAATTTTGTCTTAACCCTGGATGTTATTTTTGATTTTATTGGTAAGTGAATAATAGATTTTTATAATTTTTTAATATTTTATCATAGTAAGTATTTTGGAACATCATTTATTGCCTCCTTCATTTATCATTCATGTTGGTATTTGAGTATAAGTTCCTTCCGAAAAATATATCTGTGTCTTCATTCATTTGGCGGTGGTTCAATTTCAAATTAATAAAACATTTTTTGGTGTTGTCACAGAAATATCATCAGGTACATCACCTAAAACAAGGGACTTTCTGACAAATTTTGGGATGAGTAGTGAACATGCGAATCATCAAGGTAACCCTAATACAAGTAAAAATTATTAACAGTAGCATTAGTGAATAAACAGTTTAACACTAATAATCTCTTTAACTAGAAAAAGTTCTACGTGCATGGAATATTGTTTTTAATGTTTTAAAGGAACATTTTAGAAATGTGTATCATACCAAAATTTTATTTTTTTATTGAGCACATTTTTCGCAGGCCTTTATCATTTTTAAGCAGGCAGTTGCATTACATAATTCTGTAGAATACAAAAAGAACCATAACTACTTTAGAAAGTGCCTTCAAGTAAGTTTCAGTATAAGATAATAATTATTTTCTTATGACGCATTTCCTATAACTCTTTCGCTATTTACAGAAAACTAATTTTCATATACAGAAAATGTTATAGAATAATCAGTGTTGAAATTGATTAAAATCTTCACACTCCTCGCATGTATCTTAAATCCCTAAAGGAAAAAATAAAATATTTTCAAATCCAGTTAAGTTTTTGAAATATGTTAAATTATTAGAAATTCTTTGAAATCGTTGATATGCCCTAAAATAATTAAAAATACTTAGAGATCCTAATGTTTCTTTAAATCTCAGAAAGTTCTTTGAAATTTCTTTAAAAGCATTGTGTGTTTTGACATAATTTAGAAGCTGTTAAAATAGAGAGAAAATCCTTTACATGAAAAATTAATTTTTATTTTCGACAAAGTCATTGACTTTTGATTTACATTTTGTTTTGACAATATAATTTGTTATTTTAAGTGAGCTTCAAACCTACGCCATATGATTCACGTAAAATAGATAGAATAGATAGAACAATATTCACATGCTTACATTTAGGCATAGTGTATGAGTTATTTTAAGGGTTATTTTTAAGAGACAGGAGTTGATTTTTGAAAATTCATTTTTAAAGTTTCTGAGAAACCAAAAAACCCTAAAATTCTGCCGCTGTCGATTTTTTTAATTTTTCAAATTTTCAGTTGTGAAGTTTTTGGCAACAAGCACCTGCAGCAATAAGTCCGGTCTTTTTAAAACAAAGTAAGCCTGAAAATAGGGATGGGTGCCAAAGAAGAGCTTTTGAGCGAAATTGTCTGCTAACAAATCAATTTTACAAGAATAAGAAAGTAATGATCTCTAATGTACAATTTCTAGAGCTTTAGAAAAACGATATCAGAATCGAAACAAAATTTAAACCACAATAATTATATTCGTGTATTTAACAAAAATATGAATTTTTTAATTGAATAAATCTCAATTTGAGATGGCGGCTAAAAGACCATTTTTTTATATTCCTGATTTTTCGTATTGGAGAAATATTTTCAAATAAGTTCTCATAAACGTATGTATACCGGACTTTTCGGAAACTCTGATGACAAATTCGAAGTCATATTTCAAAAATTCAAAATGGCTATTCAAACACCGCTGATAAAAATTACTTAAACAGTCCAATTTTCATAAAAATTCGCACGCTTCCAAAAGTTACTGAAACATTGAGATTTTCATAAAAATTCCCACATTAAGATTTTTGGATCCGTCGATGATAAATCCGCAATCAAATTTGAAAATTCGAAATGTTGGACCTAATAGGACTGCCAAGAGTTACTGAGGCATTCCGATTTTCATAAAAATTCGAAAATGGGAGTTTTTGGGGCCGCTGATGATGAATCCGTCTTCAGATTTTTAAAATTAAAAATGGCGAATCCTATAGGACTACAGCAAGCGATTGAAACATTCCGATTTATATTATATATATTATATATTTATTGTCGTTGCCCAACTCTCATTTATGAAAAATAAGTATTAGTTAAATATTGGATCCAGTAATTATTGGCGAATGCTAGCAAGAAAATAATACCGTAAGAGAATAAACAACGAAATGTTAATCCTCTGTTTCTTGTTGCAGATTTGAGTTCAAACTTCGATTGTTCACCAAATGGCACCATTATTTCTGGTGTTTCTCATTTGGAAACTTCTTATTCTTTTGAAAGGCCTCGTTCTCGTGCCAGATCATATTCTCAGGATTTTCTGGCCAGGTCTTCTCCTGCTGACGAGCCTGCTCTTCGTGTCAGGTCTCCTTCTCCTCTTGCCATTCGCACTTTGTCATATATACGCGAATTTGGAATTGAAGAACTTAATCTTATTCGGCTTATTCCCAAGGCGAAACCGAACCGGCGATTCGAAGTTCGTAAATACACTTTTCCTCGTGATACACCTATCAAACTGAAAGGAGAACTTCGTGTACTTTTGCCTATGCCAACCGAAGAACGAACTGTATTATCATCGTGCAATGGAGATGTCATTGCAATATTTGAGAGGAATTACACATTGCTTCGTGGAATGTATACAATAAAATATGATAAATTTGGCTTCAGGACTGAAAATCGTGTAAAAATAAACATGAACAGCGGCGCGATAAAAAATTTGACCCCAGAAGAAATCGCTGAAACGCCCTTAGGCAAGAAACACCCAATCTCTAAAAGTTTTAATATAATAGATATGAACATCCACCATTAGATATTCACACTGTAATCTAATAAGAAAATTTAGCTTTTTCTTTCTCTCTAAAAAAGCAACGAAAAAAATTCGTTTTCTATAAATGAAAAAGTGGCAAGAAAAATGAAGAAACAGAAAAAAACCAAACCCCCTTCCTTTTCTTTTCTGTTTTTTCCTCTTTTATTTCGACTATTATGAAATCACAATAAAAACATGTTTAAAAAAGAATCAACAACGTTTCGGAGCTCACACAGCAACCTTATCAAGGAAAAAACTATGAAAAATTTAATAAAAATAAAATTTTTAACCGGCAGGAATAGCACCCCAACCACTATACTCCCTAACAACTACCAATCATCACGCGAGGATAAAGTTAAAGTCCACAAGGCAAACCAGTTATAAACAAACCTGATATAGAAATGACCTTTAATTTTTATTTCTATTTCTTCTTTTTTATTCTTGTACAATGGGGAAAACCCTTTTCTTTTCTATTTTAGGGGGGGGGGGGAGGCGAAATTTTTCTCCTTTAGATTGCAGTTGGAACATTTTATGGTGTGTGTCCAAAGGTCGCTAGATTCTTGGTCATTTTTATGTCAGGTTTCTTTATAACTGGTTTGCCTTCTGAACTTTCACTTGATTTTTGGGTTTTGATTCTCAGTTATCAGGGAGAGAGCATGGATATTGCGGTGTTATTCCGGACTGTTAAAAATTGTATTTTATTCTTATTTTTTTGTCTTGATAAGGGTGCTTTATAAGTACCGAAACGTTGGTGATTATTTAAAAGAATTTTGATTTTAACTTGATAATAAAAATAAAAGAGACGAAAGAAATCAAATAGAAGAGGAAGAGGATTTGGTTGGTTCTCTTCTCATTTTTCTTTTTCAGCCATAACTAGAAGGAGAGAAAATAATAATTTAAATAATTCGGGAATTAAGATCGTAATAACATGGCCTTGAAAGACATTCTGGTATTCCAAACCAAATTGTTCAACTTTTTATTTTCATCGTCATGAATATTTTTTTAAAAAAATCTAAAAGATTTACTGTTAAAGTTCCTTAAATTTGTATGGTATTCTAAAGTCTCACAAGGATAGTTTTGTTTACATTTTTTTGGAAAACAAGGCAAATTGCACTATTAAAAATGTTGTCCTCCGTAAGTACAGTGTGTCTTATTTTAAAGCTTCTTTAAGGAATGTCTACCATAATTTTATAATAAGTTTGAAAAGTAAAATATAACATGTTGAAAAAAAAAACATAATTTTTAAGTAGTTATTTAATTTTCATTGTGTACTTTCAACGAGCTGCTAGACACTCGATTACTTGAGCGCAGACTATCTTGTCTGCGCACGTAAACCGACAGCACTGGAAGTAAAACAATAACAGTTTTTTGATGGCTGATTGAATGTAAGTAATATTTTTCAAAAAATTTCTCAATTCCTTTAGGAACAACTTTCAAGCTCAAATGTTTAGCTTGCTCAAAATCCACTCGACTCTTCAAACACTAGGAGGTATCCCTGTCGAATTTTTAGAACGTTATAAAAAAAATCATTATCTTTGTTTTACATAAATATTTGAAGTTTTAACATACATCATCACCCCAAGAACAGCACAAAGCGTAATCGTTGTAATTTTTTACAGCAATGCTCAAAATTGAATAATTAAGCGCTAGTTGAATTAAAAAAAAATTAAATTTTTGTTCAGTGAAAGCATTTTTTTGTCTATTTCGAAAACTACAAGATCAACAATTTTCTTATGAGGGAAAAAAATATACGATTAAATTTCTAATTTTAATATAGGATTTCAAAGTGGAAATTTGAAACATTTTTCACACACTTGCAGGTTCCATTATACCTATCACTTGTATTAAACTCTAACGTCGAAGCTAAATCTAAATGAAATATGTCAAGGAAAAAAGGATTAAAAAGTATTCAGTCTTACAAAAGTAAAATTGTTATCACCATTTTTGCAAGAGCAATTAAGAAAGGTGGATACTAAATTGGAATCCCAAATTTTCAATAACATGGTTTTTCCTTTTAATGGAAACTATTATGAATTATTAAATGGTTTTTCTATAGATTCACTATTGTCTCCTATGGGTTCACCATTGTCTCCTATAATTTCAAATTTGGTTTTAGAAGATGTTGAAATAAGAGCTTTGGAAAAATTGAATTTAAACTCTATTTTATATAAACGGTATGTGAATGATATTTTCGCTATTGTTCCTACTAAAAAAATTTTCGATTTCATAAATAATTTTAACAGTATTGAAAATTCCGTACAGTTTACATTTGAACTTAAAAATAATAATTTAATAAATTACCTTGATTTACAAATTATCCAAGCAACTGAATGTAAGTTAATTATCAATTGGTTTCAAAAAGTCGGCCTAATAAAAGGTTTAATCGATATATGCAGAAAATTGAGTGATATTAGCTTCAGGAAAGAACATTTGGAGCAAATTAGAATCACGTTAGTTAAAAATAATTATCCGCTTCCTTTGAGAAATAGTATTATTTGAGAACGAATTCATAAAATCTACAACGGTTCTAGTAAGAAAAATAACTGGATTGACACGTACGAAGAATCGGATTTAAAAGTTACGTTGCCGTCTGTTCGAGGACTTTCTGAAAGGTTGCGAAGATAATTTAAAAATTCAATATAAATGTTTACTGAAAAAAAATATTGATAGTTCCAAAAATTTGTTGAGAATTGTATATATTGTTGAAAATAATTGTTGTGAAAAAGTTTAAATTGGTGAAACAGGTAGAAGATTGAGAACTAGAGTTTCGGAATATAAAAGAGATTGTAGAATTGGAAATTTTAATACCGGTCTTTCACCACATTGTTAGAACTCAAACCATTATTTTGATTTAGGCAATATTAAGATTCTTGCTAGAGAAAAAAATGCATATAAAAAACGCATACTAGAATCCATTTTAATAAACAAATATCAAAATATTTCGATTAACTCACAAGCAGAAATGATGAATGTCAACAAAATATAACAAAATATTATAAAATAAACAAATTAATGTTAAGATTCCAGTTACTTTGGCGCGTTTTTCTCATTTGTGGTTCTTTTATGCCGCCTTTATTCTGTATTAATGAATTTAACGCCTTACTGTATGTCTCTTGTCTATTTTGCTATATGTTCGTCGTTGTCCAAAAACATTGTAAAGATTTTGGTTTTTCCGTCAATTAAGATGTAGTTTCTTGAAGAAAGCCTTTACAATTTTCATGAGGCTTTTATCTTATATGTTTTTTGTATATTTTAATTCTTACTTATATTTACATTGACGGTCGAAAAAAGGATTTATTTAATTATTATCAAATCTTCTTATTAATAATAAGAAAAACTCTCCCTGAACTTGGGTGATACAGTTAAATTTCGTGATGGCGCAATAGTTGTCGGATCAGTAAATTGCCCTTTTTCCATTTTCCTTTTTCTCACTTACGCGACGACGTCGCATATACGAACAGCAACCTGAGGTTGAGATTCTCAAGGTAAAATAATTATAGACGCGCGTTAAACTAATTTATACCAAGTTGATAAGGTCATACTCATTAAAACCTTTTATCTGACGAAGCCGTGCTTCATAAAAATCCATATACGCAGTTTATTTCCTACGGTGATTTTTAAGTTCTGCGTTAATCAGTTTTTCCTGCAATAAAAAAATGAGGGCTTTTTATATTTTGGTCTTAACCCTAGACGTTATTATTAATTCTATTGGTAAGTGAATAATAAATTAATACTATTTTTTAATATTTTTTATATTATGTTGGAAAATCTATTCTACATCAATGAATGTAAAATATTATATAAACTCTATGATAATAAACAATTATTATTACTGACATCGTTTTTTGTCACCTTAAGTATAATAATTAGACAGATTGTTAAGAAGCAGTTATCTTTATCAGTGTTTGATAGGTTTTTCAATAAAAACATTTTACTCTAGCAGATTCAATTTTGATCTTACATTACCGTGTATTTAAGTTTCGTAGCTAAAATACGCAATTTTTATCTTTCATGCTAGAAATTTTGGAAGCTTTTTACATTTAAAAAATATATGATTCCTTGGCAAACTTTTAGTGCACCATTTATAAATATGTGATTAATCAGTCTTCAAAAATAATTTTCAAATGACTTTTGACAAATTACACTATTTATGTTGATATTTAAGTACGAGCTCCAACCGTAAAAGATATTTACGTCTTGTTACACTTGGCGGCGATTCACTCCCAGATTGATAATTTTTTTTGTCTTCTCACAGAAAAATCATCAGGTACATCACCCATAACAAAGGACTTTCTGACCAATTTTGGGATGAGTAGTGAACATGTGAATGAACAAGGTAACCATAATATAAATAAATACTAATAGCCGTAGCTTTAGTGAATAAACAGTTTAAAACTATTAATAATCTCTTTAACTAGAAAAGATCCTACGCGCATAGAAAATTGTTTCCAATGCTTAAAAAAAATTTAGAAATATATAAGATACCGGAAATTTGTATTTTCACCGAACACCTTTTTTGTGGTCCATTTTTATTCTGAAGCATAAAGAAACATTCGATATTTTTGCAGAATAAAAAAGAATCATGAGTACTATAGCAAGCTCCTCCAAATAATCGTCCTCTTTCAGGTTGTATCCTTATAAAAAATATTCTAGAAATATCAGTACAAGCCAGTCGTTAATTTCAGACCAATTATAATTCACGAAAACTAACTTTACGCAATAAAGATCTGCTAATGCTTTTCAAATCTCTAAAGTTTCTCGAATCTAGGAGTACTTTGTTTCTATCATCGTTACCCCTACTGTGTTGACCGCGACTTTGCCCTACCGAACAATCCGAGCAAACGACATAATTTTCCAAGACTTCGAGAAAAAAACTATATTCTTGATAGAATCCTCGCCATCGTTAGTCTACCGCGTCACTTTCACGGATAAGCAAAAGCACGAGAAAGTAAGACGTAGCCATAGGTGTGATTTACCGCAGAGCCTTCCTGGAGCCAATGTCATTCTTAGATAAATTTTTTCTCAGTGAGATCTGAAAGGCCTATGGTAAAGGAAACGGGCCTCCTCAGGTTGCAGAAAGAGGGTCCCTATACCAATGGTTTCTGCTAAACATGGTTACAATATTTAATGAGCAGCCGCGGACAATTGTCCAGCTGTAGTCCTAAAGGAATTAACCTGCAAACGGAGCTGAACGGCTCCTGTCTGGGGTGTTTCGAACGGTAACTATGGGATACCGGGCGACCTATCAAAGTATGCAGCCTTATACTTGCATGCAACACTCTGCTCTTTGGTGACCGCGTGACTAAACTAGTCCCCGGTGATGAGCATTTTTTAGGTGTTCACTGTGTGCACATGGGTTGAGGTGTCGAGTTTGAGATTTGGCAGAATAAACAAGGGACATTGGGGAGCGTTTGTCTACATCAATGTGTTTGTAATTTTAAACAAAATTTGATTTATAAATTTATGAAATAGAATATTGCCATTCGGGTTGTGGCACTTTGCAGATAATTTTTGGTTTGATGCATTTCAGATTTTTTGATTGGTGTATATTGGGCACTGACATCAATTTTGGAGTGGGTCGTCTAAACCTTAAAAAAATGAGTATGGGCAGTGGAATTTGCACATTGGTTGCAAATCGGCATATGGGTGTTTACAAACACGTAGCCTATTATTATTTTTGGAGCAACTAAATTTTTCATCTATGCACTTAGTTGAAAACTCAAAAATTGAACTGTTTTAATGGTGAAAATTTTGGCTGTGTATTGAAAAATGCGGAAAATGTTATCAGATTAAGCTCCTTAAACAGTGTGTTTTAAAAAGTGTCGATGGTTTTGAAATGACTTTAAAGAAGATGATGGCTGTCGGATGTGACGTAGTTGTAAACCGACTCTCACGTTCTCTTGTGTCTTTTGTAGCAGTTTTGTAATAACTCTGAAAGAGGCCGGTCATATATCTCCAGTTTGGGAAAAAAGACAAATAGAAAATTTCAAATTTTGAATATATGCACTTTCTTAAAATTGTGTTTCGTTATGCAGTTACTAGGAAATCCGGAAACGTACTTAAAGATAAGTAATTCATATTAATTTATTATAATTTTGCGATGAAAAAGAAATTTTAAACCTACAAACTACAAATAACGCTGAGATTTTGAACCAAGATATTAACTCCCATATATTACTACGCTGCTGAAGGCTGGTGACCTTCTCAGCATAAAAACAAAAACACAAACCCAAGACGACTCTCTCGGTTCCAGTTCTACCTCCCCCCTCTCCCAACCTTCCCTTATTAACTGAAGTTTTAGTGAGACTGACGTTAGAACTACAATCTCGACCATATGACGATATGATACTTAAATTTGACATGACTTCGACTCAAAAAATAAATTTATTGCATTAAGATGATAGTTGGGCGTATAATTTAAACAATGAATAATACAAACTACAAAATAGCCTCGGATAGGACTGGAACTTTAATTGCCAAAGCCATGCACACGGAAAACCTAAAGATCATGCTTGAGGCGACGAATGGAGACTGGGTGTTTGGAATGCTAGGGGGGTAAATGATCTCAGGGTAAAAGAATTAGGTGAAACTATGGACGTGAAAAAACTAGATATTTGATGTGTACCTGAAATAAAGAAAAAAGGATACAAAACTAAACCATGGTTTAGTATCTCCCAGACTGCTGTGGGCTAGAATAAAAGTAGAAATCAGAAGACTATTTATCTTAGCATGCTACGCGCCAGTTTAAAGTGATCCCAGAGAAGTAAAAGACGCCTTCTGGGACACTTTAAATGACACAATAAATATTTGCGAACATAGGGAAAGAATTATTCTACTAGGAGACATAAACGGATGGGAGAGCATCCAAAACAGAATACAGAAAGAGTACTAGGTACTTTGGGGGATCCAAGAACAAACTATAACGGAGATAAATTAGTTGGTCTGTGCTGAGAAAGGGGTCTGTTTATTACAAATACTTGGTTTAGGCATAAAATTATCCACATGTACACCGGTTCTAAAGGAAATAGCCGCAATATAATTGACTTTGTTGTTGCGGATGAAAGACTAAGAGAGTTAGTCAAAGATACAAGGGTCATGAGGGGTCCTTGATGCAATACTGATCATTACCTTCTGATCTCAAAAATTAACTTAGGTCGGGGATGGCGAAAAAAGAGAACCAAGAAAATAAAACGAACGACAATCAAAATTGAGAACCTACAGAAATCGGATATGCGTAACAATGTTACGGGATATCTTTGTTAGGTGTACGATTGAAGTGTGTGGTACCGCAGTTGTAGCAAGAACGTCTGGTGATGCGTGGTGGAATGATGAAATTCAGTCTGCCCAAAAAACAAAGAGAGAAGCGTACAGGAGAACTTTGAACATCGCAGGTCTTAGCAATGAGGAAATAAATAAATGTAGAAATGATTATAGACACGAAAACAGGATACTCAAACAATTAGTTAAGGAACGTAAAGATAAAATTAGATCAGAAGAAGAGATGAAAATACAAAACGACTTTGAAGGAAGCAAGAAACTGCTTTACAAAGAAAAAGAAAGGAATCAAAAGTACAGAATTTGTTGAAATGAGAAATAGTAGGGGGGAAATGGTATATGATGCAGGCGGCATGCTAGAGGCTTTCAGAGACTATTTTAGGAGAAAATTCGGAGATGAAGCTATAGGACATCACAACTGCGATGCTGAACACGATGCGACAGAAAACTCAATTGAGAAAGTCTGTGTCACTGAGGTAAGGGATATAATTAAGAACTTTAAAAACGGTAAGTCTGCCAAGGTAGACAGTATTAACACTGAAATGCTTAAACACGGTGGCGAGTGCATACCACATAAACTGTGCGAATTGATAAATTTATGTTTCGAGTTGGGAGCCGTCCCACACAATTAGAAAAAAGCGATTATCGTAACAATATACAAGAGAAAGGGAGATAAAAGCGATTGCAATAATTACAGACGGATTAGCTTACTAAGTACCGTAAGTGAAATATACTCAAGAATACTTATTCGTAGGGTAACGAAAATAACAGAAGCAAAGATTTGAGAAGTCCAAAGTGGGTTTAAGCCAGGAAGGTCCTTTACGGATTAATTATTAAGCTTAAGGCAAATAAAAGAAAAAGTTTCAGAGTAGGAAAAAAAGTTTTCTGTGCATCTGTTGACCTAGAAAAAGCTTTTGACAAGGAAGATAGAAGTAAACTTGGGAAGTCCTAAAAGAGTATGGAGTCAATAGATGGCTCCTACAAGCTATAAAAACAATATATACAGCTAGCAAAGCGAGTGTAAGGATGAATGGGAAATTGAGTGACTGTTTCGATATTATTCAAAGAGTTAGACCAGGATGCGTTATGTCTTTATGGTTATTTACATCACATAGCCACACAAAAAAAGTGTGCGGATCTGGTAACAAGATACACGTATTCCTATGGATGTTGGGGCGCTGAATTCAAATTCGGTATTAAAAATCATCCATCACGTCATGATTGAGCCATAACCTCAAAAATGACGAAAAATCATGCACTGAGGCAAATAAATTTCAAAATAATGCCAGTGATGCAAATTTTCAAGTCAAAAACATGTCGGCAACTGTGAATGATCAATTCTTGCCTGATATCAACTTATTTAACATAACGTTACCCAACAGAACCTGACCTCACCTAACCTGAATTAACAGAAATTTATTGAATTACACGTGAAGCTCTGGATTCATATTTTCCCAGTAGCAAATGTGTGCTACATCGAATGAGTCAACTCGAGCCTAACCTAGAAATAAATCTAACCTAGCCTAACCTAACCTAACCTAACCTCACGAAACACAATTAAACTGATTGTGATGTCCCGCTGTGTTTGCGGGACCGTTTAATTCAGCTTCGGCTTAACCTACATAGAGGTTCAACCTATTCTAACCTAACAAAACCTGACCTAACCTAACCGATTACGCTGGCAACTCTGTTCTTACGTACTTTCATATTTTGACATTAATAGCAGTAAATGTCTGGAGTTTCGTAACCGCTTGTTGCTAGCATTATTCGCCTGTGTCTGTAACCAGGGCACCTCCACGTGGTAATGGTAGGTAACGGATCCACATTGGCTGAGTACCTGAGTAAACAGCGTTAATGCCGTCATGGCAGACATAGGTAAAAAGTGTATTGCGATGCAGGGAAAAACCCCAGTATCGGCGTGTGGTCAGGGTGAAAAAGCTGGCATTTCTCAATCGAATGCCTGCAAGAATAGCTCAGATTCATTCTATTACATTTGCAGTAAATATGAAGTGAGCAGTTTGCGAAAATCAATCGACGAGGAAGTGAAAAGTCTTTACGAAAAGTGTTTTGACCGTAAATTGCTGCACCAAGAAACAAAATGGGTTCCTCACGTCATTTTCGATTCCTGCAGACTTATGTTGTATCGTCTAAAAAATTCAAACAACGAAATGTACCGCAAGTGCTCTACACTAACCACATGGAAAAACCCCGTTATTGCGAAGGACTGCTACTTTTGCATGAATTTCGTTAGAGGGTTTAATGCCAAAAATAAAAATAACATTTCGTACATTATGTGTGCACAGTCACAAGAGCAATTGAAATCAATAAAAATGCACGCCAGACTGATTTAAGCGCTTTAGAAGATGATTGAATGGAAGTTGAAAGTCAACGTCATCGAGACGGTAGTGAAACCAGTGATCGAACAGAAAATAGTTCTGATGATTCCGATGAAAATGACGAAAAAGGTGACGAATATGGCGTGCATAAAATGAAATTGAAGGTTCCAATATTAGTGTCGCAACTAGAACTGAATGATTATATTATAGATCTTGGATTACCAAAAGACGGCGCTGAATTTGTTGCTTCATTTCTAAAAAGAAGAAATTTTCTAGAGCTAAAGACAAAAGTTTCATTCTATCGCGACAGGGACAAAGAATTCAGAAAGTTTCTCGTTAAAGACGAAGAGGCGTCTTTAGTGTACTGCACTGACGTTAACTGACTAATGAACCACTTGAAGAAAAATCTGTACAGAGACGATGAATGGCGACTTTTCATTGATTCGTCAAAACGCAGCATTAAGGCTGTTTTACTGCATATCACGAATACTTACGCTTCTATCCCTATAGCTCACTCAACGGTCATCAAAGATGAATATAACAATGTTAAAATGCTTCTTAAAAAAGTTAATTACACGAATCACAAATCTCAAATATGTGGTGATCTTAAAATCATAACAATGATATCAGGCCAACAATCGGGTTTCACGAGAGCGCCATGCTTTATATGCCTGTGGAATAGCAGAGATCGAGCCAATCATTAGTGCAAAAAACATAGGCCTTTAAGAGATTCATTCAAACCTGGTTCTCATAATATCATCAACCAAAGCCTCGTTGAACCAGAAAAAATTTTACTGACACCCCTCCACATAAAGCTTTGGCTCATGAAACAATTTGTCAAGGCGTTAGACAAAGATGGACAATGCTATAAGTATATATCCCTTGAATTCCCTAATTTTTCAGACGCTAAATTGAAAGAAGGAGTCTTTGATGGACCACAGATTCGAATATTTACAAGAAACACTAATTTCGTGAGCCACATGACAAAAATTGAAATGGACGCTTGGGAAAGTTTTAAAGCAGTAAACGCTAATTTCCTCGGTAACAAAAAAAGTCCAGACTACGAGAATATTGTTGCGAAAATGATAAGAAACTACTAAAGGTTAGGCTGATTGATGAATTTAAGACTTCACTTTCTAGATTCCCATCTGGATAAGTTTCCAGAAAATTTTGTTGATTTCATCGAAGAACAAGGGGAATGTTTTCATCTAGACATAAAAGTGGTGGAACAACGATATCAGGGTAAATGGGACGAGGTCATGATGGCTGATTTTTGCTGGATGTTGAAAAGGGAAATGAATGTAGGTCTTAAACGTAAGCGTAACCCTTTGCATCGTTCCCTTGAAGAAAAAAGGACACGTTATAGCTGGCAGAAAATAGACTGAAGTAGGTTTATAAATCAATTTAATTACGATAAAAAGCAAGATAAAATATAAACACGAAAAATAGTATGAATATATCCCTTACGTCTAAGAAAAGCAGAGAGAAAAAATTTTTGAATAAAACTCTTATTCATTTGCATGTTTAAGTTACAGTTCTACATTTTAATTGCTACAAACATTGTCAGGTTAATTGAAATTGGATCAATTCTACTTGTAGTGCTAAGTTTCTTCAAATGAGTAATGTGCGTCTTAGTTTTTAACCACCTGTAGTACAATGAAATGAATTTTATTGTGTTACAACGGGAACACTTAAGTTAAGTTGTGTTGCGTTAAGCAAAATTTCGTTAGGTTCTGTTAAGTTAGATTCATTTGTAGGTTAAGATCGAGTTAACCTCTTAAATATAGCACATATTTAAGACTGAGAACCGTACGCTTACATAGCTACACGTGTGGTTGAATTTTAGTCGGCTAGGTTAGGTTTGGTCAGGTTAGGTCAGGTTAGGTTAGGTCAGATTTTGTTAGGTTAGGGTAGGTTTAACCTCATTGCAGGGCAAGCCCAAGCTGATTCGAACGGTACCGCAAACATAACGGGATAACACAATCAGTTTAATTGTGTTTCACGAGGTTAAGTTAGGTTAGGCTAGGTTAGATTTATTTCCAGGTTAGGCTCGAGTTGACCCATTCGATGTAGCACACATTTTCTACTGGGAAAATATGCTTCCAGAGCTTCACGTGTAGTTCAATAAATTTCTGTTAATTCAGGTTAGGTGAGGTCAGGTTCTGTTAAGTAAAGTTATGTTAAATAAGTTGATATAAGGCAAGGGTTGATCCTTTACAGTTGTCGACATGTTTTTGAAGTGAAAATTTGCATCACTGGCATTATTTGGAAATTTATTTGCCTCAGTGCATGATTTTTCGTCATTTTTTGAGGTTATGACTCAACCATGACGTGATGGGTGATTTTTGATACCCAAGTGGGAAACCTTGCATAACGACTTTGTGAGGATCGTCACTTGTGGTGATTGCTAAAGAGATTGATCAGCAACCTGGGTCGGAGCAGTGTTGCGGAACGAATGTGATATTTATATGTATAACACGAGAATTTTGGATCAATCTGAAAGATATCTATCTCTTCCACAAACAACCCTTTTCCCCCACAGAGTGAGTCACACCTACATCGAAAGGGAAATGGCTTAATTGTGCAATTAAAAAAAAAATATATATATATATGTATATATATATTTTTTTTAATTGTACCACTAAGCCATTTCGTCATGGACGTTTGAAACAGCGTTAGTTGACTGACAATTTTAATAAATAAAATAATGTTTCCAATTTTTTTGGCCCATCTCGTGTTTTCCCGGTTTAACCGATTACCTGCAAACATTTCGTACTAGCACTTCTTTCAGTGTAATTCGTGGCTTAGTTAATATTTTTTTCTGGAAAAGGGTTCTGTATTTGATGCAAGAAAGAAGGTAATAGTGCGGTTTGCCTTCTTTTATAAAACGTTGCGATTTCTGTCGACGCAATGAGATTGAGTACTTCTTTCCTCGAAAGGCTAAATTATGACAGGAAGAATAATACTTGAAGAGAATACACAACATACCTCTGTTTTATGTTACAGATTTGAGTTTAAATTCTGAATCTCTTTCTCCTGCTAGATCACAATCTCAGGGTTTAATGGTCAGTTCTTCTTCTGCAGGGAAGCCTCCTCTTCGTGCTAGATCTCGTTCTCCTTCCGCCACTCGCTCTTTGGCATATATACTTGGACTAGGACATGATGAATTCAAACTTATTCGGCTCATTCCCAAAGCGAATCCGAACCGGCATTTCGAAATTCGTAAATACACTTTTCCTCGTGATGCACCAATCCAATTAAAAGGAGAAGGTCAAGGCCTTTTGTCTATGCCAACTGAAGAATGCCCTGTATTATCAACGTCCAATGGAGACATCATTGCAATATTTGAGAGGAATTATACAATTCTTCGTGGAATGTATGTAATGATGTCCCATAGTTTACAATTTAAGATTAAAAAACGGGTAAAAATGAACATGTACAGTGGCGCGGTCAAAGAATTGACCTCAAAAGAAATCGCCGAATCTCCCTTAAGCAAAAATCGCCCAATCTCGCATAATTTTAAAATAATTTATGTAAACAACTGTTCACCAGAACATAGTTTTGCAGCTTAAATACACGTAAAAATAAAATGTAATATTCTATGTGATTCATAGCAGAATCAAGGTGTTACTAGTAACTAGAATTATGGTGATACAAGTAGCAAAAGTAGCTCAGTACGTGGGCTTGTTCCGTGTTTCTTACTTTGATTACCTCCTTACCAAATTGAAATATATGCCTGAATTTAACGTCATGTAAAATGTAATCAAAAATCATAAATTAAAATACAAGCTGAATTAGTTTTTATACAATTTTAATTTCATGCGGCTTTTCGTAATCCGAAACGTTGACTTAAATATACGATTTTATCCTAGCAGGAAATAAAAGAAAAAATAATTCAGTTAATTGAGGCTTCGGATGCATAATGGACATACAGAATTATTTTTCTGGAGTACGGAGGTCCCTGAGCACTGACAATTAAAGTCTCGAATCTTAATTTTTCAGATATATATGCACAAGAAAAATTTAATGCCGCATCTTTTTCTCCTTGTAAAAAAGCTGTAGTTTTTTATTTTTCGAAATATTTATGAAAAACTTGTTTTCTCGGATTGAAATATTTTGAAATTTTTCATGCGATGGACGGCTTTAGCGAAAGTTCAGAATGTTTATGAAGAAAATTGTTAAGAATTTTCTTCCAAAACGGTGCATAATTTGTGGACGAACAACTTCTAACGTTTCGGGATTCGAGCGAATTTTGAGCAATCGGTAAACTGCTAGCCGATCCTTAGGTACAAGTGTGTCTCACAGACAGCCGAGTTTTGTAATTAAAATACGAGAAATATGAAAAATAATGGTATATAATAAATATTTATTTTTCTTTAATGAAAATATTTAAATATTGCCTTTTATAGAAATATGGACTTCACCAAAGTCCTAAAAATAAAGAATCTCTCTACATTTCATTTTTTTTTAATTCGACGTGTTCTCCGTCTGAACTCTATTTGTAAATATACCTGCGTAGGCTTTTGGGTTGTTTCTCCACCAAAATAATTCTATGGGAAATTATTTAAAATGATGAATATAATTCATTAGAGTATATAGGTAAAAATTCAGAAAGAAAAAAATGAAGAGAAAAAATAAACAGGTCTTTTTTTAATTGAGCGTTCCTTTTTTATTGTAAAGAAACCTTATATTTTTTCTCTTTTTAATCCCTGGTGGAAATTTAAGTCGGGGGCTGGCCATTCTATGGCCGCAGAGCCATAGAATCAATTTGATTCTTTTTTACTGCAGAATTGGAGCATATTAATATGTGAAATTCTACACGCCCAGCACACAGATAACATTAACTATTTTCACGTAGTCGTTAACACAAAAAATGTATTTAAGAAATAAATATTAAATGGTTGCGAGTATGAAACTCGTTGAGAAAGCCATCATTATAAGCTACAGTTCAGAAAAGTTAAAGTACCAAATTTTAAGTTCTCTTTTTCTAATTATTTATTATTATGTGGCGTTATGTAAACATAAAATACACGAAATTTTAACGGGAATATCAATATAAATCTTTTTAAATAAATAATTTAAATCAATCACAATTTTTCTTCGCGTAATATTTTGTTTTTCCCCGTTCTAGACTATTTTACAACTTTTTGCAATGACAGGAAATGTAATTTTTTACAAAGATTAAAAATTTTTAACCGCGGAACTCAGAAATTTAATCGTGAATGTTAAAAATTTCTTAATAATAAAATTTTTTTAACTTTCATAAAACCTTAAAATTTGTGGTGTCATTATTGCCAATTAGCGTCCGGCCAGGTAACGTCTGAGGATTCGCTCATAATATTTGTCGGATAAGAGCCCAGTCAGCCCCCGACTGGGGTTTTGACATAAATTTTGCATGGGAAGCCTCCGACCAGTGCACGGCTAGGCACTTAAGTGAAACATACATAGCCCGGTCAGTCCCCGAATTGAACCCCCCCCCCCCCCCCCCCCACACACAATGGCGCTCAAGCTATAAAGCTTACTGTCGTCGAAAAGATCCTCATCCACTCTGCGATTCGGGAGCCTCCCTAGCCGGCTTCAGATGGGGAATACGGACAGGCTAGGGTGGACAGAGCGACCTCTCTGATGTCATCAGTTAGGTGCACATATTCGAAGCACTTTCCTGATGTGCTATGTACTAATTTTTGAGATTTCTAAAAATTGGCTTTGGCACCTCCAAGGGTTAGGCTCTCAAAAGGTCCATATTTTTGGTACGCCACAAGCTTTTACTGATTGGATCTACAGTTTAAATTGGGCTCCTAACAGGACCTTTTCGCTGGCCCCACTACCCACGCAAATTCAACTTTTTTTGGCCAAATATTTAATGCAGAATTTGTTCAAATCTGTACAACAAAAATTAGAATTTGTGCATCACCGGAAGTACCTGATTTCTCAGAAAAACACTAGCGGGGCCAGCAAAACGTTTCGCTAGCCCCGCTATTATCAAAAATCAACTTTATATGGGTGCATTATTTTCGTTTTAATTTGTTCAAATTTGTACAACCAACTTCAACCCCTAAGAACTACCTGCTCTGATAAAACCCCCATGGCGGGTCCAGCGAAACGCTTCGCTGGCTCCGACACTATATAAAATCAAATATATATGGGTGCATTATTTTCGTCCTAATTTGTTTAAATTTGCGCAACCAACTTCAACCCCTATAAACTACCCCCTGTTGAGCAAATGTCATATCAAATCTAGTGTAACGTACCGCTAGTCCCGACATTATCCAAAATCAACTTTATATAGGTGCATTATTTCGTTTTAATTTCTTCAAATTTTTACAACAAACTTCAAACCCTAAAAAACAACCCCGTGCTGAGCAAACGTCATATCGGATCCAGCGAAAAGTACATCTAGTCCTGACATTATCCAAAATCAACTTTAAATGGGTACATTATTTTCGTCTTAATTTGTTCAAATTTGTACAACAAACTTCAACCCCTAAAAGTTATCCCCTGTTAGAAAAACACCATGGCGGGGCTAGCGAAACATTTCGCTGGTCCAGACATTATCCAGAATCAACTTTATATGGGTGCATTATTTTCGTTTTAATTTGTTTAAATTTTTACAACAGACTTCAACTCCTAAAAACTACCTTTTGTGAGAAAACTACCATGGCAGGGACAGCGAAACGTTTCGTTGGCCCCGACATTATCCAAAATCAACTTTATATGGGTACATTAGTTTCTTCATAATTTGTTCAAATTTGTACAACCACCTTCAACTCCTAGAAACGAAAATAATGCACCTATATAAGTTGATTTTGGATAATGTCGGGGCCAGCGAAATGTTTCACTGGCCCCGCCAGTGTTTTTCTGATAAATCAGATACTTCCGGTGATGTACAAATTCTAATTTTGGTTGTACAAATTTGAACAAATACTGCACTAAATATTTGGTCAAAAAAAGAGAAATTTGCGTGGGTGCATAGAAAAATTTGCATTGGTACCGACTCAGGGAACGAACCCCATACCTCATTCATGGAAGTATGACGCGCTATTGTCTGAGATAGCTTCGTAATCGCGTATATAAATTTTAATTTCAAAAGGAGCCTTTGATTAAGCGTCAAATAGTATATAGATTTTAGAAATGTCGAAGGAGTTATCCATGAATGATTTAAGGAAGGGTCGTGCCCGAAGTCAGACATAAAAAAAAATAGTTTCTCTATGATTTTAAAAATCTACATATTATAATTGATGTCATGCCAAATACAAAACATTATTTTTTGAGAAAAACTTTAAAAGGCTCTCTAGCCCCCACTTTCCAAAGTCTAACTACGATTTTGTAAACGTAGAGTTGAATCATGCAAATAAATTTCATTAATAAAGTAGACGCAGAGCTTGCATGGTTTAAATATTTAAGAATATATATCAATACGTTAACAGTATTAATACATACAAGCAGGCCGAGAAAAATAGCTTCGAAAATGTGTTTATGCACCACTGGTAAGATTCTGTAAGGTCCAAGATAAATCTGAATGAAATCTATTTTCTGAGTCCAGATACGGATTTCGTGTATCATTCAATGTGAGTAAGTTAAACTATAAAACGTTTCTATTTTATATTTACTTAAATATTGGTGATAAGAAGGCCTCCCTTTGCTCTACGTTTTTTAGACTCTCTAGTAGCTTCAAAGTAGATAGCTTATGGAGGAAAAGATAGCCACGTTTCATTCATACAAATGATGGCGTTGTTAGCAGTATATACATAAATGTATTCTAGATTATTGAACCCTTCTGAATTTCAGAATTAATATTAATTGTGTTTGAAAGATCCTGATATTTTTGGCACAATGGGGCTGACAAATCATAAAATGTATGGTCTCTTTGCCTAAACAGAAAACCATTGATCTAACCTTTCAAACAAATGTCAACCTCATATAACATACATAAATCTATGTATATTTCTGTCTAACCAACAATAACATTTTCAGTCACTGATGTAACTACATCTTTTCTTCGCGCTTTCATTCGCATTATAGTCTCTAATCTCCTTCTTACAAAAGTGGTGACGTAACAAATATACATTCCCAACTGTGGCAGGTACTCAAGGTGAAATATTATACATACATCTAATTTAAAAATAAATTATCTGAGTTTCTCAAGGTAACATAATTTGGCACAAGCGCTTGGTTAAAATCCATATAATCGACTTATTCGCTACGGCTCTTTTGAAGTTCTGCGTTAATCAGTTTTTCGTACATTAAGAAAAAATGAGAAGCTTTTATACGTTGATCTTAACCCTGGACGTCATTATTACTTCTATTCGTAAGTTAATGATAAATTAATATCGCGTTGAAATATTTTTTTACAATAAGTACTTTGGAACATCAATTATAAGTTAACGAACATAAAATACTATTTATACTCTCATGTGTGAAAAAAGGTTGCATGGCTTAAGAATGGCAAGACACTTGGAAACATCTGGCTAAACATAGATTAAGGCTGAATAGTAGAATGACGCAAGCCTTTCTTTGTCTGTCTCCCATGCTTACGATATTCTACGAGAACTAAAAAAATGTCAATTTGGTCGTAATTAACTATTCCAAATGCGGAGTCGAAGACTCCAGTGTGCCGGATCGTGAACCAGGTCGTTCAAGACCTCATCTACGAGAACATTTTTTAAATTTACATCTTGTGTATAATCAAAACAATTCCAAATGCTTAGTCGCCTACTCGACTGAACTGGTCGCGCACCAGGTACCTCATCAAGTTTTCTACAAGAACTTTTTTAAAATTTTAATTGTTCCAACAAACAAAATAACAAAAATTTGTGAGTGCATCATGTCGTTCAAGACGTCATCTGCAAGGAATTTTCTGAAGTTTAAATTTGATCAATAAGCAAACAAATTTGAATAGTGAGTCGACAACCCGGATGCGCCGGATCGTGCATGATGTTGTATAGAATGTCATCTACGTAGTTATTCAGTCCTTATTTCTATTATTCATACCATCTGACAGTGATTTTGGCTGTTGGTACTATTTAGATTTTGACAAAGTTCTTTTAGAATACGTACTAAGCTACCTGGTGCGTGATCCGATGCACACGGATCGTCGGCTCACTATTAAAAGCTATTTTGGCTGTCAGAACAAATTAAATTCTGAAAAAGTTCTTGTAGAACACATGCTAAGCGACCTGGCGTAGGACCCGGTGCACGGGGATCGTCGACACACCATGGTCTGTTATTTTTCGTTTACGAAAAATTTAAATTTGTGAAAAGTTCTCGTAGAAAACGTGCGAAGCTACCTGGTGCAATATCCGGTTCATCCGGATCGTGGACTCACACATTGGTAATTATTTTGGCAGTTGGCACAATTTAATTTTTTTTTGTTCTCATAGAATACGTGATAAACTATTTGGTGCACGATCCGACGCACTCGGGCAGTAAACGTCCCGTTTAGAGACCTGTCGGCTATTGGCAAACATAATATTGAAATTTTTAGTCTAGGCTAATTTTCTCTAACACTTGGATGTTTATAAGAATCTTCATTTATGTTTGGCGTGCCCTTTGCATGGGAGCCGGATAGGAAAAAGGCTTATTTTTAAAAGCTAGTTATCTTAATCAGTGTTGTATACGTCAAAAAAAAAAAAAAACAATTTACCTCCGAAGATTCAATGTAATCGCCTAATACCGAATATTGAAGCTTCTCTGCTGAAATATGAAATTTTTTTCTTTAAACCTCAAAACTTCGGTAATTTTCTAAATTTCCAAGAAAAAAAATGTCTCAGGGAAAAAACAAAAAGAATCCATTTTGTGCAGGGTATTAAAATTTGCTTCCAAATATGAACAACTTGTAAATTACTTTTCACTTTTTTTTCAAAATAGCAATTTCGAATTTTGATTACCATTTTGAACTAAGGCCGAATAGATTAAATCTGCAAATGTATTTTTTCAAATTAACGCAATCACTTGTAAATATTTTACGTTGGTGGAGGTTACGTAACCGATTTACAGGTTTCTCAAAACTCTTTTATTATTAAAAAATCAAGGTGAAAATTTAACATACTCGCTTTATTTTACTGAAATTTTCATAATTATAGGGCTCTTATTATTTCAAATAAAAAAAACTATATATCTTTTAGGATTCCTTGGAAAAGTTTTATTTTGCCATTTATGTTGATATATTAAGTATAACTTACATTCTAAAAGGATATTCGCTTCTTCTCTCATTTGGCGGTGATGCATTCACAAACTCATCGATTTTTAACATTGTTTTCACAGAAATATCATCAGGTATGCCGCCCAAAACGAGAGACTTCCTGAAAAATTTTGGCATGAGTAGTGAACATGAAAATTATCAAGGTAATATGAGTACACATTGACATTGATAACAGTAGTCCTATTTCATAAAAAAAAGTAGTCCTATTTCATAAAAAAAATTCTATCTTTCAGGATCTACTCTTAAATAAGAATATTCTAAAAATAACATTATTATTTAATAATTATTTTCTTAAAACTCATTTTCTGTAATTGTTTCGCTATTATAGAAAATTAATTTGCAAATGAAAAAAAACTATTATTGGATAATCAGCGTATAGATCAATTATACAAATATAATAAAGGACTCAATGTAAAAAGTAGAGGAACTGTGAAAAATCGGTTTATTTCAGAGCGCTAGCTTGCTGGCAACCTCTACAAAAATCATTAAATTAAAAAAATTATTAGGCTAGATTTTTTGGATGTTTTTTTGCTTTACAATGGACTATGAATTGCTTATGTAAAATCGACCCTTATTTAAAAAAACTACCTCCTGTAAGGAAAAAAGTATTAAAGAGAAGTATTTAAAAAATAAAACGATATTTAAAGCCTAATTAAGAAGCAAAATTATTCTTCACACCCAATTGTTACAAAAATAACTCCAGTAATAAATATTATTTTCGAGTCTATGCGTGTATGTTCGAAAAATATAATTTACCTTTTTCGATGCACCTTGTAATGCCTTTAATAAACTTCCAGCGCAACAATTGGTTCTATCTAGCTAGCACCTCTACAAAGGAAAATAACCAAAATTTTTTTAAATTAGAATTTTGTGCTTTCTTGGAACTTTTTTGGTTCGTATTGTCGATTTTTGTGCTTCACTATTTTCCCTAAAAATTAAAATTTGCACAACACAAAATGTACCAGATTTTGGGCTTATTTTTGGCTCTCGAATGCACCGAATACAAATTCAGAAAAACGACCAATATGTACAAAAACAACAACCGATTAGTAAAAAAGCAGAGACTCCATTGACACTAGAAAATCCTCAAAAATATTATTTTTGACAGTCATATGTACATGGTAGAAGGGGGTTGATTTCAGACGTCAAGGGTTGAAGCCCAAAAATCGGGGTGGGTAGTTTCGAGAAGCCCAACAACCAGAGACTCCATTAACACTGGAAAATTCTCAAAAAGATTTTTTTTACTATTTCATATGTACTTGATAGAGAGGGGTTTATTTGAGAGATAAAGGGTTAGGGCCCAAAGATTAGAGACTCCATTGACAATGGGAAATTCTCAGAAAGATTATTTTTGACAATTTTATATCTACGTAGTAGAGAGAGGATGTTTTAGGCGTTAGGGCTTGGAGCCAAAAATGGGAAAGGGTATTTTCGAGAAACCCAAAAATCAGAGAATCCATTGACACTGGAAAATTCTCGGAAAGATTATTTTTCGACCAACTCGTAATTTGAGACGTTTAGGGTTGGAGCCCGAAAATCCGAGATTTTATTTCTCAAGAGCCCAAAAATCAGACTCCATTGACACTGGCAAATTCTCAAAAAGTTTATTTTTTTTACAATTTATTATATTCGTGGTAGAGAGGGGTTGATTTTAGACGTTAAGGGTTTTGTCTAATAATCAAAGTGGGTATTTTCAAGGATCCTAGATATCAGAGACTCCATTGAAATTGGAAAATTCGCAAAAAACTTATTTTTTGACAAACTCATATATGCTCAATTATATTTTTTGAATAAACACACATAGACTGGAAAATAATATTTATTACAGTGGTTATTTTTGTAACCATAATGGGTGACACATAATTGCGCTTAAAAGTACCATTTTACTATTTTATAATAAATGTTCGAAGATGATCAGTTTTATGAAATAATGAATTGTTGCAATGTCACTAGAAAATAAAATATATTATAAATACTTATTCACATTATTTCTTAACTACACCAACTTTAAAATTCACGTTCTTTGATTTTGTTCAAATTCTGGGAATGTGTTCGCCTATCCAGTACTACTTAATCCACAAATTTATAGACTAGGATCAACACCACTCCCTAGATGGTAGGGGGTTAATTTTTCCACCCTGTACGGGTAGCGTTAAAAGTTTATAACTTAGTTTCTAATTACGCGATTTAAATTTGAATAAGGGTTTTGGAACTGCTTTATACAAGATTTTATCCTATATTATTCATAACTACAACAAAAAATTAATTAATTTCTTTAATAAGATACAGTGCCGCTTGAAATGGGAATTCTGGCGATCACGCACGGGCGTGATGCTCCAGCATATCCCAAAACAGTTTTCGAATATACTTGTTTTGTTTTTACATTTGTTATAAAAAGCGTTTACTTCCAAATTAAAAGTAGTTTGATTAAAATCAATGATTTTTCCCAGTGGGCACAAAATTTGGCGACGTCTTTACGATATCGTTACGACGTCTTTACGACACTTTTAGGACATCCTATGTCCGTGTAGTTTCGGTGTCTTTACGATATCGTAAAGACATCGTCAGATCACACGACATGTTTACGATATCGTAAAGACACCTTAACGACATGGACATAGGATATCGTAAAGTTGTCGTAAAGATGTCGGAAAGATGTCGTAAAGACGTCGCTAAATTTTTTGCCCACTAGGTTACTACTGGTATTTGTATTTATAGAACAATTGTTTATTTCTTATATAGATTTAGAAATAGATAGATAATTTAGCTATTGTTTTCCGTATAAGCAGTCTTTATTTAAGTAAATATGTCACTAAGGCATTAGTAATTGTAGCCTGTTATTATTCTACGTGGTAGACTGTAGGAACTATGACTTGATAGTAGCTACGTTAATAACATGCTTTAATTACTAATGCTTTAGTAATATATTTATCAAAATAAACACAGCTTATACGCAAGACAATGGGTAAATTATGTGTTTATTTTTTAATCTGTATGAGATAAGAACAAAGCTAGTACATTTGAAAACTGTTTTGCAGTATGCTGAATCGTGACGCCCGAGTGTGAGTGACAGGGCTTCTTTTACATGCGGTCCTGTATCTCATTAAAAATTTATTTCTCAATTTCCTTGCTTGTTGTTCTTTAGAGCAAAAAAGTCAAGCTTTCTTTTGCGACTTAAATAAAAAAATCGAAGAACCCTAAACTGCAAAAAAATTTAAATGTATTTAAATTAATCAGTTTTCCGTTGTTGTCGGCTATATACATATATCAACTGCTGCTTGCCTTAATTGGCAAATCCTTTTTATAAAAGAAACGATTTTAAATTCAGCAATTTACGAAATACTAACTTATAAATGAGAAATTAATAATTGTCAGCGTGTCTCAAAACGAATGCTGTTTGTAAAAATCAATTAATTTGTTTATAGACTAACAAACTAACTTATGTTATTTATGGACTTGTTAAATTTTTTTCCCATTTATTATTTTTATTTATTCTGATCTCCGTACGCACATTTTGTTTTGAAAGCAAGTTAAATCCTTTATTTTTGTTTAGAAAATATATTTTAATATCGAAGTTGACAGTTTAAGATCGTCAGAAAATAGTGAAAAGAAATAACCCTGAGGTTTTTTACGATCTGTTATTCGTGGTATCATTTTGATTAGTATCTTTAAAAACAGTTACAACTATACCTTACTTGCAAGTAATCAAAAAGTGCACCTCCATGATAGATTCATTGAATACTATATGGAATGGTTTATTCAATAAGAACCAGCATGAGTTCACCTACCAGGCTGTAGGTGATTGAACCTGAAACAAAAAAATTAGATTAGTGTCCGTTAATAAAGTTAAATTTCAAACAGGCCATCTAAGGCAAGACATCTCTGAGGCAAGACTTACAAATTCATTATTATTGCGAGAATTTACAAAAGATATATTATTAAAATCAACTTTTTAACACAGTTGGAAATTGCAATCGATTTTGCTAATGATACTATTAAATTAAAAGATAAAAGTAAATCGATTGAAGTCAAACGCTTTAAAAGACTGGCCCTTTAACATAAAAACATATTTTCTATAAAACTAAAAAGCATACTAGGAAGTTGCAAGTCTGGGTTTAAGGCTATACTAAATAAGAAAAAGTATTTAAAATGTCTACAGTAGATCTTGAATCAACACTACTCAACATTTTGCAATTATTTAAGGATGATCTCGAATAAATAATTCCTAAGCGGAGAAGTTACAAGCATGCCAAAAGAAATCAAAATGTCGAAGAAGTCAAAATCCAAAATGCTGAAGGAGCCCCTTCTCTAGATGCTTTTGGTAACAAAAATAATACCACTAAAACACCAAAAAGGTGTAGATGCAATTCAAAACGATAGAACGCGTAAAACACCTGAAAATGGGTCCGCGAAACTATGCCGATCACCCTAGAATTCTTGGTGCTCAACATAGCTAAGATGGATAAACGACAAAGAACTGGCAAAATGCCCACACTTAGTAGACTACTAAGCTCAACGATGTCTGACTAGGTTGCTACGATGCCAAAATTTCCTCAGATCGCGGAGCTTTTATGGTGCGTATGCACATTCTACGGTGCCCAGCTTAGTTTGTGATTGCCTAGATAACATTTGGTAGACAAAATACAGGTGTTATCTCACACAAGGAGAAGATTACAGAAAAGGAAGAGATATATCAAAGGGAATCAACCATTTCTGGTTGATCTATTTGGCTTCTTCAGCGATCTTCCTGTTTGTCTTAAAAATCTGCCCCAGGCCAACAAGGTAGAATATTTTTGGAGAGAAGTATAAAAGATCCCAAAAAATTGAAATTGAAAGAAGATACTGATTATTTCATCCGCTTTGAGCAGTTTTTCGAAAACCTCATAATATCTAAACAGGAGTTTCCAATTGTCCATCAATAACTTCCAAAGAGGTTAAAAAACCAGATAGGGACATAAAGCACTTTTTGCTGCAGGAATAGAGAGTATCAAAAAATTCTGCTTTGAAGTTTTTGTCTAAACACCATCATCTGGCTCGCACTTTCACCTTATATTAAAAGTTGGAAGAGCCAATTTCGGAGTTGTGGGTGGAAGGGCGCACAGTGCTCCTGCCAAATATGGACGACTCAGCTGATCCGAAGAATTACCAGCCAATCACTTATCTACCTAAACACTGTATAAGATCCTCATAGCAATCTACCGGCGCTACCTGTCCATTACGTAGGGTACTTTTTCGGCTAACATGAAAATCGAAAGCATAAGATCACTCGTGTATTTTACATGGATGATCTAAAAGTTTATGCTGAAGAGATGAGAATGGGTTTTATGTTAGAAAAAGGCGCCCAGACTTATTTGAAGAGAGAAAAACTTACTGATATCTCCGAAGACTTTGAGCTCATTAAAATAACTGCTATATGTAAGATTTGCCGAGGATACTTTTTAGAAAAAGATAGAAACGTCCCGTCCAGCAGATTTGATCTTCCGAATGGTCGGCGTGGTTCAAAGTATCTGCAGTGAAAATGCTTGCTGTCGCGGCAGTACTCTATTCATTTGGAGTGGTACTATGGAAAAATGACAAGCACAGAGCCATTGATATCGGAGCACGATAAATTATGCGAGACCCTATTCTTCTCTCCTGGAAAATAGGATGCACGGTATGTTCCAAATAAATGTAGAGAATGCGTCGATGATGTATGAGTTAACGTTTGCTTTTTTTTAAATCCCTCGAATTGAATTTAGGCACGGAGAGTTTTATTTTGGGATGCCAAAACACTATTTAGTTGTCCAACTCATGCGGGAACGACCTATATCGAAAGGCACAATGCGGCACTAGGAGTGCTTTATTTTTCATCTCTGTCACTCTTTATTGCATTAGCACTTACATTTTTGACAATTGCTTTTGATGGTCACATGAGGCCTGACATAGTTCTCTTTAACTTTGAGAAACAATCAGTTTTCGTAATCAAATTTGCAGCACTGAGTGAGAAAAACGTCTTAGCCAAGGTTAATAAAAATAAAGAGAGATATAGAAACCTTGTAAAAAAGTTGCAACATATATACCCGGAATATTCTGTTAAGCTGATCGTACTGAAAATCTTGCTAAATATCTGCTTTTAATTTCAATAGTTAAATCGATCAGCGTCACATCTTAATCTTCATATGCATAAATTGTCCCTCGCAGGGCCATTTAGCTCTGGGAACATTTCGTAAATAAATGCAAACACAAATGTTATGTCAGGCTTCAAGTGCATAATAGAAACAATGGTCGAGAATATTAAGTTCCAATATACGCAGCACTTCTTATTATGGACATTTGACTCTATTTTCCTAAGAACGTTTGGTGAAGCGGTATTAGAGCTCATGCCGCAAGAGTTTGAAGAGCATCCCTGCGTATCAACAGGATCCTAAGTCATTTGCGGGAAAAATGCAGAGCATGGTCGTCCTTGGTTCGATCTGGGTCCTAAGGGTGCACGAGAGTTTTGGCGAATCATCATATTTAGTCCGTTACAGATTGCATGCACGTATGTCACGATCGTGGCAAGTTGTTAGGCCTGAATTTTACACAGAAAATAAATCATTTAATTCACGACGTTCGTGGAATTCATGTAACACATGGAATAGAAGGACTTCTTTGAATTTTGTGAATTCTGCGAATTACTTTAATTCTATTAATTCGCTGAATACACAGAAATAGCTAAATTCTACGGTGCGCAGATGTAAGTGCCGTTGAAACTTTACTTCCAAGAATAATGTGAGGCATCACTTTTCTAAAAATCTTTAGTTCACTTTGAACAATTCTGTGCGATCTCAAGTTAGGCACAATATTGAATCTTTCATCAAAGGTCCAGTCCGGACCCGCACCCATTATGCTAAGTCATGCATGTTCGAAGTAGCGCTAAGTGACCGACCATTTCATAAAGAAAATTATTTCTGTTTTCTTTTTTTGCCCACACTATATTTACCCTGCTTGAACGATTACCTGAAAATATTTCGTACCCTCCGTTTTTTTTCAGTGTAGATCGGTGCTTATTTAATTTTTTTTGTAAAAGACGTCGGGATTTCACACTCAAAATGACGTTAGGTAGTGCTTTCCTCAAAAGAGAAAATCTTGTCAAAAGGGAAAAAATTCTAAAAGACAATAACCAATGAAATGTTAATTCTATGTTTCTTGTTACAGATTTAAGTTCAAACTTCGATTGTACACCTAATGGCTCCCCTATTCTTAGTGGATCTCGTTGCCAAACTTCTAATTCTCCTAAAGGAGCTCTTTCTCTTGTCAGAACTAATTCTCAGCATTCTCCAGTCAGGTCTTCTCCTCCTGCCGAATCTTCTCATCGGGCCAGGTCCCGTTCTCCTTCTGCTATTCGCACTTTGCCATACATAATGAGATTGGGACTTGAAGAATTTAAACTTATTCGGCTTATTCCCAAGGCGAATCCGAACCGGCGATTTGAAGTTACTAAATACACTTTTCCTCGAGATGCACCCATGCAGTTGAAAGGAGATCGTCAGGTCCTTTTTCCTATGCCAACTGAAGAACAAACTGTATTATCAACATCCAATGGAGACGTCTTTGCAATATTGGAGAGAAACTACACATTACTTCGTGGAATATATTCAATAACTCATGATTCTTTGGGATTCAGGATAGAGAGTCGGGTAAAAATAAACATGAACAGTGGCGTGGTCAAAGACTTAACGCCGGAAGAAATCACTGAATCTCCCTTAGGCAAGAGACACCCAATCTCAACTAATTTTAAAATAATTTATGTAAGCGACTCCTATCTATAACGTCTATATTCTATAGTCTATGACATAACGATAGTATTATATAATTATAATGCAATCTGACAAAAAACTTGAATATTTATTAATTCTGCCCTTTGCCAATTTTTCCAGTCATACATTATTCACTTTTCTCTGTAATTGTAAAACATTGGGATTGTAAAAGGGGTCATCTAGAAATTACATAATGTATTTTTTTTAAGAATGCTATCTCCTTCCTAAGTTAGATGCCGAAAAAGTTTCTCTAGCCCGGTATCCTATAAAGTGTCACTGCGATTTTTTAAACCTTGAACATAAACATACATACGGATTTTGTTTTTTGAATAGCCGTGGAAGGTTCATAGAATTATTCTGAAAGATTTATTAGAAAAAAAGTGATAAAAACAACTATTCAAGCTTACAAACTACAATTTTTTAATTTCTTTAGGTCCCAAAATGCTTCAGCGTCTGACATACTGTGCTTCTTTAAACTATTATTTTTTATTGTTTAAATTACTAAGATTCCTATTTATCTATCAGGAATTCACACTCTTTCCCCTACTTCTCTATTTTCCTGTAGTTCTCATATTTTCACTAAAATAAGAACTCAATTCATAAAACCGGATAGGAAAATTCAACTTAGACGGTCCAAAGTTAATTGCTTTTATTTCTAAATGTAACATTTGAATTCTCAGCGTTCATAACATTATATTTGTTGTAAATTCCGACGTTATGAGACACCCTAGGTCAGAAAAATACTTAATTTATCCTAATATCAAGGTATGAATTAAATGGCTCATCGATACTATTCTGAGAAATTTAGCTATACAAAAATCTTATAGATCAGCAATTAATACAGTAAAGACAGGCGGTCTTATTATCTCTTTCTGCACGACTCCCTTCGTGATATCTACCTTATCCATTCTTTTAAGATTTCGTGATTTAATAAGAGAAACAATCCTTCAACAGACTGCCTGTCACTTCGATATAAAATTTGTTGCTTCAGTATAGTTGATAAACCTTTAAGAGAAATTATGTGCTGAGACTTTTGTGATACAGTCAGCTAGCATTTTCTTTCTCAAATAATTTGTTGAAATTCGAGTTTGGGTATTAGATAAAATTGTCAGGAAAATTTTTAACTAAACACATCCGGATAAGGAGCCAAATCTGTTTTGTATGTACTTTGGGTTTTATGATAAGAATGCCTCCTTTTGCTCTGCCCTTTAGGGCCCCTCTCGTAGTTTCACAATGCATAGCTTGCGAAGAAGAACATACCCACGTTTCACTCATAGACATGATGACATTACAGAAGTAAATTAAAAAATGCCCTTTAGATTATTATTTAATTCCCTTGAATTTCTAATAGGCTATACCATAAAGGGCAGTCTAACCTAGGTATATGCTTGTTGGTACGATTCTTATTTCATATTGTTTTTTTAGCACAAGTAGTTAAGCTTTTCCAAAATTACTGAAATTAAAGATTATTAGAATTAATTTCCGTATAAGCAAATAGACATACATTCTTGACAGAAAAGTGTTTAAGGACCAATTATGAGAAAAGGATTTAATACAACAAATCTGGGATGCAGAGAACTTTTTTCGAGTCATTTGCTTACTGTCAATTCGGGCCTTCATAATAATTTTTTGTTGGGAAATCCTAATCTTTTTGGCACAACGCTGAACTTTTCTCTTCTTTTCGGTGCACTTAAAAAATAACTTTTTTCTACTAGCACACATGCTTTAATATGCTAATAAGTCTCGTGAGTGTGATTGGTGGACATACTCTCGCTGCCATGCAGGGCATAATAATTGGAAATAATAATTACAAAATTGGCAAACTTTTATTACACCATTTATGTTGATATGGAAATACTAGTTGCATCCCGAAAATATATTAACGACTTCATTTACTTAGCGGCGATTCACTCACAAATTAATACATTTTTTTGGGCTTCTCGCAGAAATGTCATCAGGTACATCAGCTAAAACAAGGGATCTTCTGAAAATTGTTGGGATGAGTAGTTAATATGCAAATCATGAAAGTAGCCGTAATGTGAATAAAAATTAATAACAGTAGTGTAATTGAATAGACAGTTTAAAAATATGAATAATCTCTTTAGCTATAAAAAATTCTGCGTACATAGAATATTATTTTTAATTTTCTGTAGTCCCTCTTCATTTTTTAGCATAGGAAAAATTATATATTTCTGTGAGATAAAAATAGAATCATTAAAATTTCAGCAAGAGCCTCCAAATAATTTTTCAATTTCAGGTTGTACCCTTTCGAGAAATATCAGTATAAGCCATTAATGATTTGTTATTAACGAATTTTCTATTATTCTTTTTCTACTACAAAAAATTAATTTTTAAATTCAGAAAAAAATTATAATAGGGTTATCAGCGCTGAAATCAACTGTAAAAATATTCAAGCATGTGAGAATGTTATTTCATTTACTAAAATAAAATCAACACCTACTTATGGTACTGCATCTTCCGGACCTTGAGATCGCAGAATAAATTCTCTATGTTGTATGTCAAAAACGTCAAAAATTCAAAACACAAACATGCTAAAGCAAAATTTCAAAATGCAAAAACTGTACAGCAAAGTTCAACAAACGCAAAATTAGACGACAAAACTAAATCTGAAATCTAAATTTTTGTTAGATACAGTATACCGGAACAAAATTACGCTATCTCAGCCCTGAAAATTTAGTAAATGGTAGAGGGGGCGGTCGAAGGTAAAAGTAAAAAAAACCCCAGAACTCAAATAAAATAAGATCATGTTTCCACAAAATAAAAGGGTAGTCAAATTAAGAAAGGGGGGGGGGTGGTAGTCATATCTCAAAAAGGGGGAAATCCATAACTAACAAGAAAGGGGTAGTCAAGTTATAAAATGGGGAAGGTCATAATTTAACAGAAAGGGTAGTCAAAATTTCACCAAAAAGGGTGACAAATCACAATTTATTTCAGGGTAAAAATCAAGAAAACAGGTTTAATATAAAGGACAATGAGTACACATATTGATAATCATCGTAAGCATAAATCGACGTCAATCACATAAATCACAAAATCAAATAAAACATAATTAAATTCCAATCATAACATATTCTTAAACTCAATAAAGAAAATCAAGAAATTCGCATTAGCAATTACTACTATCAATAATATGTAAACAAACAAAATCAATATTAATATTGGCACCACCCATAAAAGGGCATAAGGGTGATTTGGGCGAACCAAAAGCGTGAACGTCAGTCGCTTTCGAATTGTCGAGACGAGAACTGGAACCTAATCCGAACCAAAGTGCCACAATTTTTAACTGTACGGGTATTTTTCTAGAAATTGCATGAAACCTAAAAGGGAAGAAACTTGCAGAAAGTGTCACGTGATATTTGTGAACGGTATTAATCTCAGGGGCCAAATCGACCCTGGAAGTTTGGACCGCACTATTAAAATTTCGAAAGCGCGTGCAAAAAATTTTCGAATTAAAAAAGCTAATGTTGTTCTCAACACTTAGGGACCTGAAAGTTGCAAAATAAAATCAGCGGGTCTCATAATGGCCGATATGACTGTTAACGAAGTGACAGCACGCGATATTAAAATTTACGTCGTGCCGGAACACCATCAAGAGGTAGATGTAATGGTCGGTAGATTATTTACGGATGCCCCAACGGTGGACTACTTCAAGGAAGAAAACACCTTACAGTTTAAGAAGAGATAAGATGCCTTTTTACTGGAGATACCAGCTGTCAATGCGGGGTGTCTCGATTTCGTTCTATGAAAGTTGGCGGAATTAGGTTGTACTTCTTTGATCGAAATGGAGATCAAAGAAAAGGAGAGTAGTACTCCTCCATGGAGTAAACCACATAGAGCGAGTAATTCTGAGCGTTCAACTATCAAATAAATTTTAAGCGATTACGGAAAGTTAGGTCTTGTAACTGATACGCAGTCTCCCTATGCCAGCCCTGTATTACTCGTTGAGAAAACGGTGATCCGCTTCTTGTCGTCGATTATAGACAGTTAAATCAACAAACTATGCTAGAGAGAAAACGGCATTCATCACCCCCGATGAAACGGGCGAATTTACTCTCATGATCTTCGGACTGATGAATTAATCCTTATGTTAGAAGCTCTCGTAAAAGTAAGTTTAACAATTAATTTGCAAAAATGTAGCTTTTTTATGTCTAGTGTAACTTATCTTGGTCATAAAATTTCGAGAAAAGCATTAAACCAGGTAAAGATAAAATCAAAGCAATTTTAGAATTTTCTGTACTGAAGGATGTACATAGTCTGCGACGTTTTCTAGGTATGGCAGGTTACCTGCGTCGTTATGTATATAAATTTGCGGAAGTGGCCGGACTTTTGTATGTTGCTTCAAAAAGAGAATGACCTAAGGTTTCAGCCGGTATATGCAATTAGTCGACGCACATAGGAGCCAGAGAAAAATTACCACTCGAGTAAACTCGAGCTTTTAGCGATCATATGGGGAAACTTGAGCGAAATCGTGGGATTCCTAATAAACTAGCGAGCGAGCGTTCAAAACGTGAGAAAAGCGATGTCAGATATTACGAATGTAGAAATAGCATTTTATATAAAAGAGTAAATAACAAGTTGTTACATGTGGTCCCTGACTTCTTTAGGAGAAGCAAGGTGATTCGCTACCATGATCTTCAGAGTCACACCATCATTGATCGAACTTAAGCGAAAATGCAAGAATATTATTATTTTCCATCAATGGGACGATATGTCTGCCAACACATTCGAAGTTGTGTTCAATGTATGCTCACAAAGGCTCAAACAGGGCCACAGGCTGGCGAGTTGCATAAAATCAAACAGGGTCATCGACCCTTCGAATTGATTCATATCGACCATGTGGGCCCATTTGTTAAGTCTGCAACGAGAAACATGTATGTGTTAGTGATCTCCGAAACCTTAACACAATTTGTTGTTTTAATAATTTTCGCATTGTTTTAGGACTTGAACTGAAGTATTTTAAAGAGCGACTGTACGCCTTCACCTGTTAAATGCCTGACGCAAATATTTCATATATCTAAGTGAGCCAGCTCAACCTACTTATCTTGTTTGAATAGGTAGCTCTTTCTATTTTGGGAAGAAATTTTTCTTTTTGCCATTCTGATTAGCAACGCTTCAAGAAACCCGTGCCGTTAAACCAACGTTAATTTAAACATAAAGAATCGTTAGAAAAATGGGTTGCGCCGTCCGCTGGGTTTTTCTTAATGGGAACCTGATGCTACTCTAAACTTTGCGGAAGCTCTCCTATTTCTCAAAAACGATTTGCGAAAACAACTTGATGAACACGTGGCTCAGATTTTATTCAATGCAAAACGGTGCTAGAGTCCAACCATAAAATTCGACGAAGTATTAAAATGCTTATTTATTCCTGCATGAATTTTGCTAATTGCGCACCTAGTAAAGCTGCTTGAAGCTCTGAACGCAGCACAGATAACGCCTTTAATAGAGCGACTCTATTTTTAACCATAACAAGTGTGACTCGTGCTGTACCGTCAGAGCGTTCAAAGCGTATGTATGCTGTCGAAGCATACGCAATTAAACTATCATCTAAAAAAACGTGAAGTAGCGTACCGTCCGGCTGCACGTAAGTCATATAACCTCGCCGTCATTAATCTCGCTGCTCAAAATTTCTTTAGGTATCTTTGAAAAAATAACATGAAATTTTTGCGGCGCATTGCTTATTTATCTACGTATGTCAAAGTTAGCCTAGGAATTAATTTTTATTAAGTCGGCGTTTTTGTTTTTAACAAAACTTGCGTTACACGGAGTTGATTTCGTGTCGAAAAGTAGACTCGACATTTCGTATATTTCTAGGTCCTTGTTTCTATCTTTATCTCGCGATAAAAATAGTTGTAATCCTCGATCTTGTTCTCTATCTTTGACACGCAAAAAATATCTTTTATATCTGAGAGAACTGCAATAATAAACTGTCTAAAACGTATCATTCTTCCTTATAACGATTGTAATAAATCTCGGCCTGACTAGAGTTGATTCTTTAAACTTTGCCACGCGGCCATTTTATTTAAATTAAATACAGGTCCTTCAGGCCTCGCAAAAGGGTAAAATGAAAAATAAACACACAAACCAGCCTTCATAAATACAATCCTGAAATCTTAAGTACTGAAGAATTTCGGGCACCTTAATCTTAACTACGGAATTAGAAGTCGAGACAAGGAACACTGGAGTTAAACAAAAAATGACAATAAAAGTTCGTCAGAGAAAAGTTCATTAGGAAAACACAAAGTGGTCGATGCTACTATTAAAACAAGCGGGTAGGGAAACCGAAAAAAGTACACATCGGAAATTATTCTCTAAATTGTCTATTAATTAATCACTAATGGTTAACAACCACTTTGTTTTATTAACCAATTGTTAATAGTAAATAATCACTAGGTAATAATATACCATAGTTTCTAATCATATGTCATTTATATTATTTAATTATTAAGTCATTGATGAATTCTCCGAATTTAATAATATTACGAAAATAAGGGGACAATTGTAAATGAATAAAAAACAGAAGAAAAAAGGGGGTGGCATCAGCAATATCCTAAAGCGGGATAAATCAGAAAAGTGAGTAGAGTTTATGCCAAGGTCGGGAATTTGTGGGAGTAGAGGGTCAAAAGAGTGGTCACACACGAAACTCAGATACTAAAAACGGGCGAAATAAATAGGTTATAATCCAGAAGTTAGGTCACTAAACAAGGCACTAAAGTAATCAGGTAAAACACTAGGCGACGAGAGAATTAATAGCCGGCACGCCATTATTCTAACTTATTCAATACACATAACGATCCAGTCAAGGGGTTATGCGCCCAAATATTTTAATGAAATTGCAACTTATCGAACTAGCAGTTTCCTTCTACATGGTTTTTATTGATTCCCAAGTCCTTATTAACCTGCAGTTCTAGCGCAGCATTGAACGCAAGTCCGAATCCGCATTCACCAATTTGCACACCCGGCCGTAGAGTAGGCTTAGACCAACTTTGGGCCATTAACTGCCTAAGTCATCATTGTTTTTATCTAGGTTCAGATAGACTTTGAACTTTCAAATATTAGTTTGCCTTTTAGTCGTTGATTTAAATAAAATTCTTTATGATTGCTATTTCAGAACGTATACATATTTCTGCTCATGCGTCATGAAACCAAAGGAATCGCATATCATAAAATACGCGCGCTTGTAGTGATCAAATTCAAAGAAACATCCTGTTTTCATATTCTGATACGCTTTGCAAATTTAATTCTGCGAATCGACTCATTTATTTACCGACGTGATAACTATACAGCGGTACCGCTTATCATAGAAATAACTAAAATCTTAAACATTACGTCTTTACTTTTATCTAATTATAAGAAGTTTAAAATAAGATACGGCCATGCATAAACTCGTTTTCAATCCTTAACACCTACCTTGTAAGATATCGTAAACATTTCTTAGCCCCCCCCCCCACCCAAAGTCTCATTACGATTTTGTAAGCGTAGGGAATAAACATATGTGAACATTTTGTTAATCAAATAGACGCGGAAGCTTCCTGGATGCAATCATTCTAAAAAGTATATAAATATTTTAATAGTATTAATACATTAATGGTATAAATACAAACTAACAGACCAAGAAAAATAGCTTCGCCCACATTTGTACCTACCACTTAAGGTCAAAGCTAAATCTGAATGAAATTAATTTTGGGAAACAAGTAGAAGTAATGCGTATTCAGTGTTTTAGAGGATTTTATGATATAATGAGAAAACCTTTCCCCCTTGACACAGTGTGCCTCTTCGTTCTATCATGAATTTCTTTATTCATTTGTTTAAAGTCGAGAATTGATATCCGATAAGATTGCTATGCAAATTTTTGAGTAATTTCTAGCTAAATACATCTGGATCAGGAGCCTCATCATATTCACGCTTTTTCAAGCTTGCAAATATTTCGTCTGAAGAAATATTTGGCTGAAAATATGAATTTGGTGTATCACTAAATCATAATGATTTAGAGTCAAAATTTTTTCTGGCTGGTACTGACTTAGATTTTGATAATAAGAAGGCCTTTTTTTGCTCTAATTTTTGTAAAATCTCTCGTAGATTCACAATAGATGGCTTATGGAAAAAAGATAGGCATGTTTCTCCTCAACAATGATGGCATTTTTAGTAATATATTTACAAGTGTAGTCTACATTATTAAATCTCTTAAATTTCAGAACATCATTCTTGACAATAATTGCGTTAGCTGCGATCGTTCAGTCCAATCTTTCAGCTGCTGATAAATCGTATAATGGATTATCTATTTACAACTATACCTCAAATAGATACGTCTTTCTTAAATTATATATAACCCACAATAACAATCTCCCTCGTCCATTTGTCTACGTATTTATCTCACACCGATATTCTCCTTATCGTCTCTCATTCCCTTCATCTAACACACGCCGTGACGAAGCACAAACCTACACCAATTGGTGGACGAGTTTTTTAAAGTAAAATAATATACATATGTTTACTTCAATAGTAAACTGCTGGAGTTTCTAAAGGTAAAATAATTATACACGTGCGCGAGTTTAACCTCCACTAAATTGATAAGCTGTTACTGATTAAATTTTGTTATCTTACTTTGTCTTGCTTTATGAAAATCTATATACGCAATTTATTCGCTCCGCTGCTTTTAAAATTCTGCGTTAATCAGTTTTTCCTACATTAAAAAGAATGAGGAGCTTTTATACTTTGGTCCTAACTATGAACATTATTCTTGATTCTGTTGGTAAGTTGATAATAAATAAATGTAATTTTTAAACATTTTTTTTATAATCAGTATTTTGAAACATCTATTGAAAACAAAAACACAAACCCAAGACGACACTCTCGGTTCCAGTTATACCTCCCCCCTTTCCCAACCCTCCCTTAAACTGAAGTTTTTGGTGGGACTGACGTTAGAACTACAATCTCCACCATATGAAGATTTGATACTTAACTTTGACATGATTTCGACTCAGAAAATAAACTTATTGCATAAAGGTGTTAGTTGGGCGTATAATCTAAACAATGAATAATGCAAACTAAAAAATAGCCTTGGAAAGGACTGGAACTATTAATGACCAAAGGCATGCGCACGGAAAATCTAAAGGTCATGTTTCAGGCGACGAATGTAGACTGGGTGTTTGGAATGCTAGGGGAGTAAATGATCTCAAGGTAAAAGAATTGCGTGAAACTATTGACGTGAAGAAACTAGATATTTTATGTGTGTCTGAAACAAGGAAAAAGGGATGTGAAACAAAAGACATAAAAAACGCCGTGTTGAAAGGCGGATTTGAAATATGGTCAGGAGTAGACTGTGAATCACATGGTAAACAAGGAGTAGGTCTGATTTTGAATGAAAGAGCAAAGCAGAATCTCGGAGACCATGGTTTCGTGTCTCCCAGACTGCTGTGGGCTAGATTGAAAGTAGAAATCAGAAGGCTATTTATCACAGCATGTTACGCGCCGGTTGATAGTGATCCTAGAGAAGTAAAAGACGCCTTCTGGGACACTTTAAATGACACAATAAACATTTGCGAACATGGGGAAAGAATAATTCTACTAGGAGATATGAACGGTTGGGTGGGCATCCAAAATCAAGATACAGAAAGAGTATTAGGTAATTTTGGGGTTCCGAGAACAAACTATAACTGAGATAAATTAGTTGGTCTATGTTTAGAAAGGGGTCTGTTTATTACAAATACATGGGAGGACCGTACAAAAAACAAAGAGGTAGAGGGCGCCTGGACAATGTTACGGGATATCGTTGTTAGATGTCCGATCGAAGTGTGTGGTACTGCAGTTGTAGGAAGAATTTCTGGTGATGCGTGGTGAAATGATGAAATTCAGGCTGCCCAAAAAGCAAAAAGAGAAGCTTACGAGAGAACATTGAACATCGCAGGTCTTAGCAATGAGGAAAGAAATAGACTTAGAAATGATTATAGTCGCGAAAACAGGATACTTAAAAGATTAGTTACAGAAAGTAAAGATACAATTAGAGCAGAAGAAGATATAAAAATACAAAAAGACTTTGAAGAAAGCAGGAAACTACTTTATAAAAAAATGAAAGGAAACAAATGTACAAAAATTGTCAGCATGAGAAATAGTAGGGGGGAGATGGTACATCATGCAGACGGAATACTAGAGGCTTTCAGATACTATTTAGGGAGACAATTCGGAGATGAAGCAATAGGACACTACAACTGCGATGTTGAACACGATACGATGGAGAACTCAATTGAAAAAGTCTGTATCACTGAGGTTAGGGATATAATTACGAACTTGAGAAACGGTAACGCTGCCGGGGTAGACGGTATTAACGCTGAAATGCTTAAACACGGTGGCGCGTGCATACCACATAGACTCTGCGAATTGATAAATTTATGTTTCGAAATTATTAAGCACCGTAAGTAAAATATATTGAAAAATACTTATTCGTAGGGTGATTAAAATAACAGAAGCAAAGATTTGGGAAGTCCAAAGTGGGTTTATTTCAGGAAGGTCATGTACGGATCAAATATTTAGCTTAAGGCAAATAACAGAAAGAAGTTTGAGAGTAGGAAAACAAATTTTCTGTGCATTTGTTGACTTAGGAAAAGCTTTTGACAAGGCAGATAGAAGTAAACTTTGGGAAGTCCTGAAAGAGTATGAAGTCAATGGATGGATCCTATAAGCTATAAAAACAATATATACAGGTAGCAAAGCGAGTGTAAGAATGAATGGGAAACTGAGTGACTTTTTTGATATTATTCAAGGAGTTAGATAAGGATGCGTAATGTCTTTATGGTTATTTATATTATTTATGGACAAGTGTTTAAGAATGGCTCTCTTCGACGAAGAGGGTGTGGATCTCCAAACAGTAAGGGTACGTGGGTTAGCGTTCGCAAATGATAAGGTTGATATGGCAGAGTCTATCGAAGACTTACAAAGAATGTTGAATAAACTAGATGCAAGGATGAAGAGCATGGGCCTCAAAATTAACACAAATATAACAAAAACTATGGTGTTCGAAGGAAAGAGTGAAAAAGTGCATGGACATAAAAGAAGCTAAAGAAGCATGCCAGGACAGGAAAGTATGGCGGCAAATAGTCAATAAAAAGAGTGTCAGTAGAGTGAATGACGCCTGAAACAAAAGACCTTGGCCACTAATGGACCCAAGTGGGGAACCTTACATAACGACTTCGTGAGATTCTTCGCTTGGGGTGATTGCTAGAGAGATTGATCAGCTACCTGGGTTGAAGCAGTGCTGCGGAACGAACGTGTTATTTACTTAAATAACACGAGAATTCTGGATTAATCTGAAAAATCTCTATCCCTTCCACACACTACTCCTTTCCCCTACCGAGTGAGTTACGCCTACCCCGAGAGGGAAATGGCTCAATTGTGTAATAATAATAATAATAATAATAATAATAATAATAATACTAATAATAATGAACGTTAGCGAGTGCAAAATACTATGTACACTCTATTATAATAAATAATTATCATCACTGACATCATTTCTTGGCTACTGAGGTATAATAATTAGAAATTCTTAGGACCTAGTTATCGTCACCTGTGTTTTATAGGTTTTTAAAACAAAAAAGTAATACTTTAGAAGATTCAATTGTAATACCTTATTACCAAATATTCAAGTTTTGCAGGTAAAAAATAAAATTCTTTTTCTTTAGAATACCACAATGGGAATTACGGAAAACATGTAACACAATCGTGTTATTTAATGAAAGTCGTCAAAATGATAGGTATCTAATAATTAAAATTAAAAAATGCTGATGTCTTTTAAAATTCCTTGGCGAACTTCTATTACACCATTTATGTTGATATTGAACTACAGGGTGCATCCCAAAATGATACTCATGCCTTCTTACATTTGGCGGTGATTCACTCACAAAGCCATTTTTTTGGTTCTTTTTTCAGAAATATCATCAGGTATGCCGACTAAAATAAAGGACTTTCTGACAAATTTTGGGATGAGTAGTGAACATGCCAACCATCAAGGTAACTTGATTATAAATAAACATTAATAACAGTTGTGCCATACCATACCAAAATATTATTTTTTTACTGATCACATTTTTTGTAGGCCCTTGCCACTTTGAAGCTTGTAGTTACATTAGATATTTCTCTTGCAAAGTGTACCCTTATGAAAAAATATTAAAGGTATACCAGCATGAGCCAATAATAATTTTCTTATAATGAATTTTCGTTAATTCTTTTACTATTATATATAAAAAAAATTTCTGAATACAGAAAACTATTATATACTCCAGTCAAATTAGCGAGAAAACAGGTCATTTCTACAAAAAATTGATCAAGTTTTGATATCTATCGTACGTAGTTCCGTATGGAATCAGATTTGAATATAAAAGAGTTTCCGTCTGTCCGGAGGGTGGAACCACTCTAAATATAAGAAACAGTCCCTCAAAATTAAAAAAAGGGCTTATCGAACAACAAAATTAGCTCAATAAAGAAAATAGCACCTAAAATTATAAACAAGAAGGGTTATATGTATTTTCGTTATGCGGGTCATAGTCCCCGAGTAATCCACACTTTGATTAGGAGCTGACATCTAGGAGCTGACATTAGGATGGTTTCTCGATCATAATGTGTAGAGATAAAATGATAGAGCAGACAATTCTCTGTAAATACTGTTGAGCAGCTTCGGCAGTTGGAGGAAGCCTAGATAAAGATACATCCTGCCTGGAATAAATCATAGATTTGTTAAATCAGACTATTGAAAATTTCAGTTTTTAACTTCCACTACACATATTGGAAGTTCATTTCCAAAACGTAAGGTAACGCTACAATACATTATGTTGTTGTTTGTAAATTCTGGCATTGGTATGGTACCTCAATTGTGTTGGAATTTTATAATGCAAGTATAGTAGCCAGTAATACTTATGTATCATACTTGCGGCTCGATATCTCGACACCTGTTGAAGCGAAACATGAAAAAAATGGTGAATAATTTCTCAGAACAATTAGAGGAATTTAAAGATGGTACAGTATTCAAGAAATTCACGGTACTTTAAAATACAAGGAATTCACCAGATTCAAAAGATTCATGGAATTCTCGAAAGTTACGGAATTATTGGAATTTACGGAATTCCCATAATTCAAGAATTTCACAGATTCGTGGACTGAAACGTATTTAATAAATTCACTAAGTTAAAAAAAACAGGGAATCCACGCCATTTTAAGAATTCACGGAGTTCAAGAAATTCACGGAATTCGAGAAGTTCACGGTATGCACGGAATACAAGGAATTCATGAGATTCAAAGAATTAATGTAATTTCCGGAATTTAAGAAACTCGCGGAATACACGGAATTCAATTAATTCAGTAAATGCACGGGATTCATTAAAATAAGGAAATTCACGAAATTCCCGGAATTCACGTTAATTGATACCGTTAATTGATTTATTTATTTAAATTCCTTGAATTCATCGCATTCTGTTAATTCCTACAATTTTATTGAATACATTCAATTCCTTTAGTTCCATGAATTCATTGAATTCCGTTAATTCCATGAAGTCCATGAATTGGGTGAATTCCTTGAATTTCTCGAATTCTGTAAATTCCGTGATTAAAGTCAATTTCATGAATTCCTTGATTTCCGCGCGTCGCATGCATTACTCGTATAACGCGAATTTCGTAAATTCTGTGAGTTATTTGACCTTTGTGAATTTCACAAATTCGATGAATTATGTGAATTCCGTGATTTCCTGAAATTCCGTGATTTCAGTTAAATCCTTTAATTTCATCAATTTCGTGAATTAAAAAATCCCGTATATTTCATGAATTCCACCAATGCAGAGAATTCCTTGAATTTCATTAATTCTTTAAATTCCATGAATTCTGCGTATTTCGTTAATTCCATTAATTCCGTGGATTAAGTAAATTCCATAAATTCCGCGAATTTCTTGACTTTGATATATTTTGCAAATCCCATAATTTTCGTGAATTTCTTCATTACCATAAATTCTGCAAATTCCTTGATGTTTATAAATTCTGCGAATTGTATGAAGTTCGAGAATTTCGGGCTTTACATGAATTATGTGAATTCCGATTTCAGCGAATTTCTTGAATTCCGCAATTTTAGTTAAATCCTTAAATTTCATGAATTCCGCGAATTTAATCAATTAATCGGATTTCGTGAATTTCATTTATGCGATCGCAAATTCATTCAATTGCATCAATCCTGCCAATTCCGTGATTTTCATGAGTTTCTTGAATTCCATTAATCACGTGAATTCTATCAGCTTCATAAGTGTGTTTAATTCCTTGATTTCCACGAGGTCCGTGAATCCTTTGAATTCCATAAATTCGTTGAATTCAATAAATTTTATGATTTTCTTCAATTCCAGGAATTCTGCGAATTCCGTGACTTCTGTTTATTTCCTTAAATTCGCGTATTTCTAAGATTTCGTGAATTCCGTGAATGTCATGAATTCCGTGAATTTCACGAATTTCGTTAATACTAGGAATTCGTAGTATACAATTTTTGTATTGCAAAATCCCTAATACATGTATTTGAATGCTGGCCGGTGACTTGATGATTTACAACACTTACAATACATGTATTCCAATTTCGTCATTCAACACCACGTTTGCAAGTTTACCTAATGCTTGTATTGTAGAAGTTTTGTAGAATTATTGTATAATTCCAAATATTTTTAAAAGTGTACGTATCTGTACTTGTTTAAAAGAATAACTTACTCTCTAGCAGAACCTGCTTTACAGTTAGTAGAACTAAGGTTTTAAAAGTTCTTACAATATCCTGAAAGGAATAATTTTTATTAAGCAAAGTAATTGTATCATTTTTTCCTACTGAAGAGTCCGCTGGTTGTATCGTACCCACTAAATGCGTAAACAAATAAAATTTTCAAAACATCTTTCCAAGTCTTAATTCTATTCTAGATGGTGATATTATTGAAGAAATTCGTAGCTAGTTAAAGATTCAGCTAAACGCGATACACAGGCTTCAACAAAGCTGTAACTTATTCGAATCAGTCTGTACCTTTATCTAGACTTCCTCCTAATTCCGTAGCTGCTTGATAACACTCTTATTGGGCCTATCATCAAATTCAAATATGGGGAGAAAAATTTTTAGAACCAAAACTGCGGGGTTGAAAAAGAGGCTAAAATATTTCATTACCATTTTATCACAAGGGCTTAGAAAATTAAAAGAATGAAATGACCTAGAGAAAGAAATGACATACATGATTCGAAAAGATTCTTTGAACGTGTGCTCAGCGGCAGAGATTTCTTGAATTGCTTGTCCTGTAAAATTTCAATTTTTCCTAGTAGGTCCCTTTTCTCTTAGTTCTGCATTAATCACTTTTCCCTAAATTTAACACAAACGAGGAGCTCTTATAATTTAATCGTAACCTTGGACGTTATTACCATGAACACTCTATTATAGTAAACAATTGCTATTACCGACATAATTTCCCCACCTTATTGACACTTGTTTAATTTCATGAGTCATTTTCACACGAAGCGCCACATCGAGTTGAAAATTTGGGATAATGCATAAGAAGCACTAAATAAGAAGTCTCGTCTTAAATTTTTATAATCAAGAAAAAAATTTGTTTTGTAAATATTTTTTAACATTCTTATCCCAATGAGAAAATATTGGTTGTATGTCAAATTTCAAATTGTCGGTTTTCATCAAATCTCCACGTCTTGAGACCCCGTGATTCGGAAAAAACGATTATTCTGAAGGTGTCTGTCTGTAGTCGGTAGTCTTTAGTCTGTAGTCTGTATTCTGTAGTCTGTATTCTGTATTCTGTATTGTTGTGCTCAAAAACTTGAAAAAAAGATCAAATTGGATTCTCCTTTAGCAAACTTTTTCAAGGCAAAAAAAGAAAGAACAAGTTCGTAAACCAACTATTTTGGATGACGATTAAAAAAGAGGGCGTATTTTCAAAATCTTTGAAATCATATTATTTCAAGATTTGAAATAATTTGAAAAAAAGTAAAGACAGGAAAAACGTTGATTTATAAAAGTCCTATAAGATTATCGTCACAACTTTTTTAATTTTGTAGAAAAGTTAGAAATTTAAAATTTTATCGTACAAAAAATAATGAAAAATAAAAAATCCTATTTTGTGGTTAAACTATACAAGAAAGCAAAAAAATGAATAAATTGAAATTGCGCTCCCTGATAATATCTTCAAATTTACCATCAATCACTTTCCGATAGGATGCGCAGTTTTTGTTTTCAGTCGTGAAAAAATATTAGAAATAAAAATTAAATTTTTGGACTAATGACACAAGCTAAGAAAAAAATAATAAGACAAAACTTGTCCATCTAGTCTTATTAAGACTTTAAGTATTTTCTGTTATTGAAGTTTTTCAACTTGATCGATAATGTGTAGCTTTTCTGCCTTCAAGGTTCGGAGGGTTGATGTACTGTCGGTAAGGTACAATTTCTGATGATATATCAGATAAATATAAAAATAAAAACTTGTTCATCCAAAAAAGAGTTACAAATATTTAACAATTATTTTTTTGATATGACGCGCAGTTTATTTTTAATTCGTATAAAACATCATTAAAAATAAAAAATAAAATTAATTTTTTGAACAAACGAAACAAGCTATTAATAAATAAGTAGACAAAAATTGTTCTTCCAAAAAGTAGCGAAAACGCATCCAAATTTGTTAATTATTTTCTAGATAGGACGAGTAGATTTTCTGTTTATAGTAAAAAAATAAGATTTAACGTAAAATAACTAAATTTTTGGAAAAACCACAAAAAAGATGAAAAAAATTGAAAAAGGCGTTTAATCAAAAAAATATCTACAAGTTTGTACAAGTATATCACAGTCCCGGATCGAGGTACAGAAATAAATACAGTACAAATTTTATACAATGGAGTTAAAGATAATTTAGAAAAGTTCGCATACCCGACGAAATCGAGAGTGTAGCGCAAGAACTAACACTCGGACGCCCTACGCGCGCTTAAATTTACGAGCGAAGCGAGCCGCGCGCCCAGCGCGCCATGAGGATGTGTCCGCGCGGCGGGCTTGTTTTTTCTTGGTCTTGTCTCCCGATTTGAATTAACTAACGTAACCTCAATGGCCTACACAGGTAGGCCATTGAGGTAGAGCGCATTACCGCAACGTTACTTCTTTGTCACGCATGAGTGACCACTGCTTACCCGCTCGAATCACCTTTTACTTCCATCCGCAGCCCGGTGCCAATTCATGGAAGGGCCATAAAAGAGAGGGCTATTGAATAGTTTCAGTGTCTTCTAAAATGAAAAAATTTAGATATTTTGTAGGGTACCTTGACAAAATTTTGTTACACTATTTATGTTGATATTCAAGTGTAACTCAAATTTTAACAAGATATTAGCATATTCTTCCATTTTGCGGTGATTCATTCAGAAATTAATAAATTTTTGTTTTTCTTTTCACAGAAACATCATCAGGTGTGCCGCCAAAAACAAGGGACTTTCTGACCAATTTTGGGGTCAGTAGTGAACGTGACAAGCATCAAGGTAACTTCAATGCAGTTAAACATTCAACAGAGTATTTCCAGTTAATAAACTTTTTAAAAGTATTCATAATCTGTTCAGCTAGAAAAGTCTCCACATGCATTGGATGTTTCTTCCAAGGGTTTGGAGACACAGTTGATATTTTTATTGAGGTCCTTTTTAGTAGGCCCTTTCAATTTTCAAGCATGCGGTTACACTAAATATTTATATATAAAAATACTTTAGCAAGTGGCTTCAAATAATTGCTCTTTTGCAGCGTTTATGCTTACAAAAAATATTTTAGGTATACTAGCATAAGCCAATACTGATTTTCTTATAATAAATTCCCCATCATATATATATAGAATTACTTGAAATTTCATTAACATGTAGGAAATCCTACTGAGTATTTTTAAATTCTTTATGAAATGCTTCATTAAAAAATCTTTCGTTTTATTTATTTTTTAATGTAGATTTATGGCTGATGTTAAAGTTACACGAAATAATGGTTGGTTCCCATACCAGTAGATAGGGAAAGATTGCCCTATTTTTTTGTCAAAGAGCTAGTACACAAATAATTTTTTTTAAATGCAAGTTTTTTTCATTTTTGGTCACTATGTATATCTAAGAATGAGATAGAAACCTACACTTGTCTCAAAGCGTGCTACAAGTGGCTGAAAACGTAATACGCCGCAAAGGCCCGTAACGATAGAAACGCCACAAAAGACCACAGAAGAACTTCAAACGCAAATGAGAATGGACATATTACGTCACAACGAGCACTTCGAGGATGCAGGGGGAATAGTGTGTTGAGCCGACATCGCTGATTAGGCGTAAAATGATTTTTTCGAATTTTTAATTTATTTTAGACGTATTTTAAGTACCTTCAATTTTGAACGCATTTCCCTAGAAACAATGTTTCTTGAGTTAGCTTCTACGTTTCCGGGCGATCTACTGGACCGATTTGTTTCAAATTTGGCAGGAATTTTCATATGACGAACAGCTCTGGCATAAACCTCGATTATAATTTGTCATTGACGTTTAACAACTTTCTTTAAAAATAGCAGTAGCCAAAGATTCCATATGATGGTTTCTGATTGCTGAATGAAGATGCAACCTACATCGGTCCCGCGCTTTCCTCACGTATTATGTGTTGAGACATAATTAAATTCCTAAATTATTTCTGAACAACGGAAAAAGATTAGATCATCTACCAATCTCATGTTCATGACATGTGGTTACGGCTAAAATTTTACCGCGATTTAGACGGACACTAGGAGAACTAATGGAATTTGTGGAAATTCTGAAGTTTATGAAATTATAAAATTCACAAAAATCATACAATTCACGGAGTTTATGGGATTCTCGCAACTTGCGCAACGTAGAGAATTCATGTAATTTGAGGAATTCATGATATTTAAGAAATTCATGGAATTTAATAGATTCTGTGATTTCCGTTAATGTAGTTAATTTTACGAATACGGTGAATTTCACGATAACGATGATTTCCACAAAAGCGATGAATTTCACGAACGCCTTGAATTACACGAATGCGATGAATTCCACGAACACGTTGAATCCCACGAAAACGATCATTTTTACGAATTCGATGAATTTCACGAACGCGATGAATTTCTTTGAATTTCATGCATGCCTTGAATTTCATAAATTCCTCTAATTCCATGAATTGCTCGAATTCCATGAATTTCTCGAATATCACGAATGCGTTGAATTCCTTGAACTGATTAAATTATATGAATTCCTTGAACTCCAAAAGTTCCTTGATTTTCCTTAACTTTATTAATTTCGAGAATTCCATGAATTCCGCGAAATCCGCGATAGATAATCTATAAGAAACCCCTAACCTTACTGTTAAATTTTAAACACCGTGTAACTGTACTGCGTTTCCGTGAGTTCCACATAACTGTACTGCGCAGGTTTAAGTCCTAAAAAATTCGAACTAAACGGCTCCTTCTTCTCAAGGAAACTTTTAGTTTGGGCACGATATTAAATGTTCCAACAAAGGTCCTGTCCAAACACGGACCCATAGAAAAGACTAGTTTCTTTATGCCTTCCTTTATATAATGTTGCGATTCCTGTTGAAGAAATGAGATTAGGGACTTCTTTCCTTAAAAGAGAGTAAATATGTAAAAAGTGAAAAAATTCTAGAAGCAAAAACACAAAGAAATATTAATCATCTTTTTTTTGTTGCAGATTTGAGTTCAAATTTCGATTGCTTATCTAATAGCTCTCCTATTTCTGGCGTTTCTTGTTCCCAAACTTCTCATTCTCCTAAAAGGTCTCTTTTTCCGGTCCGAACTAACTCTGAGCGTTCTCCAGTCAGGTGTCATTCTCCTTCTGCCATTCGATCTTTATCATATATAATGGGATTGGAACGTGAAGAATTTAAATTTATTCGGCTTGTTCCTAAGGGGAATCCAAATCGGCGATTTGAAGTTCGTAAATACACTTTTCCTCACGAGGCACCAATCGCATTGAAAGGAGATCAGCAGATCCCTTTGCCTATGCCAACCGAAGAACGCACTGTATTGTCAACGTCCACTGGAGACGTCATTGCAATATTAGAGAGAAAATTTACAGTACTTCGTGGAATATATACAATAAAGTATGGTCTTTTGGGATTCAGGACAGGCAGTCGGGTAAAAATTAACATGAACAGTGGCACGGTCAAAGATTTGACGCCAGAAGAAATCGCGGAATCTCCTTTAAGCACGAAACACCCAATCTCGATGAATTTTGAAATAATAGATGTAAGCAGCTCGTATCAAAAACATAATTTTGATGCGTAAAAAGGTGTAAATATAAATTTTATGTTGTTTGCGATACAACTAGAAAAATTAGCGTGCTAGGTGAGTTTATTCCGTGAATATTGCTTTAATTGCTTCGTTACCACATCAAGGGCATGCGATATTAGAAAATAATCGATTTTACCAGTTTCAGGTTCCCCCGGCTTTCTTCCTCGTATAATGAATATTTTGTAAACAAAATTTGGGATATGATAGCGAACATGCTACCGGACGTCCCTGCACACTTTTTCGAGGGTTGATTAAAAGAATAGTAATTTTGCTAAATCTGATTAATTTGTGTCGCGCCTAGGAATTAGTATCGATTTTATCAGTGCTAGATTCCCCCGGCTTTTGTCCTGCAATAGTAAAGATTGTGTCTTTAAAATCTGGGAAATGATAGCGAACATGCTAACGGCCGTCCCCGCACACTTTTTTTTTTGATTAATCAAAAAAATTTAATTTTGCTGAAGATGTGTGTGTATTTCGAGGTTATGTGTGTTACAATTCTCTCCTATAATTATTCTGAAGTGCTTTCGACAGAATTAGTACGAGTCTGAGGACGTTTGTTATGATATTTTGTAGCATCTCCGATTTTAGTTTCAAAAATTGTAATTTTTGTGGACAAAAGTCCAGGGAAACTGTATTCAATTGACCATAGGACGAAGTATCACATGCCCCTAAAATATATGACTGAATTTAACATAACGTGAAATGCAATTAATAATGATAGATTAAAGAAAATATTAAAATATGAACTGCATTGGTTTTTGCACAATTTTGCTTTCATTTTTTATTTTAATTTCAATCGGTTTTCATTAATCTGTAACATTGATTTAAATATAAGATTTTATCCTAGCCGAAAGTAGAAGAAATGAAAAAAGGTAAGGTAAGTTGAGAATTTATATTGAAATAATGTTATCTTGTAAGCAGAAGCGAACATAGAGGAGGGGTTAAGCGCCCCTCCCATGTAAAAAAACTTGTTTAATTTAAATTTTAACATCATGTACAATTTGAACTGATCACTATAAGGCCCCCTGAATTTTCTTTCTGCAACGACCCTGTCTGAAAGTCATTATTTTATTTTAATGATTTTAAAGATCCAATTCAAAATTTGCATCCACAATTGCTTAAATGGAAGGGAGTTAAAAGAAAATAATTGTAAACACAGCATATTGAAGCTTCAGTCTTTAAACTAACATAAATTTTAATGTTTATTTTCAAAATTTAAAAACTTCTCACTTTTAAAGGATTTTAATTAATAGTTCTTAAAATTAAATGATTTTGAAGATCAAAGCTGAAATTCTCAATTCTAAATCATCCTATATGTAGAACTTTTAACACAGAGCAATACATTTGCAGAAGTTTTAATTATAATATTCAAAAATGAAATTTTCATGATAAATAGAAAAATTTCACTCACATAAATTTAGAACAAAAAAAGAAATAAAGGGAGCAAATATATCAGATTTTTTTATTTAGCGTTCCTCTTTTCACTTTCGAAAATCTTAGACACTTTCCTTTCTTAAACTGAAGTTTAAAAAATTCTTATATTGTGACGGCTATTTTGATAGAAATTAAAAAATTTGTTCTCACTAGGGTTACGATAATGTTCTTTATCTCCTTTTTGTTGAAGATTCTTGTTTTTTTCTGATCATTAAAAATTCTTAAATTTCAAAAATCGTATCCCTTTTAAGAATATTAAAAAGATCCAAAATTTCGATGTTTATTTCTGATGCGGAAACGAAAAGTGCGATAATATGGTAATAAAAAAAATTTCTTGATTCTTCAAACAGCGGCATAATCACATGCTATTAAATTTTCAATTTAAACAAAAGATTTTAATTGAGTACAAAATATTATATGTATTTTGGTATTAGTTTTGACTAAATCAAAAACCACAATAATTCCTTCAAACCAAATAACAAAATCTAAATCTCTGCGAGGGCCTACCATGATGTCTAATGTAGAACTAGAAATATTTATTAGTGACATTCTTTACCATACTTTTTCAATGATACAATATTTAGTTTTACTTTTAATTCTTAAAGATTAAGTTTGTACTAAGAATTTTCAGCGACATCTATGTCTGAGTGTGAAAAAACTACTCTTGGTAAAGGCAAAATTTTCGAAGCATTGTTCATTTCGCCTTGTGTTATGTGGTTATTATTCAATAAGATTCTAATGGGAATATTTTACTTCCCAACTACTTTGGCTATGGTGTGACGCCAAGCGATTATGGCGCTTGTCGCCTAGGTTGGACCTTTTGTGTAGTCTAGGTTGGACCGTCGAATTTTTTGTTTTTAATCCGTATAATAGCACCGCTGCGTCAGTGTTTGATTACGAAAAAAAATGAAAAAAATGTATTTATGTTTATATCAATTAAAAATGAAATAAATGTTCATGTATTGTTGAATGTTTCAGGACTAATCGCACTAAAATAATGACAGAAGTTTTTTTTTTTATTTGTGAGAACTGTAAACCTGATTGAAGTTCAGTATGTTGTTTCGTTGTCAAACTATATGGAATTTAAATAAAAACAATAATTAACTTAATATTTGGTCATTTAAAACTATTTCAGTTTATATTTCTTCGATTTTTAGGAGTTGTCCTACCTAGGCAGCAAAGGACCAACTTAGGCGACAATTTTGTTTTCAAACGCCCATAACTTTTATCCTTTTTGTTGATTTAATTTTATTTGTATTGAAAAAAGTCTTGTAATAATAAGATCTTTCTTAAGATGTGCTATAATTGTCCAAGCTCTTTCTTAAACGGAAGTTGTGGGCAAAAGCAGAAAAAAGGTCCGAGGTAGGTGACTTTCCCCTACCTGTCCCTACATGATTCCCTTCGTGATATCTACGTTTCCAGTCGAGCCCTATTTCCATTAAATGGTAGCTTAGCTTTAAAATTAAAATCTGTTTTTATTCTCATTAACTTCAATCAACATACCTTTGAAAATATTTTATTTAAGAGCATTTTATGATTTAATGAGGAAAACGCTCTCTTATTACGCTGCAGACACTCCAGTAGAAAATACATTCCTTTAGTCCAACCGATGAGCCTGTTATAGAAATTCTGCGCGGAGAATTTGGTGATACAGTTAACTGCCGTGATTGTGCCAAGATTATATCGATCAGTAACTTGTCCCTTGTTTTAAGAGAATATTTAAAAGATTGGAACTATGATTCTCAGAATTTTTCTTCCTTGTAAGTAGTATATTCACAAATCTACTCTAGATTATTAAATCTCCTTGAATTCCAAAACACCAGACCTGAAAAATGACTTAGTCCGCAAAATCCTCATCTTTTTGGTACAAGGCTAAACTTTTGTTTCATGTTTGGTGTACTTCGAAAAGACATTTTTTTCTCCAGCTAACGTGCTTGACAATATTAATTTATTGGTATTGTGGCTTTGGGATTTGTGAATAATGAAAAAGCTTTATATTTTCATCATAGTTTAAAGTTCTTGACAATGCTAATAACTCTCCTCTCTTTGATTGGTAGGCACACTCACGTTGCTCTGGTTTAAGTTAATCTTTTAGCCACTAAGAAATCATAAAATGCATTGTCTATTTTTCTAAACATAGATCCACTGATCAAATCCTTGAAAAATGAAACCAACATGAAAACCATCTTTGTTCAGAAGCACATACCCACACCAACCTGTGGGTGATCTTCTCAAGGTGAAATAATTATACACGTGCGTCAATTTAACTTCTACTGATTTGATAAGATGATACTCATTAAACATGTTTATCTCACCGTGGCCTGCTTCATAAAAATCCATATGCTCAATTTATGCGCAACGGTACTTTTAAAGTTCTGCGTTATTCAGTTTTCCCTACAATTCGTAAAAATGAGAGCTTTTTGTACTTTGGTCTTAACCCTTGAAGGTATTCTCAATTTCATTGGTAAGTAAAGAATCTTTAAATATTATTTTTTAATATTGTTTATAATAAGTATGTCAGAATATTTATTCTACGTTAGTACATTAAAAATAATATGTAACCTCTATTATGAAAAACAACTATTATCACAGAAATAATTTTTTTACTGCTTGAGTATAATAATTAGAACATTTCAGGACCTGTACAGAGAACAATAGATTTTGAAAAGTGGATATTAAAAACTTTGATATTCAACCATAATATATAAATATTACAGCATAATATTTTATATCTTCTATTTACTGTACAAGATATTAAAGGGCAATATCTGTTTATATTAAAAGTATGAAACATGTGATATTAATAGTTAATATCTAAGATATTAAAAAGCGAAATTTTATTGAAGCAATATCGTCGACGTGTGGCGTCGCAACAGAAGCCTTAAGCCCTGATTACGAACATCTTGGGTAGGTTTTCAAAATATAAGTCAATCTTCATTTAAACAATTTTTAAACAATTCTATTATTTATAGACAACAAAAATTATAAAAATATTTTCAACATAGCTGTGCAAAAATCAAACTTTTTTGCACATCTCTTAGAAGGAAAAAAATCTTGTGAACGAATAAAAAATTCTCTTCTTAAATTGTTGTTGAAAAGTTGCTTTCTTCAAGAGGAAACTGTTCAAACACTTCATTTATTAATGAACAATCATTCAGATCAACCAGTGTCATAATGTTGCTTCAAATAGTTGTAAAAGCTTTATTTAGCATTATTAACATAATTTTTTGTTCATAATTCCTCTCGATAAATTGTTTACAATAATTGATATAAATAATTACACTCAATTACTAGAATTGAACGAAATTTTTTTAAATAATACTTGAAATATGATTAAACTTTTCACTTTCGTAACATTTTTCCGTACGACGACCCATTATTTATTTATGGCCTTATAAATTATCTATTTTTTTAAAGGCACCCTCCCCTAAAAGTCACAATTTTCAAGCCATTAGCGAATACCCTTTTTTATATCCTTGATTTTACTATATATAATGTAATAATTTTGAGTAGCATTTTCGATACCTGACCCTTATTGTTTATGACTATTGTAATTAACAAAAAATCTTAATTAATAACACCGATTTTTTCTTAGTTTGTGTATGAATCTATGGCACAAATAAAACTATTCACTCTCGAAGTATTTTTTCAGACGACTCGGTATTATTTGTTTATGGCCTTATAAGCAATGTATTTTTTATAAACACACGATTCCCTAAAAGCCACAATTTTAAAGTTATTAGCGATTACCTTTTTTATATCCTTAATATTACCATAAAGAATCTAATTATCTTGGGGGAGTAAACAGTTTTATTCTGTGCCATGGATTAATACAACAAAACAAGAAAAAATTGCTTTCCTGAATTGAGCGTTTTTGTTGATAACAACATTTATAAACAATAAGCGTCAGATATCGAAAATGCTACCCAGGAAAATTATATTTCTTATGGAAAAATTAAGGATATTAAAAAAGGTAACCGCTAATAAATTGTAATTAGTGACTTGTAGGGCGGGTATGTTTATGAAAAATACATTGTTTTTAAGGCTATATATTAATAATGGCTAGTCGTACAAAAAATATCACTAGAGTGAAAAGTTTTATTTTGTGCCATAGATTGATACAGAAATTAGGAAAAAATCAATTTTCTTAATTGATGTTTTTAGTTTAAAACAATAGTTATGAACAATAAGGATCAAATATCGAAAGTGCTGATCAGTAATCGCTAATAACTTGAAAATTGTCGATTTGAGGCCATAAATAAACAATAGCTTGTCGTACGAGGAAATGTAACGAGAGTAAAAAGTTTAATCTTGTGTGAAGGATTATAAAAAAAAATTAAGGATAATTCTGGTAATTGAGGGTCACTTTTTATATCAATTGTTATAAAAAATTTAGAAAAAGAAATTATGGACAACAAATTATGTTGATATTGCTAGATAAAGCTTTCGCAACAATTTGAAGCTACATTATGACACTGGTTGATCTGGATGATTGTTTATTAATAAATGAAGAGTCTAAACTGTTTCCTCTTAAAAATAAAAACTTTTTAATAATAATTTAAGGTGAAAAGTTCTTATTCGAGCATAAGATTTCTTTTTCTTTCAAGAGATCTATACTTGATACAGATAGTGTAAAAGTTGAAAATTTTTGTTTATAACGTTGTACCGTTGTTAATAACGGTTGTACGGTTTGTCGTACGAAAAAAAGTGCAAGACGTAAAAAAATTTTATTTTTGCTCAGCCATGTTTAAAATGATTTCATAAACTTTTTCGGCTGTAAATAATAAAATTGCGTTGAAAATGGCTTAAACAAAAATTGACCCATATTCCGAAAACCTACCCAAGTTTTTCGTAACAGTGTGTGATTCGTTCCACATAAAAATGGCATAATTATGAAAAAAGACGAATTCTCGAGGATTCGTATATCAAAAACAGAGGACTGCAAAATAAAATCTTTTTGAATTTTTTAAAAAATGGCATCCTTCATATGTAATTTTTGGACAACTAAAAAATGTTCTTGAATGTCTTAGATTCTGTGCTTAAAAATCTTGGATATTGTCAGTTAAAATCTTCTTTTCAATTTCAAATACAAAAATTCACACTGACAAATTCATACATTTCTTTTCTTTTAACAGAAATATCATCAGGTATGCCGCCCAAAACAAGGGACTTTCTGGAAAACTTTGGGATGAGTAGTGAACATGTGAATCATCAAGGTAATTATAGAACAAATCAAAATTAATAAGAGGATTGTCAGTAAATAAACGGTTTAAAACTGTTAATAATTTCTTGAGCTAGAAAAGATTCTACATGCATAGAATCTCGTTTCCAATAATTTAAGGAATGCATTTTTGAAATATATAACATACCGGAATTTTATTATCTCATCGCGCACATTTTTTTGAAACCGTTAGCGTTTTCATTTTCAAGCGTGTGCTTACATTATATATTTCTGTACAAAATATAATTCTGTCAAATTTTTCAAAAAAAAAAAAAAAGAAAGTTTTGGTGGTGTCGGGAAGTTTTTTAGTTTAAAAAAATGTTTAAGTGTTTGAAATTTATTCTACAGATGTAAAAATGGTAGATATTTTTCAACTATTTCAGATAGAAATTAAGAGTATAAAATTGGAAATTATGAAAAAAATTCCCGCCGAATAAAGAAATTAGATTTTAATGAAGTGAAAATTAAATTTATTTAGTTTATATTAGAATAACTCATGCTAATTTTATATTTTCAAAACTAATTTTTTCACGTATAATTTGCATGCTTGTGATTTTTAAACTGCTATTATCAAACACGAAAATTCTTTGCAAATAAAATATAATTATGTCCTGCTACAAAAATAATTTCAGGGCGGCCGTTTTAATCGAGGAAAGAAGCTTCCAGTCATTTTCCGATTTACAAAAATGTTCCCGGTTAAAAACATTCGTAATTGTATAATTTTAGGTAGATTAATAAATTGAAATTATCAGCGAAAAGAATTATAGACGTCGTAAATTTAGAACCGTATGATAATTTTAGAAATGAAATGATTTTTGAGACTTGAAAAGTTATATCAAAATTAAAAACAATTTTTTTTACATCTCTACACAAAATTTAAATTCTTACAACCAAAAACTTACCGCCGCGCCGCAATAAACTGAGAAGTTTTTTTTTGTTTTATGATTCTGTTTTGATAACATGGGTATCTTCAAAGTAAATCTGACCTTTGTTTCAAATTATTAATTATTTAAAGGAAAATATTCAAGCATCATGCTAAAAGAAATTATTTGTTCCCTGAATGCATTCATTTTATTGTCTCAAGAACATGAAAATTGTCTCAATAAAAATATATTTCTAAATCTATGAAAGTTTTTGAAATCTGTTTTATTTTAAGAACAACTTTGCAATTGTTGACGTTCCCTAAAATCATAAAGATTCTTAGAGAGATTCTAATAATACTTTACATAGTCTAACATTTTTTGAAGTTCCTTTAATAGCATTGCGTATCATACACAATTCTTTAACATGCTTTGGAAGTCCTTAAAATCCACAGAAAATCCTTTATATAAAATTAATTTGCAATTCCGAAGAGTTCTCTAAAAATTCAGTGAAATCAATTAATATCTTTGGAAATCGTAAAAATCGATTAAAATAATTAAAAATTTAAAAGTCTTTCAAACATAAATTAAATACAAAATATTCATTAAGGACATGTAACGAGTGAACTAGCTGATCAAGTCAGTCCTGAGATAATTCTTGTTTCACCCGTATTTAAGAATAAATGTTTAAATAACGCTGAAAAATGTTTCAAAAATATTACCAAATATTGGAGGACCCTTCGTGATAAGGCACAGCGTTGGAAAAAGAAAAAAGTTCATTTATAAAAATAAGAAATATCGAACGACGCATTTAGGTTTTAGTTCAGAAGTTTTTTGTTTCAAAACCCATCTGCATCATTCTTGCGATATCTATACCTATTTATGTTTTGCCTTTTTATCTTATATTCGTCCTTCCTTTATCATTTAAAATATTTAATTAAGTCTTGAATTAGTTTGTAAATAATGGAAATAGTTTAGACTATTTCAGTGGCCCACGCAGCGGATGGTGCTTTTGTATTTTAAAAGATCCGGGTGTTTCAAAAACAAAACAAAATAATTTCAATTCTCGAAATTGTCAGTCAACTAACGCTTCTTTGAAAGTGAATGTCTTATTAGTATTATCAGACCCAAAAGGTCCTCTAAGAAAAAAAGTATCTCTTAGGGCAGACATGCCCAGTGGGAGAAAATTCCTGTCAGGAACCGATGTTTTGCGCTTACCACTATTTCGGCTGGAGAGCGAGAGTGGTAGTAGACGCGTGCTTGATGCTCTCCTCTCCGACCTATCAATTATTCAATCAATTTATGTAATTCAAAGGAAAATAACTATATATTTTTTTGTTGTTTAACTTTCTCATATTGCAAGTAGCACCATTCGGCAAAAATTTACCGTAAACTTTTGGGGTTTTGACTTACTCCCAATATATAAGTTAGGTAGAGTGATGATATACATTCTATATTACTATTCGAACATATGTACGTAGTCAGCCCAAACCTACTTTCGAATATTATATTTAATACATATATTTAGTTGAACATATCCTAAGCATATCCCACCCTGTCACATATTTCTTATCTGCGGTGTTGCTTGGGTCGGAGAGGAGAGCAACAAGCACGCATCTACTACTCTCGCTCTCCAGCCGAAATAGTGGTAAGCGAAAAACATCGTTTTCTGGCGTGAATTTCCCCAGGCTGGGCATGTCTGTATTGGAATGAAAAATGAAAAAAATCTACGATATACAAGGTTTTGAAATTAGTTTCCAAAACAAAGACCCTCGTAAAAGTAGAAAGTTTCGAGGCCTTAGCAATACTCATACACAGCGGTGATGACCTCCGGACCAGGCGAAGATCTTTTCCGCCCAAGCCAAATCTTAAAGTTTGGAAATAAAAAAGTCAGTAAGAGTCAAATCAGGAGAATAGGGTGGATGGGGAAAAAATTTAAACCCTAATTTATGCACTTTTGCCATTGAAACAGCGAAAGTGTCAGCCGGTGCGTTGTCATGGTAAAGAAGAAAAGCTTCGAAACTTTCTACTATTCCGAGGGTATAACAAAATTTGAAGAAAACTGGACAAAGTATGTAGAAGTCGAAGAAGATTATGCTAAAAAATAAAACAAATATTTTTCATGAAAAAGGTGTTTATGTATTTTTACCTCACTTATTGAACGACCCTCGTAAATCTGTTATGTTGGTAAAGAAAACGTAACCGGTTTATAGGTTACTCAATACCCTCCTACCAATGCATAAATAAAAGTGAAAATCGAACATGATTACTATCTTTTACTTTTTTCCAAATAAAAAATGTAGATATCTTTTAGGTATGCCGCCTATAACAAGGGACTTTGTGACAAATTTTGGGATGAGTAGTGGCCATGCGAATCATCAAGGTAACTTGAATACAATTAAACATTCACAAGAGGATTTCTAGTTAGTAAACAGCTTAAAAGTATTAATAATCTATTCAGCCAGAAAAGTCTTTACGTGCATGGATTGCTCTCTTGCAGCATATACCTTTAAGAAAATATATTAAAGATGTACCAGCATAAGCTAATAATGATGTTCTCATAATTAATTTCATACAATTCTTTCGCTATTATAGCAAATTTATTTTTGAATACAAAAAACTATTATAGGATTAGTTTTTGTTTTAATTACAGGCAGGAAGCCCCTGTGAAACTTGCTTGGCAATAAAGCTATAAAGCCTTTTGTGCTACACCCTCAACTTGCGTTCTGAGAAGTTCACCCGATAATAGGACTCGAGTAAGGTGTCATGAACAGTGACTATGGGATACCGGGCAACCTCTCAGAGTGTTCACCCTCATCCCTGCACGCGGATTTCTACAAGGATGGACGTACTTATATCCCTAGCTTCTCGTTGGTACACCAATGATAAGGCCAAACATAGTTTTTGTAAGTGCGGTCCAAAAGAATTGAACCCGCAGGGCTTCCGACAATGGGTTGGACAGCTTTGCCGACCCTCATATAGTTGGAGGCACCAATCAAAATGGAGTCAATTTAATGAACCGGCGAAATCCAAAAATTTTAGGTGGACAGATCGAATCAACGGCGACCAGATGTAGTGCCACGATACCAGTATGGTCCCTAAACGAGGAGGTTGCATGGCACGAGCTCTTGCCTCATGGTGCGAGAAAAACCTAGAGCTGTTGCACCTTTTGTATCAACGTCTGCTCAAGCATACAGAACCACTGCGGATAGGGGGCCAGTTAAGCGGAGACTCTACTTCAGGTTATACAAACTGACAACAGAGAGAGAGAAGCGACACTAAGACTAACAGTTTACAGGCAACCAATAGTCGAAAAGCAAAGGTTTAGAACCCAGAGAAACATTAAAATCCAGGTATCTCGCAAGCCAAAAGACCTGGCTGAACTAGATGACGTACTTCGTAGAGATTTTCCCCAAAAATCTGACATCTGGACTAGCAGTCGTGGCGTATATTGTGCAGCAAGAACCTTAGCGGTCCGCTGTGGACAATAAGACACTCGCGTGAAACTTGGTACTAGGGGATTTTTAAGGTTGCCGGTTCTGAATTTGATGTCAATCTTTCGAAATTGAAAATGGCGGACCCAATATAACAACCAAAATCTTCTTTAAATGAATCGATTCCCTTAAAAATAATTGTAGATGGGTTTTCTACATCACTGATGCCAAATTTGTTTTATAAATTTAAAATTAAATTCAGCAGATTGAATATATGACCTTAATTCCAAGGGAACTATTCAATATTAATGAAATCAGTGAAATTATATAAGTTACTCTACTCTCAGCACGACCCAGAGAAAACGGCGTGGACGTGGTAGAATTTTTCCTCCTTGATCGTGCTTCATCTAAATGAGTCACCTTTCCTCTCACTACTCATACTCAAGGTGCTTTATTTGAGTGAGTCCCTGTTCTTCTTACGTTTTCCAATGGTTTTCGCTTAAAAATTATCTTGCGTGTCATCTTCCTTTCATCGGTCAATTCAGTTTCGTCTAGAAGCATTTCAGTTTCTAAAACACTAGCCCCTTCATCTTCTTCATCTTCTATGTTAGAACTAGGTGTTGCGTCTTCTTGGGTCACATTTAAATGAGGCACAGCGAGTCAAACTCTGACATCTTCGCGAATGGGCGAAAATTTCTTTCTCTGAAGTCGCAAATGAACTCTACTTACAGTTATGAGTGGATCGGAGGACTTTATCACGCTATAGAACACTCGCACATATTAGCTTAGTGGCCTTTGTTCTGCTGTGGAATTTTCGATAATTCTTATAGCATCTTGCTGTCGGTCAATGCTAAAAACAAAGAAAAACGAATTCGAATACTAACATTCATCTAATGCAACTTCATGAGTTGTTGGTTTATCAATTTGATCCTCAATGTTCTTTCCTTGATTCAAAATAACTTTCTCGGTTTCTTCAGTTTGTAGTATCTGATTGGGGTGACAAGATCTTGGCGATCGAGACGCTCTGTTATTATTTAAAATAACATTATCTGCAGTTAACAATCGTGAAGGGATGAGATAAGTTACAAATAAGCTTTCATCATTGAGACTATCGATATCCTCCGCTAATTTTAGAGATTGTTTGTAAGGTGAACGAACAGTACCACCATCCGTACTTCATGAACACATCAACAAAATTACCATTTCCGTAATACCCGAATCCTACTGGAAGTGTGATTCAACAAGGCCTACAGAGTAACCTCCACTTTTTCCTCCGAGATCTAAATGTTTTCTTTGGGTGGTCCACATTGAGATTTGACTTCTCTAACACAATTGTTTGATAGCCAAATATCAGCACTACTTGTTGAGAACAGTATCCAAATATTTATTCTTAGCTGACTTCCTGCTTAGGTAGAAGCCATTATTAATCTTTCTGGATCGTGCTTTTGTTTCGCACTGATTATTGGAAGTTCCCGAAACTTTAAGCAATCAGATTTTTCATAGAATTCGAGGCTTAGACGGCCAAAATGAGAAGATAGAAGATGTTCATGTTCAGTTTTTATAGTCAAAAAAACTGGAAAATGAGAATTCAACCATTCAGCATTTATAGTCTCAAACTTATTCATTATTTTCGTCGCGGATTTGTATTTTTCAGGGCATCTACTTTTAGGAGCCAAAAAGAGTAGATTGCCAAAAACAGTGAGCTCGCTCGACCGCGTTGATGCGGTTGGAGCAACAAATGACAGTGACCGATCGCTCTCGGTGGCATGGCCGTTCTCGGCCATGTAGATATACCATAAGCAACGAAACAAATGAAAAGTTGCAAAAAGTAGCTAAAAAATCTTATTTTTCATTCACTAATAATGTTGAATGTATTTGATTGCAATTGAGAATTACCGAATGATATAATTGGAATAATTCGAATGAAATAATTGGAGGTAGGAGGTTTGGAATCGATTACTTAAGATTAAAAATCATGTCTGGATCGTCGGTACAAAAATTGATCAATCAACGAATAATTTTTGACAATAATACTTTAACTGTTCCTGAATTCAGTAGTCTATTTAATTTTAAAAATTGTAAAATCTACTTTTGGCCACGAAATTGAGTCATCTGGCACACTGTGCAGTCGCAAAACGTAAAACAAATCCTACAGCTAATCGTGAGACCAATAGTTAGATGTATCAACAAATAGGTCGGACAATACAATATCCGTCCGGCATTTAGTGTGTGATTGACTCCACAACATCTGACAGGAATTTCACCGCCAAGGTTAGACAGTTTGAGCGCAAACTGCCAATCTGTTGTCACACACTTAACAAGTAGAAGCTACTTATCATCAGGCAGAATATTCTTAGCAGAATACGCATACTATCTGACGCTAGAAGTCAAGTGTGGAGGGAGACGTGAGTTAGAGAAAGTACTATTAAAAACCACTGTTGCCTTTAAAAAGTAACTTCTTGTACAAAAATGTAGCAGGAAACTCTTTAAATAACCGTAGAAAAACTAACAAAATTATGCCTCAAATGACCAATTAAACTTCAAAAACCTTCACGGATTGAAGTTTAGCAGCGGTTCTGGTCACCTATAGAGCTCGCTGACTCAGACTCAACTCAGACACGCTTGGACGTTTATCGTCATGGTATTTTTAATTTAAACAATTTCAAAATACAAAATCTCAAGATCTAGAAATACAATTTTAAAACTTTCAAGGGTGTTTTAATTGTTTGAAATAAAAATAATTTAACTTCTAATTTACAAAGTGTTTACTAAAAAAAGTGTTAATTTTGAATTTCTATAGCTCAAATTGGCTAATAATAAATAAATAATAATATTGTATTGGCCATAAAAAATGTTTGCGAACCGAAAACACACGAAAAATGTCGTGGAATTTTATTTCTTCGAATAAAATGACCACCCTCAGATATGTACGTACATTCTTCTGAATGAGTAATTTTATAAAGTTTCATTTTCGAGCACAAATGTTTTCACGTTAATTAAGACATTATAAAACAAAATGGAAAAAATAAAACAACAAAATTCAAGACGAAACTCCAAGATAAATAATACAGGCGGCCCTAATTGTTTATGATTTGGCCTCTTAATTTTATTATTTTCCCTTGATCATCATAAATCACAAAAATGAGTACAAGTTAAGGAAAAGAAATGAAAAATTTGCGGCGAGCACCACTTTCCCATTCGACAACAGCACTCGTCGAATGAAACTTGACCATTTTCGACGGTAAAATAGAAAAGGAAGTTAGAAAAGTCCGGATGGTAAGGGGGAATTTATGTTTGAGGAATTCATGAAATTAATTAAAATAATGGCATGCACAGAGTGCATTGGATTCAAGGAACTCGTGGAATTCAAGATATTAGATAAATTTCACGAATTCAATAAATGCCTTGAATTCGACGAATTCCAGGAATGTGATGAAATCATTTCAATTCCATGTATCTCTTGAATTTCACGAATTCAATGAATATTTCTTATCTCACCAATTCGTTACATTTTTAGAATTCTTTGAATTATATGAATTCCTTCGATTCTATGAAATCCTTTATTTCCCCCAACTCTATTAATTCCGCGAATTTTATAAATTATGCGGATTCCATGATTGCGCATCTATAAGGAACCCCTAACATTACCTACTTTTCTTTATGGATAAGACTTCGGGATTTCAAACTAAGAGGAATGAACTATTTCCTTTTTGCCCTCTTGTATATAATGCTGTGATTACTGTTGACCAACTGAAATTAGGTACTTCTTTCTTCAAGGGTGAAAAATATTGTAGAAGGGAAAAAATGCTGGAAGAGAATACACAACGAAATATTAATCCTATGTTTCTTGTTGCAGATTCATGTTCAAACATTGATTGTACACCTAATGGCTCTAATATTCCTGATGTTTCTCGTTTCAAAACTTCTCATTCTTCTGAGAGGAATCTTTTTCCTGCCACACCTCCTTCTCAGCGTTCTCAAGTCGTTTCTGCTCCTCCTGCCGAGTCTTCTTTTCACGCCAGGTCCCGTCCTTCTTCTGCCATTCGCACTTTGTCATATATAATGGGATTGGATCTTGATGAATTTAAATTTATTCGGCTTGTTCCCAAGGCGAATCCAAACCGGCGGTACGAAGTTCGTAAATACACTTTTCCTCGCGATGCACCTATCTATTTGCAAGGACAATGTCGGGTCTTTTTGCCTATGCCAACCGAAGAACGCACTGTATTGTCGACATCTAATGGAGATGTAATTGCAATATTTGAAAGGAAACATAAATTACTTCGTGGAATATACGCAATAAAATATGATCCTTCGGGATCCAAGAGAGAAAGTCGGGTAAAAATAAACATGAATTGCGGCACGGTCAAAGATTTGACCCCAGAAGAAATCGCTGAATCCCCCTTAGGCAAAAAATACCCAATATCGATGTATTTTGAAATAATAGATGTAAGGAAATCTTATAAATAACATAATTTTGATGCTTGAAAAAATCTAAAAATAAAATGTAATTTTGTTTTTGATCAATAGCAAGATCAAGGTGTTACAAGTAACTGTAATTATGATGATACAACTAGCAACAGTGGCGCTAGGCGTATTTATTTAAATAAATATGGAAATATAAACTGCATTGGTTTTTACATAACTTGTATGGTAATTAATGTTGCAGTTATCAAGCGTCTATACTGGACATTGAAAAATATTCCAAACACATTCCGAACACAACTGCAATTTAATTTTAATTTCAATCGGCTTTCTGTAATATGTAACGGTTATTTAAATGTAAGATTTCATATCATAATAAGGAAATCATGGAAGATATTCTGGTACTCACATTCAGTTTCATATTCAGTTTATTTTAACGTCAACAGCGTACACCAATTACAGAGCTACAACGTAGTTATGGACATTTGTAATGAGATATAGATACAACCTACTATCAATATAATTTTATAAATTAATTACTCTATTACATATATATTTTCGCGAAAGTTAAGCCTCTGTTTGTGAAATAAATTCCAATACCACATTACAAAAGGTTTCAAGTAATATAACATGTAAGTCTATATCATGCTGCGTGTTTGTAAAAATTTATTAGGACTATCACTCATTATGTATAGAGATGACTGATTGATCAAAGCTGAGGATACACAGATTTTTTCTTTGTTTAGCGTGAACTGATTGACTGAATATACAAGTATGTATAAACAAACTTTTGCATACTGAATTCCTTAAATTGAAGAAGGTTCAAAATACGATCATTAAAAATACTGCGTTTTTAATTTGAAATCTCAAAATAACATATATTTTAACGTTTAATTTTAGAATTGAAAAACCTCGTAATTTTAAATCTTTATGAATAATAGTTCTTAAATTTGAATAAATTTAATCATCAAAACTGAAATTGTCAACGTTAAATTTTCCTATTGGAGACTTTTTGAAGATAAAGCAATACAATTGCAGAAGTTGGTTTGTCTCAAAATAGTCTAGCCCTTATTTCCAATAACTGATGGCTTTGCTTTGATGTTAAAATCCATGTATATTCTCATGCATTTTAATTCTGTAAATTCTTCTTTCGCGAATGATTTGTTGAATATCGAGTTTAGGTATTCGATTTCCAGGCGAATTTGTCAAAAAATCGTTTTAGGAAAAAAAATCGTTTCTGTTTTGTATTTACCTCGATTTTGATAATAGGAATTCCTCATTTCGATCTACCCTTCGTAGACCCTTTTGTAGCGTTACAGTATGTAGCAGTTAAAAAGAACACAGCTACATTTAACTAACACAAATTATGAAATTATATGAAGTAAATAAAAATGCATCGTCTATTCTCCTAAACATATATTAACTGATCAAACCGTTAAAACAATGGTCAGCTTTACCTTACTTCTTACTCCTTTCCAGGTTTGGGAATGAAAACCCCTATACCGTTCTTAATGCCGATAGCACTCGATTAGGAGAAATGCTTGCCCTAAATAGTTTCGTCAGTGGAGGGACTACAAAATTCAGGCTTTTTTGAAAAAGAGCTGAATAGATGACATCCTCTTCTGGCTTTTTACTGAGACACAAGGACCCTACGGCCCATTCTACCTTTTTTCTGTCAACAAACTTGGAGGAAAAACACCAATTAGCCCTCTATGACTCCTGGCCCCTGCCTTCCTCCTTTTGGTCCGTTTGTATTTGCTGAAAACCAAGAAAGTAAACTTGCATCAGGTCATTCAGCATTGCTTCTTCATTTTCGGGAAACTTGTTATTTTGAACTTTATTAGTCCAAGGCCAGCTTATGGTTTTTTCGCTAGTATCTGAAAGAAGAAATATTTGTTGTGCTTGAGAGATTTCGCGTCAGATACTATCTTGTCGAATATCCTATCCCTGGGCTCCTCTGAGCATAGAGTCAGACCAAAAAGCTTACTCATGTTCCTATTCGGGAACGCGGGAGTATCACCTTTCTTTAGAATTTCCAACTCAGTACCCTTTAGATAATAAATTAAATATCATCCTCTGGCATTGACATTTGTACTTCCCCACATCTTATGCTGAGAATTCGCAATACAAACCAACAGTAGAGGAATCATGTTCTCCTGGTAGTGCCGAAGTAGAACGTCTACCTCTCTGGGAGGTTGAGGTCCATCAGCATCGCCTGGGTGACAAGCCGAGGCAATAACCACATCCAGTTTTTCTCCGCTTCTGCTCCTAAGCATCACTTTAAGAACAGTCAGATCCCTGGAGCAGATCTTAGGCATTAAAATCCCATCTATAGCTCTTACAGCTATACATGCCCTTGGCGTTTTTTTGGAGTGGTCCCTTATATGTAGAGCCACAACCTGATAAGCCACCAATTCTATTCCTGTAGAACAAAGGTATACAATGTATTACAAAATATAAAAGTTTCACGAAATAATTCATGGTTCTGATACCCTCAAAACATGAAAGATTGCTCTATTTCATCATCAAGTCTTATTACTAAAGAGAGCAAGGAATCACGATTGGTTACAATTCTTCAAGAAGAGTAATTAAAAGTGAAATCGATTGAAAAGATTAGAAAATTAGCGATTCTACAAACTGATACTTCGATATAAAAATATATTTTCAAGAAAACTGAGTAAGATACTACAAACGTGTTAAACTGTGACTCTAGCAAATCTAGCGACATCTCAGAGTGTGCAACCTTGTTTCAGCATTCTAAGCTCTACGAGGACGAGCGAGCCCTTTCCCTAGATGCTTTTGGGAGCAAAGATGAAACCACGAAATCACACAAAAGTTGTAGATGATATTCGGAACGATCAAACGCGCAAAACGCCCGACACTTTAAATGGACGAATTAGCTCAAGGATCACTTACTAGTTTGCTGCGATACCAGCATTCCCGTTGACCTTAAAGATTGTATTACGCATATGCACACTTGATAGTGTTAAAAAAACTCAGAGATTCAGCACGTTTCGCATCAGTGATTGGCCAATAAACGTGCCTACCTGTTGCAAAACGGATGTGAATGCGGAGCGCTTCCCGAAACAGTGCTCAAAGGAGCTGCAGGTGAAAAGAAGGAAGTAATATTAAGACTAACAAGGAAAATCAGGCACCTTCTAAAGATGACAGCGATTTCCAGATAAAGTGAAAGATTGGATAGGCTAGACAGTAGACGACTCGCATTCTATTTGTCATTTACTACATTACATCTAGTAGACCGTTCACAACAAATTTTCGAAAGTTCTTCCAGGAAGTGAGGAATTACAATCCCACACTCTGCGACTTTAAGCTGCTGAAAATGTAGCAGCATATTCATGACAATATACGGGGTTTATCTGACGCAATGAGTATAGTGCAGAAGAGAGAGATATATTGAAGGGAATCAACAGTTCCTCGCTTACCCATCGCGCTTCTTAACCCTCAAACAGCGGTATAATCACGTATATAAATCTTCCATTTAAACAAAGGATTTTGATAATGAGTTTGTTTCCACTCATCCTCAGCTCTGAGATCGGTGCTATAGAAGAGTTTCTTTACATCTTAGTATCAGTTTTAACTAATTGAAAGACCAAGTTATTTCCTTAAAACCAGCTAATTAAATGTAAATATCTGCAAAGGTCTGATTTGACCTTGAAGTATAATGTAGAACTGGAATGTTCATTAGTTAAATTCTTTATCAAACTTTTTCAATTATACAATATTTAGTTTTACTTTTAGTCAAAAAAGATTACGTTTGTCTAAGAATTGTCAGCAATTAACAAAGTAAACATCGTCGGACTGAGAAGCTCTCCCTGTATGTTTCCCTTTGTGATGTGAACTCCCTTAAGGCAGCAAAAATGCGTGTAAGCCTTTCAAGGTAAAATAATTACACACGTGCGCAAATTCAACTTCAACTAAGTTGACATAGTGATTCTTCGTCACCAAGACCTGCTTGATAAAAGTCCATATACGCAATTTATTTGCTACGTTTCTTTTAAATTTCTGCGTTAATCAATTTTTTCTACCTTTCGGAAAAATGAGGATCTTTTGTACTTTGGTCTTAACCTTTGACCTTATTCTTATTTCCATTGGTAAGTGAGGCGTAGTTTTGTTTTTAATCATAAAAATGACATTAAAAATAAAAATGAAAATTTGTGGAAAAATGACAAATTGGTACGAGTGTCACGATGAGAATATGTATCTCAAAGCCTGCAGAGCTTTGAGCAACTAAATTATTAACTGTACGTAATTAAATACAAAAGTCAGCAGATTAAGACACACATAAGTACTCATAAGTATACTAATAAGGCAGATTTTTAGGACCTAGTGATCTTAATCAGTGTTTTATAGGTTTTTTAAATAAAAAAATTTTACCTCAGAAGATAGAATTTTGATCGCTTATTACCGAATATTCAAGATTCGCAGATGAAATATAAAAATTTTTTCTTCAAAACTAAAAAATTTGGAAGATTTCTACATTAGTTCATTCACTTTAAATTATTTAAACATATGAAATTTGTTTATATATTTTAGTTTCAAATTTTTTAAAATAAAAATTAATAATGTGGGTCTAGCGGAATATTTTTTAATATTGGTTAATTAATTTTTGATTATGTAAACAAATTCCATTTATTCAAAAAGTTTTTTTTGTAATAATATTTTTTATGGAAAAAAAATTCAAAAAAAATTAATGAAACAATGTTAGTAAATATTTTACTGAAGAAATATTAATAATTTTGAATGATAAAATTATTTAAACAAATTTCATATGTTCAAACAATTGAAAATTAATGCACTAATGTTAATAAATATTCCACTAGACCAGCAGTAATAATTTTTCGGAGAAAAAACGCATTTCCAAAAAAAAAAACATTTTTTAAATAAATTTCATTTGCTTGAATAATTAAAAAGTAATTAACTAATGATAATAAATATTTCACTACACAAATATTAATAATTTATAGTGAAAAAAGACGAGAATACACTGTTCCAAAGGTTGACTTCATGAAGAATTAACATTTTTGGTTTTAAGGGTAATTTTCAGGTAATCGTGAAGGTGTGTTAAGGGTGTGAAGCCTAAATGTCTGATACGAGAAACTCTTCGTTGGATAATTCTCTACACGTCCCCTTATTTTCCTGTTACATTTTTTCAAACCCCAAAAAATTATTCTAAAAACTCAAAAAAGTGATTTTTCTCATGAATTTTACATTACCTTTTTCGTATATGGAATGAAATGGGGAGACCGCTGTCCTCTAGAATTCAAAAAAATGTTGCCATGCGTTTTTGGACCTTCCTAATGTCGATATATTTTGGGTCTCCTTGTAAAAATTGTATTTCACCATTCACGTTGATATTTAAATATAACTTAGATCCCAAAAAGATATTTGCGCCTTCTTACATTTGGCGGCGATTCACTCAAAAACTCATACCTTTTTTCTTCTTACAGAAACATCCTCAGGTATGCCGCCCAAAACACGGGACTTTCTGGCAAATTTTGGGATGAGTAGTGAGCATGCTAATCAGCAAGGTAATTGTAAAACAAATGAATATCATAAAACTAGAGTCATTAAGTAAACAGTTTAAAACTATTAATAATTTTAGACTATTTTCTTTTCCAAGCTTTTGTTTGTATTATATATTTATATAGAATGAAACAAATAATAACGACTTTAGCAAGCGCCTAAAAATAATAGCCCTCATGCGGGGCGTACCCTTACGAAAAACTAATATAGAACTATAATTATAAGCCAATAATGATTTCCTTATAAGAAATTTCCTGTAATTCTTTCGCTATTAGAAACAATTAATATTTAAATATGAAAATCTATTATAGGATAATCAGCCCGTCGTGAAAATAGACCGCTATAGCCCTGCCACAATAAGGTTGCTGGTCGGGAGTTGGCCGGGCTATGTTTGTTTTTTAAGAGCCCAGCCATGTGCTGGTCAGAAACTGGCTAGGCAAATTTGTTGTTTAAAATCTAGTCCACGGCTGGCCGGGCTTTGGTCCGGCCAATCTTATGATTAAATGCGTAACCGCATGGTGGTAGCAAAGGCAAACTTTCTTTAAAGTAAACGCTTGTGATTGTTAATTAAAGTAAAATGAACCGAAGTCAAAGCAGTACAACCAAGTAGCAATGTCGTGAGTATACTTCAATTACACAGGTGCAAAATATAGTTTTGGGAGTCTATACGGATTTTAATAGGTATACTTTATTCTTTTGGGGTCGTTGAACACGAATCTTTTCGCAGAATTGGGCCAGCACAAGATCCAGCACAAGATCAAAACCCACAATCTCCAAGGCCACAAACTCCAAATACACAAGCTCCATATCCACAAACCTAAAAACCCTAAACCCACAAACGCCAAACCCACAAACCACAAATCCACCAACCTTAATTCCACAAAGCCAAGCACCTCACATCTTATAATACTAATTGAGAAATTAGTATAATTTGGGGTTGGTGGATTTGGCGTTTGTTAGTTGGGGATTTGTGAGTTTGTGGGTTTGGGGTTCGTGGGAACAGAAAATATTTCTGCTTAGAAGCTAAAGTTTTCTTTCTTTATTTTCAGATATTTTTAGTTTCATAGGAAGATCATAGAAAATATTCTGTTCTGTGTATCAAAAATTCTTACTGCATATCTACTGTATAAATTTTACGTAATTTTATGTTCTTGGTCTATTTTCTATTAATTAATTTATGGGATATGTGTATGGAGTGTCCTAGAATCACCCTGATGAGGAAATCTCGCACATAAAAACTATAATCACTAAGGATCCTTAATTTTTTTGTTAGATAGGGCTGCATTATACGAAGGTTTATAGGTTACGTGATCTTTTCCACGTTTTTTTATTCTAACTTGGATTGTTTGTTCTATTCTATTTTTCTTTCCATTCCATTTTCTATCTATAAAATGTTCAAAAACATATTAACTTCATGCAGTTGAATCCCAAGTCATTTAAATCTTATACAACGCCAATTTATTTCGGCCGGGCCACAATGGGGCAGCCCTGCCATTTTATGACCATGCTTCATGGCTAGACGCTTACCGGCGCAGCATGACTATGCTGGCCGGATTCCGACCACAAACCCCGGCCACAACTGGACTTAAAGTTGGGCTCAATGGCCAACTCCAGGCTTTAAGCCCGGCTCTCAAGTCAGAAACTGGCCAGCCCCCGACTTGAATTCTTACCCAGGGAGTTGTGATCAATAATACAATAGTATTGAAGAAATCAATATAAAAATTACACAAATTGTGAGGAAACGGTTTATTTTAGACTACTCATAATTTCGCAAGAATAAACTTTACGCAAAGAATATCTACAAATTTTCGTTAGTATATTTAAAATTGCTTAAAATTTCATTGAAATCTTAACAATCCTTCCGAGCATCTTGAAATTTTTCGGAAAAATACTTTAAAAATATTTTTAAATATAGTAAAGCTTTTTAAATCTGTTTTATTTTTAGAAATAGTTTAGAATTGTTGATATGCTCTATAATGATCAAAATACTTGGAGATCCTAATAATCCTTTATATCTTTTAAAATTTGTTGGAACTCCTTCAAAATCATTTCTTATCATACACGATTCTTTGACATGCTTTGGAAGTCGTTAAAATCCACACAAAATCCGTTGAATAAAATTAATTTTTAATACTTAAGTATTCAGTAGAAATTCGTTTAAATCCCTTAGAATCTTTTAAAATTGAAAAAATCGATTAAGTACTATTGACAATTCTATTCAGCGAGTATATATCTGCAATAACCTTTAATAGTTGGTTTGCTTGCTGGCAGGTACCAGATGCGAAAGTTCAAAACAGGGCTTTATTAATAATATTCAAAAATACATTTATTGAATTATTGTTTAAACTATGTAATTCGGATCACCATAAATAACAGCAATTGCTAAAAGTGTACTTGAAATGATCAGTTATAATTAGGAATGAAAACAGCTACCTAAGAATAAGTTTTAATATTTGTTACATAACAATTTTTTCATAAAAAGAAATTAATTTAATGCGTAAAAATAATATGAAAACAAAAAAATGCGGGAATTTTTCGTAATTGGCACCGAACCCCACACTGCCACCATGCCCTACTCGCCCCTAAATTTATATACATGTTCCATTGATATATTTTTTCTACATTTTATTTGTTGATTTGTTTATCTTAAAAAAATTTAAACCATAAATGAAATTCTTAAATTTGAAGTTTAAAAATCAATTTTGTAAAAAAAACTACTTTTCAACAAAATAGTTTAATTTTCAACTAAATTCGGTTTTAACTAAAAAAAAAATGAATTTTGACCCAAGAAGATTAATTTTTAATAAAATACATCGATTTTTCTACAAAATAGTTAAATTATTCTCCCAAGAAATCAATTTTAAACTAAGCGAATTAATTTTCAACCCAAATTATTTTTCTATCAAAAAAGATTAATCAATTTTTAATAACAAAAAAATAACTTCAAATGAAAAAAGAACAATTTTCAAAAAATTCTAATATTTTACACGAAAACAAATCAGTTTAAATCAAACATATGCATTTTTGACCAAAAAATATGAACCTTTTATAAAAAGAAATGAATTTTAGAATCAATTTTTGCCGCTGTATTTGCAAAAAAATTGTTATAATAATAAAAAGAAAACAAATGGTCAGCGAAAATCCATTTCTCGACGACTCTACGCGTGCTGCCACGCACGGTTCCACGCGCGTCAATTTAGTATTTTTCACGGCTAACAGTGATTCCAACTTTGTCGTGTAGATGTCCTGCGATTGTTTTAGGATGCTTAAGATTAACACGAAGCGCCAACTAGTTACCATGAGTTTGATAAGCCGCGCCCAGTGTCCCCAATCATGGAAACTTCTTAAGCTGCGCGTGCGTCGCACCGACAACCCGATTGGTCACTGTTAGTACGCTGATTTTGAATTATATAAATATTTAAATTTAATATTTATGCTACTTGAAAATTGGAGAATGCTTAAAAAAATTCATCTTAATCCCAAATTAGAATTTTGTAGTAACATGTACATTAAACTATTAAAGTACATAAAATATACATTAAAAAAATGTATGATATAACATTTATCACTGAATTAATTAATCATTATTAATTAATATTTTGTGATTTTAGTGCTTTTATTTTAAGTCTCATTGTCGGAAATAAACAAAAATATAATTTTAAAAGTTAGTCCAAAATCTCATTTTAGGATTAAGAAAATTCCATTCGGGCATTTCTCAATCATTATTTATTATAAATATTAAATCTGAATATGTATATAAATCAAAATCAGCGCGCTAACAGTGATCAATCTGGTAGTTAGCGCGACGTAAGCGCAATTTAAAAAGTTCTTAAGGTTGGGGCAACTGGCCACGCTGTGTACTTCTTATGCGTAGCTTGCGCAGGCGCAGTAACTCTACATACCAAAGTTGGGGTCGCTGAAGGCAAATCAGGGCGTAGCGTAGCTGCGTTTGTCCAGTTTGTCCACAAGCACTGTCCCGGTGGTTTCTATATGGACGAAAACGTGATGCTAATGTTGGCACCCTGTGCTACTGCGCTTGCGTTAGGGCCGCGCGCTGGTTTGCTGTGCTTGGCGCGCAATTCAGAATTACTTTAAAACCAATTCTTGTAATTTAAATGAGTAATTATTAAAAAATGCAACAGAATTTATATAAATTGTGTAACTTATTATTTCAGGCAACAAAATGATAACACATTTATTCTATGAATAAAAGTTTATTATAATTGAATTCCAAATTATTTATTTCAATTACAAGAATTTTTTTAAAAGTAATTTTAAATTGCGCGCCAAGTGCGGCTAACCAGCGCGCGGTCCTCACGCAAGCGCAGTAGCACAGGGTGTCAAAATTGGCATCACTGCTACGCTAGGCGTGCGGGCAACCGAGCGTGTACAGGCCTTAAGCCATGTCAGTTCGAAGTATCCTTAGTTTACTGAAAATTTTGATACATAAAATTATTTTTCGTTCTTTTGTATTGCCCATCTCGTATTTACCCTGTTTAACCGATTGCATGAAAATATCTCCTACTCTCAAAGATTTCAGTGTTATTTGGTGTTTAAATACTTTTATTTTTATAGAAGACTTTGGAGTTTCACACGAGGACCAATAAAATAGGTACTTCTTCCCACCTTTATTCAATATTACCATTCCTGCTTAAGAAATAATATTAGGTACTTCTCTCCTCAAAAGAGAAAAATATGTCAAAAGGGAAAAATTTTAGAAGAGAATACACAACAAAATTTTAGACCTCTGTTTTTTGTTGCAGATTTGAGTTCAAACTTCGATTGTTCGCCCACTGGCTCCTCTATTCCTGGTGTTTCTCGTTGTCATACTTCCCATTCTCCTGAAAGGTCTCTTTCTACTGCAATTCCTGATTCTCAGGGCTCACCTGTCATGCGTTCTCCTCCTGTTGTCAGCCCTAGGTTTCCGCATTACAATCGTTCTTTTGCATATCTACTTAATCATAATATTATAAACCTTAGAACTGTTCGGCTTATTCCGAACACAAATCGGAGCCGCCGATTCGAAGTTCGTAAGTACACTTTTCCTCGAGATACACCCATGCTGGTGAGAGGAGATCGCCAGGTCCTTTTGCCCATGCCAACCGAAGAAAAAACTGTATTGACAACGACTGATGGAGACGTCATTGCAATAATTGAAAGGAATTATACAATTCTTCGTGGAATATATCAAATAAAAAATGTACCATCGCGTTTGGCAATAGAAAATCGGGCAAAAATAAATATGAACACCGGCGCGATCAATGATTTAACCCTAGAAGAAATCGCGGATTCTCCCTTAGGCAAGACACGCCCAATCTCGAAGAACTTTAAAATGCTAGATGTGAATAACTGTTATTAATCAAAACATATTTGCGATGATTATACACCTAGTACACTTAGCAGCTTATTCCACGTTTCTTATTTTGATTTCCCCATTATTAAATTCAATGATATGCTTAAATTTAACGTAATTCAAACTGTTCATAGTTACTAGAACATTTTTCAAATCATTAAAATGCCTTAGAATTTGTATTCTGTATCATTCAAGATTATGAATGAGTTATTAAAATATATAAGTACGCTCGGACGCCAAATGTACGACAGGTTTGGGAATAGGGGGAGAAAAATTCTACGCGCTTCTGTGGAGTTGAGACGGTCATTTCTGTGGAACGCTCTTCATTTTAAACCTCATACGTTCGGCTTTAGGGTGAATGTATTAACCAGAGTTTCGCAATTTTAATGATCTTGAAAACCTAATTTAAAATGTTTTTAATTAAAGAAAGCTCAAGAAAAATCATTATAATCACATAGTTTTTTATTTTGAAACTTATAACTAACATACATTTTAGTTTTTAATTTTAAAATATATAAATTTCCTGATTTCCTGATTTTGAAGGTTTATAAATAAAATTTTTATAATTTGAAAAATCAAAGATGAAGCACTAGAATTGCGGAAATTTTACTAATAAAATTGAAAACCTGAATAATTTTTAATTCTCCATTTTCAAAATTTTTAAAACGTCTATAATTTTAAAGTTTTGATATTTTTCTTTACTTTATGACACATTGTTACTAATTTGAATACAAGCGCTAAAAATAAAAGTTGTCTTGAAACAGAAGCTTCGTCAACTTGCCTGATTTGTTCTTGACGAAGAGAATATTTAGTCTCGAGTATTCAATATGGTATTCAAAAAACAACTTTGTTAAATAAATATAAAATAACCCTTGACGAAACAAGGAACATATTAATTGTTGTTATTAGAACCTTAGGGCACAGTTACTGATATTATTAGGCATGCGTGCGAATAATTATAGGTTGGGCGATTCATGCATATAATACTTTTTTTAAAATCACACTTTTGTCGTATAGGGAATTGGTAACACCAAACACTCTTTTATTTTAAATCAGGGATTGCGGATTGATGACGATATTCTATATTAAACATTATGAATAATTTTATACTGCGCACGAGCACGAGTAACACTAAATAGCTCTTGGAGCTTTATCATCACATTTATTGTCATAAACTGCATATTCGACACTAAAAATTTTTATTTCGGTTAACATAATAGAACAGTTTTCGTAATTATATAATTATAAATTACGATTCAATAATAAGCAATAACATTTTCAAAAATTATAAAATTCGAATAAATCATTACATAAACACTTAAAATACTTGAGGACTTTCAATCAACCCTTCTTCAGTTGTCTCTTAGTGCCTAAATCAACTGAAGTACTTCAGGTATGAAGTTTTTTGTAAAATTTGAATCTATTCTGTGGCATAAGTGCGCCAAGATTTGAAGGAATTTGATTCCTAATGTTGGTTAAAATGCCCTGTTGGCAATTAGTTTCTTTGGCTTCTTATTTTTGTCTATCTTCAAAACTTTGGCGGGCAATGAATTACGTGATTGCACTTCTGCTAAGTCCAATTGATGTTCGAAACTATCCGCCGACATAAAAGTGTGGCCTTTTTAAAAATATTTGATCTTGATTAATTTCGTGGCTACAACGTGACGATTAATTTAAATAACTAAAAGAAGAGAAAAATGTCCAATTTTTTTAAATCCGAATAGTCATCTATCAATAAAGTGACTTATTTGAATTCAGATTTTCCAGAAAAGAAGCACCATATTCACTCACAATATCATCTATTTTGCGGCCAGAAATTACTTCTCCTTGCAAGACAGCATGGCATGCAGATTGAATTATTTTGGCCTACAAGTATAATTCTTGTTAGTTGTTTTGTGAAAATGCTCTCTTCGATAGCAGCCATGTATGGCAGCACGCAAAATGTGAGAATTTACGTCAGCACAATTATCACAGCTATCGCTATCGACACTTTTTAAATCATAAATATTATTTAAATTTTCTTCTGCCGGAAGTGGATTTAAAGCAAGATCTCCTTTATCGGTGATGCTCTCTTTATTTTTATTTTTAGTTGTTCTTTCAAATGTTATTTAATTTACGAATCCGAAAGTGCAGTCTATGAGCTTGACAGTAAGCTCATTCTTCATTTCCACTTTTTTTTGGAACATATCAAAAAGTGACGTTATTGTCGTTTATGCAGGAAAATATCTGTAATAAAATAAAAAATAAATCTATATTAACATTCAATTTAAATTAAATCATACAGACCAGGAGACCCAGATCAGGAGTCTTATCAAATTTATTCTTTTTTAAGCTGGCCAATTTGATCTCCAAGGGAATATTTTATTCAATATATGTATTGTGGTATGGATAAAAAAGAGAATAAAGAAAACAAAACAAATGCGAATTAAAATTGAGCAAATACAGAAACCGGATGTGCAAATAGATTTCCACACGAAGGATTAATACGGAGCCCCAACTGCCATTGGGAAGCCTTTCGAAACTGGCAATAGAAACATTACCGTAAGTGGTAGGCACATTTCAGAAAGATCTTAAATTTCCGTGCGCAGGTGCGCAGTTGTCCTCTTTCTATACATGGAAAAGTTTGCGATTGAGAATTTTTGTCCAATTGACGCGATCTTAGGCAACTAGATTGATTATATTTTCTATGATACAGGTTTTTTTATAATTTAAAATGTTTGAAAGTGTTAGAAAAAAAACAGTATTTCTAATTCCAACTTACGATTTCAAAAATTATAATGTACTACAATTTTAATATTTCATTATAGTCCGCATACTAACCACTTTTATAATGCACTTTTTTCTTTTACAAGTCTTAACGCTGAAGTCCTTCACTTAACCAGATCAATAGACACTTTAATAATTTAAATAATGATAACTTTCAATTGAAAAATTTTTTTCACTTGCATCAAAACCAACGAACATAACCTCTCTAACTTACGTCAATTTGACAAATTTTCTTACTGGCACACTTTTTCACGTATAGAAAGAGAACAACTGCGCACCTGCGCATGAAAATTTGAGATCTTACTGTGATGTGCCTACCACTTACGGTAATGTTTCTATGGCCAAGTGGCGAAACGGAGTTAAATCTCCTCATTTTTGCTTCATGGATTTCCAAAATACAATAATTGAAAGCATAGATAAGGCAACATGGGAGGAAATTATTAACAACAAAGATATAGAGGGCGCATGGACTAAGTACCAGGATATCATTGTTAGGTGTGCGATCGATGTTGGTGGCACCGCGGTTTTAGGAAGAATGTCTGGCGATGCATAATGAAATGATGAAATTCAGGCTGGCCAAAAAGCAAAGAAAGAAGCGTTCATGAGAATTTTGAACATCGCAGGTCTTGGCAATGAGGAGAGAAATAGACGTATGAACTATTACAGACACAAAAAGAGGTTATTCAAACGATTAATTAAGGAGAGTAAAGATGAAATAGGAATAGAAGAAGAGAAGAAAATATTAAGCCGCTTTGAAGGAAGCGAAATGGTATATGATGCAGACGGAATACTAGAGTCTTTCAGAGACTATTTTAGGAGACAATTCGGAGATGAAGCTATAGGACATCACAACTGTGATGTTGAACACGATGCGATAGAAAACTCAATTGAGAAATTCTGTATCATTGAGGTTAGGGATATAATTAAGAACTTGAACAATGGCAAGGCTGCCAAGGTAGACAGTATTAACGCTGAAATGATTCAAAACGGTGTTGAGCACATACCATATAGACTGCGCGAGTTGATAGAATTATGTTTCGAGATGGGAGACGTCCCAGATGATTGAAAAAAATCGATAATCGTACCAATATTTAAAAGAAAGGGAGATAAAATCGACTGCAATAATTACAGAGGAATCAGCTTATTAAGTACCGTTAATAAAATATACTCAAAAATACTTATTCGTAGAGTAATTAAAATAACAGAAGCAAAGATTTGGGAGGTCCAAAGTGGGTTGATGCCAGGAAGGTTATGTACGAATCAAATATTTAGCTTAAGACAAATCACAGAAAAATTTTTGAGATTAGGAAAAGCAGATTTCTGTGCATTTGTTGACCTAGAGAAAGCTTTTCACAAGGTAGATATAAGTAAGCTTTGGGAATTACTTAAAGAGTGCTGTGCAATGGATGACTCTTACAAGCTACAAAAACAATATATACAGGTAGCAATGCGAGTGTAAAGTTAAATGGGAAATTGAGTGACTGTTTGGATATTATTCAAGGACTTAGACAAGGATGCGATTTTTCTTCATGGTTATTTAGATTATTCACGGACAAGTGTTTAAGAATGGCTCTTTTCGTCGAAGAGGGCGTGGATCTCGAAACAGTAAGGGTACGTGGGTTAGTGTTCGCAGATGATAAGGTTGTTATGGCAGAGTCAGTCGAAGACTTACAAAGAATGTTGAATACACTCGATGCAAGCATGAAGAGCATGGGCCTCAAAATTAACGCAAATAAAACAAAAACTATGGTGTTCGAAGGAAAGAGTGAAAAAACAGTATGCAATATTTTATTAAATGATGAGAGAATTTAATAAGTTGATAAGTTCGTATACCTTGGTAGCTTATTTATTAGGGACGGGAAAATAGATGAGGAATTAGATAGACGCATAAACGAAGGTAAGAAGATTATTGGCCGAGCAGGTTCCCTTATCAGAAGTAAAAATATATCAAGTAAAGCTAAAATGGCAATTCATAGTTCTATATTTGTTCCGACTGTACTATACTCTGATGGACAAAGTAAGTAACGAGATCATTCTAAAAAAATGTGGTGCAGAAGAGACGCTAATAGACACATGGAAGAGAAATCAGTAAATAAGGTTCGGGCATGTTAAAAGAATGCCAAATGAACGACTAGCCAAACAATGGTATCAAGGTAAAGTAAATGGCGGCGTGCCCAGAGGCAGACTACGGCAAGAATGGTTAGCATGTATGAATGTGAGTGTGGTTAGAAGAGACATAAGAAGCCACAGAAACATGAAAGCCTTCACGAAAAAATGCATGGACGCAAAGGAAGTTAGAGAAGTATGCCAGAAGAGAAAAAGAATGGCGGAAAATAGGTAATAAAAATAGTGTCAGTAGAGTGAATGACGCATGAAGCAAAAGACCTTGGACACTAATGGACCTAAGTGACGAACCTCACATAACGACTTTGTGACAATCTTCACTTGGGGTGATCGCTAGAGAGATTAATCAGCAGCCTGGGTCGGAGTTGTTTCAACAATGTTGTGAAAGACCTGTTTAGAAATTTCCAACTCTACAGCCTCTTTTATGTTCCGAAACTCTAGTTTTTAATCCTTCACCTGTTTTATCAATATAAACGTTTTCACAACAATTACATTTAATGAGATATACCATTCCAGATAACTTTTCGGTACTATAAATATGTTTTTGATTAAGTAAAAATTTTTTAGAGAGTTTTGATTACAGAAATAAACATTTATGTTACATTTTGTTAACGATCTTTGCAACTTTCCAGAGAGTCCTTGAACATACTGTAGCGTGACTTTTAAATTCGATTTTTGTATCTGTTAACCCAGTTATTTTTCCGACTGGAACCATTATAAATTTCATGAATTCGTTCTCGAATAATACTATTTATCAAAGGAAGCAGATAATTATTTTAAAGTAAATTGTAATTTCATTAAAATTTTTTTCCTGAAGCTAATATCACTCAATTGTATGCATCTATCGATTCAACCTTTTGTTAGCTGACCTTTTGACAATATAAATGATGGGAATTGAAATTAAAATATCTACCAGACCATGCAACTTTTTTAAACGAATTAGTAATTAACTTATCTTCAGTTGTGTTTGTAATTGGTAAATTAAGGTAATTTATTGAATTATTATTTTTAAGTTTAAATGTCAACTGTATGGAATTTCCCATACTTTTAAATCTATTTATTAAATCAACAATTTTTCAGTAGAAATAATAGCTAAAATATGATCCAGATGCCTTTGATATAAAATAGGTTTGAAATTCAATTTTTTCAAAGCTCTTGTTTCCACATCCTCTAAAACTAAATTTGAAACTATAGGAGATAATGGTGAAACTATAGGACAACACCATTTAATTGTTAATAATATTTTTCATTAAAAGAGAAAACCACGTTATTAAAAACAATTCTAGTAATCACTAAAAATTCATTTTTGTTAATTTTAGTTAGATTTTTATTTTGTATTCATTTTTCTTCGGTGTAGTCTAAGGCTACATCTAATAGAATTTCATCAAACATTAAAACGATTTCCGATAAGACTAAGGAATCTGTTGAAGGAACTTTAATTTTATTTAAAGTGTCTTTTAAATCTCAGCTATTTTTAACAATTGATTTTGTGTTACCTGAAACTCGTTTTAAAGCATTAGAAATATATTTGGCTAAGTTCTAAGTAGAAGAACCAATTGTGGAAACAACCAACCCCCATGTAAAATACGCCATAAACCCCCATCAGATTTGTGTACTTCTGGAAGAGAATAAGTTTTAGCTGCAGTGCTATCATGTGTTTTTAATTTATATGTCGTTTATTTATGTAGAGAATTTAAATTTAAGAATTGCTTGAAAAATATCTCAGATGTCGAAATCCCGGATGAGGTAGCTGAAGCCTTAGCACTGAGTGACAAATTTGGTATTCCTTTCAATGTCAATAAGTTACCTATTAATAACATGGTTGTTAGTACAGAAAATTGTTTAAAAAATGTAGAGCATAAAGATCAGAAACTCAACATAAGAAAAACAGTTACTCAAATAATTTCAAACCAGAATCGAAATAATAACTTCAACAACCTTGGAAAATCTTTTGACCTTGTTGGACATTTTTCAAAGGTTAATAAAGATTTAGTTTTTGTAAATTCAGCCAAAGGCACATAACGGTAGCAACTAATAAAGATAATTATAAAAAAGTAATAAATCAACAAACGGCATATAAATTAAAAACACATAATAGTATTGTAGCTAAAACGCATTCTCTTTCAAAAGTGCACAAACCAGATTTGAAATAAAGATTAATTGTGTCCCCAATGGGTTCTTCTAATTATAATTTAGCCAAATATATTTCTAATGTTTTGAAATAAGTTTCAGGTAAGACAGAATCATTCTTTAAGTTACACAAAATAATACCTTATAAATGAGAGGTATTAAATAAGAAGTTAAGAATAAAATAATTTTAGTAAAAAACGGATATTAAAATCTCTGAGCTATTCAAGGTAGAATAATGGACATACGTTTACTTTGAAAATCAATTATCTAAGTTTCCCAAGGTAAAATTATACACGTGCCAGAGAGCAACTTAAACTAAATTGATAAGGTGATACCAACTTAAATTGTTTACCCTGCCCAACTTTTGCAAATATCTATATATACGCAATTCTTTCTCTAGTCTGGTTTACAAATGCTGCGTTATTTAGTCTTTTCGACATTTTGAAAAAATGTGGACCCTTCACACTGTTGTCCTGACTCTGGCCGTCATTCTTAACTCTATTGGTAAGTACAGAATAAATCAATATAATTGTTTCGTATTGATGAAAAGAGATATTTCGGGTTCCAGTCGTTTAAAATTTTTACGCCGTTTCGTGAGCATTGTAGTTCACTTCTTCAGGGCTGACCTGAAACTCGCAAAGTTTTTATAGTAAATATTTTGTAACATCCTTTATATGTACATTCAGGCCATGTAGCGAGTATAACAGCTGATCAAGTCATCTCTAAGATTAATATTTTCTAACCATATTGAAAAACAAAGGTTTAAAGGACGCGGAAATTTTTTTCGGGAAATGTTAATAAATAGTAAAGGATCGTTTGTGGCGTTGCAATAAGCTGAGGGAAGAAAAAAGTTCATCTATGAAATTAATGATTATCGACGGACGCATTTAGCCTTTAAAGCAGAAGTTTCCCAGTGGGCACGAAATTTGGCGACGTCTTTACGACATCGTTACGATATCTTTACGACATTTTTACGACATCCTATGTCCATGTCATTTCGGTGTCTTTGCGATATCGTAAATACATCGTCATATCATACGACTTATTTACGATATCGTAAAGACACCTTAACGACATGGACATAGGATGTCGTAAAGTTGTCGTAAAGATGTCGTAACGATGTCGTAAAGACGTCGACAAACTTTGTGCCCACTGAGTTGACTTCCAACATTCTCTGTCGGTAATCAGGCAATCTGGATTACCCACAGACCCGTAGAAGTTCGAAGTTGACTACTCGCTGCGATAGTGCTCCTTTGACACAGCTGATACGTATGTCAGACCAAATTATTTAGTTTGCATTTTAAATGTAAAAATTAGTTTTTCCATTATTTGTGCATAGTTTTCGTGAGCGATTTTTGTAGTTTTGCCCCACTTTGATAAATAGAAACCTCATAAGTAGCCCATTGACAACTTTGAAAATTACTTGCAGGGCTTTACTTCACGGTTAGTATTGCTCCGAAATTTTCTTATTTTTTTAATTTCCGCCGGAACGAAGCACAGATATGGACTTTATTACCTCCTCTTTGATTTCCTAAACGTTTAGAGCGATACATTTATTTTGTTTAGAGGTAAGTTGGGAAAGAGAAATCGAGGACCAGGTTTAGTCCCACGACCCTAAATATTTTTACGATATTGATTTGAAATTGTGAAAAAAATGCTACCTTGCTCCGTTGGGGCTCGAGTCCAGGTCTTTTAGGTTACAGGTCTGATGCTCTAACCAACTAAGCTACGCAGATACGAGAATATTTTCTTTACAACACCTACAGGTTGGAACTGGGCTCGATCCCTCGTGGTGCTAGAGAGTATTTTTTCACAATTTTAATTTAATATTTTCTAAATATTAATTGAAGACCGTGTATGGAAAAAATAACATCAAAATTAACATTTATTATGACTGTTGTCATTTCTTTGCTACTTGAATATAATAATTAGACATATGCTGAGGATGTTCTCACCTTAATCAGTTTTTAGTAGGTTTTTCAATAGAAACATTATGCTTCAGACGATTAAATCTTGATCGCTTTCACCAAATATTAAAGATTCAAATCCGACTTATAAAACATTTCTTCTTGAAACTTGAATTTTGGAAAAAAATATTTTCTAGAAGAAAAAACAAAAATTACCGGATTTGCAGAGTATGTGAATCAGTTTCTAAAATAAAGAACTTGTAAAATCCTCTTCACTTCTTTCTCCAAAAATAAATATTGTCAATTTTGATTCTGATTTTAAAGTAAGGCGTAATATATTTAATGTGTTAATGTATTTTTTTACATCAAAGTAATCACTTGTAAATAAATTTCGCTGGTGAGGGCGACGTGACATAGTTGAAAGTTTCACAATATCCTTCTGTTATTGTGTCAATAAAAAAGAATATTACACAATCGCGTTGTTTTACTTTTAATTATATTTTAATTCAATGAGCTTGAATTAATTTAGAGACTAAGATTAGAAATTTCTCAGAATTATTCGGAAAATTTTTAATATATTATTATGTATTATTAAGCAAAAATTACGTATTTATAAATAACTTTTGTCTTTACACAGAATTATCATCTTATCTTTTTACAGAAATAACATCAGGAATGCAGCCAAAAACGAGGGATTTCATGACAAATTTTGGAAAGAGTAGCGAACATCATAATCATGAAGGTAAATCTGATAGAAATAAAAATAAAAAAAAAAATAAAAAATAAAAATTGTCTGGAGTGATGGGGATTGAATAACTAAATAGGAAAATATCGATAGTGTTGAGGTTTTTGAATAAAAATAATACGTTATTTTGTATTTCATTAGCTATTTTCTGGGTATCTCATATTATGAGAATGGTTCGACGAGTTTGGAAAAAGTACTTTTTTACATTTTTTGTATTTTCAGCATAAAAAAAATTTCTAATAAAATTTTTAATTTGAGCTTCTTATGGCAAATTAAATTTACTTTTAAATGACCTATATTACTTTTAAATTCAGTACATAGAATTTCGATAATAACGCCAAACAGAGTTGGTATCTCATATTTGGATACTCTTCTCTACTATTATGTACTTTATCAAACTAAACTTAAAAACTTTAGCAAACGCCTTCAAATAATTGCCCTTCTTCAGACTACAAAATAATACTATACCCTTTAGAAGGACTTGAAATCCACACAAATCCCTTGAAATGAAATTCAGTTTAATCCCAAGAGTTCTCTGAAAATTGTTTCACATCCCTGAAAATCCCATGAAATCATTAGAAATCTTAAAAATCCACTGAAATAAGCAGCTACAATTTGGCATCTTTTTAACATAAATTTCAGCGTAATAAACAAATCTTCTGTATTTTTAGTAATGTCGATTAGTTGCGAAAAGCCTAAAAATGTGAAAACATTACCACTTTTTCCTAAAGGTTATTATAGATATCACTTGAATAGCTTTAAGCTTTTTAAAATAGCACTTAAATAGCTTAGGACTTTTTAAATTGCACTTTAACAACTTTGGGCCTTTTAAAATAGCACTTAAATAGCTTAAGACTATTTTAAATAGCACCTCAATAGCATGAGGCTTTTTTAAATAGCACTTAAATAGCTTAAGGCTTCTTTTAATAGCACTATAATAGCTTAAGGCTTTTTAAATAGCTGTTAAATAGGTTTGTGAAAAGAGCAGAATATCATTTTTCTGGAAACCCTTGAAAGAATTTCGATAATTAATAAAATTATAATAATGAAGTTATATAAAGAGCTCGTTTGTTCGCTTACCAGCGAAACGGATTTAGTAAATCAGCAGCTCTCATAATCAGTACACATACAAAAATGGACTCATTACTTATCGCCTGACTCGTGGAGATAGAGAATACCAACCAAATGTTCACATCCCTATAAATTTTCATGAAATTTCTTGAAAAGTAGAAATCAAATTACTACCACCCGCCGTTAAGATATGGCATTTAAAACGTTTTTTCAACGAATTTAAATATCCAGAATCATAATTCATTAAACTGAACAGAGAAGTGACCAACCTAATCAACCCCAGATGTGTGAAAGACCTACAACTTATTTAGCTAAAGATAGGAAAGCTACACATTAGTTCTTAAACAATGAGCGCTTGATCACGTACGCACATCACACAACGGCGAATCATACTCGTCACCAGAGTGCGGCCTCAGATTATTCAGAACCCTTGAAAAAGAATATGTAATGTTAGTTGTATCCTAATATGAATAGATCTCACATGATTGTGTAGAGCAATGAGTTTAATGAGTTCAAGTTCTTCAAGTGGGAACCCAAATGATTCACGATTCTTCTTTTTAGAGTGCATATGTTAGTTTCTAATGCAGCATTCATAACTAACTGTATCTACCATAAAGTGGCTCTGTTGACCTTAGCAACAGGTTAGTTTTTGCCTAGATGCAATTCTGCAAGCTGATCAGCAAAAAGCTCCTTATCTTAGATGGAAAAGTCACCAACTTGATATGTTGAGAACGAAGATTTTTGCTGAAGGTCAAGGTCGACAGTCAATAACGTTTTTAATTTTGAAAAACGTGGCAATTCATGCCAGGAGATCTTCGCCACCATGAAGAATTATTTAAAAATTGCTCAAATAAGAGGCCCCTGAAAAAAAGCAGATAGGTTTCTCGCTGTAGGAACACGTATCCACCTTGCTCTTGGAATACGCTTTAGAATTTGAGCCACTCTATTGGACATTGAATGTTTTGTGGTATACTAACGGTACCTTGCACATTTGACCACACTTGAGCAAGTATTTGTTTATTACATAATTAGGTGTAAGACAAATCAGGATACCCACATGCGCTAAACGCCTGCCCTCGGTACGTGCTCCTTCCCTCATTCTTCTTAGTGATTTTCATTAGTGGATGTACGTGTCGAAACTCGCGTGCGTTTCTTGTATTCTTATTCTGCCTACCAGGTGTATACATATGAAACCGGTATTTTTTCAAGAAAAAAACACATTTTTTCAAGAGAATGATAACAAATATTTTATTCAAAGTATGCGCCCTCGCTGGCTACACATTTTGTCCACCTCTCAGGCAATTTATGGATACCTTTCCAAA
>NC_046660.1:13112788-13118670 GCF_010883055.1 Belonocnema kinseyi
TCACGATGTCATATGAAACTTGAAATGTTTGGTATTGGATATTGTTGACAGATGACAATACGCCAATTAGCACAAATGGTAAGTTCCGACAGTGCTTACAAGGGTGCCTACTGGCCGCTAGATGGCAATACCGGTTTCATATGTATACACCTGGTATATACTTCTTTCTTACTTTGACATATTTGAGGTCATTCATTCCTTTAGTAATATCCTTCTTTTCTCTTTTTCAGCCTTTAACGCACCCAAGTTCACTGTTCTAGTCATCAAATATCTGCTAGTTCCCAGTTGCCCTTGTTAATTTACTTTGCCTCAATCTGTTTTTCAGAAGCAATTTTCTTCTTCCAAACCTCTTCCATCTTCACACCTATAATTGCAATATATCATCCAGTTACCCAATACCTTTCCTCACCCTCTCATAACTACATTCGCATCGCAATCTTCTCAATTAAATATTTCCACCCATGTTTTCTTAAACTTGCGCCGTTCGCTGATTCGTTTATCTACTGCCTTTTTTCTATATAAGAGTAGGATACGATTATCTTATTTCAGAAAATGTCATTCTCTGTTTCGTGTTGCAGATTTGACTTCACAGCACGAGTGCTTACCTAATCGTGAGCATATTTCTGTTAATCCTGACTGCGGAACTTATTACTCTACTGCAGCGTCTCCTCTTCCGGCCAGAACTCAATTTCCGGGTTCTTCGGTCAGGGCTCCTTCTCTCATCGAACCTTTTCTTCATCACAGGTCGAGGTCTCCTCATGCCAGTCAGTCTTCTTTGCGCGTACTAGGATTTAAAATCGAAGAACTCAAATTTGTCCGGCTCATTCCAAATAGGAATCAAAACCGGCAATTTGAGATTCGAAGATATACTTTTCCTCGAGATAGCCTAGTTCAATTGAAAGAAGGCCGTCAATTCTTTGGGTACATGCCAACCGAAGAACAAACTGTACTATCGACTTTTAATGGAGACGTCTTTGCTATAGTGGAGAATAATACAAAACTTCGTGGATTATATAAATTAAAGAATGACTCTCGTAATAGGAATACAAATCGGGTTAAGATAAACATGAAAAGCAGCAATGTTAAAGATATGACCACAGAAGAAATGAAGGAAACTCCCTTAGGCAGCCGTTATCCAATCTCAAAGAATTTTATAATAATGACGCTAGACGAAATTCGTCCACGCCACTAATTTAATTTGAAAAATGTAAATCTAGAAGATAATATTGTTTGTGGTACGAAGTAGGATAATAATGTTAAGCGGAACATGTGATTTCAATCAAAACTTAATTTATTGTCGTTCAAAAGGCATCAATATTTCTTCAATGGCCTATTCTGTTTTTCCGAATCAGGGCACAAAAAATTGCTTTTCGTATACTTACAATAATATATAAGGAAGAAATTCATTGCTTGAACTGATTTTCATATAATGGATCATCCACGAACCAGGTACTTTTCTTTATTGATGTTGTGATCACAATATTCAGTTTTCTAACATAAAAAATTAATATTTCATATTTAAAATACACTTAACTAATTTTTGAAAATAGTATCTAATAGTGTATAAATGATATAAATTCCCATTTCTCTACCGCAGGCTTCATAGCTATTTTACTTGTTTGAAAAGAAGGAAAGAAATTAGCAAATGTAATAAAGAATAAACTCCAGGAATTCTATATTTTTAGTTCGTGGATTATTTTTAAAATTTAACATTTTTATTTAAATTTATACATTTTAGTAATTTGAAATATTAAAAAAATTTTGTGATGTACTAGAATTTAGATAAAAATGTTATAATTCTGAAATGAGAACAATTTTATTGTATGGGTAGACTCTACAGTTTTGATATACATCTTAGCAACAAAAACACATTTATCGAAAACTTAGCCTATCATTAGGATTGGAAACAAGAATTTTCTTTCAGATAATTAATAACCCACCCCAATTATTTGCGATGTAATAAGTCTACCGAGCGCGACTACTAGCATTTACAAAATCAAAGTTTGCTAATTAATTTGCGAATAAGAAAAACTAATTAAATAGATTAGAAATATTTTTAGTAAACTAGAGAATATTTGGAAGTAAATTTCAAAAAGCAATTTCATACATTGGACAGTATTTAATTTTTGAACACAATATTGTACACCACCACCCACGCAAATTTAACTTCTTTCGGCCAAATATTTAGTGCAGAATTTTTAAAAATTTGTACAACCAAAATTAGAATTTGTGCATCACCGGAAGTACCTGATTTCTCAGAAAAATACTAGCGGGGCCAGCGAAACGTTTCACTGGCCCCGGCATTATCCAAAATAAACTTTTTATGGGTGAATTATTTTCGTCCTAATTTGTTTAAATTTGTGCAAAAACTTAAACCCCTGAAAACTACCCCCTGTGGGAGAACACCATGGTGGGGCCAGCAAAACGTTACGCTGGCCCCGACATTATCCAAAATTATTTTTAAATGGGTTTATTATTTTTGTCCTAATTTGTTCAAATTTGTACAACAAGCTTAGACCCCTAAAAACGACCCTCTGTCCAAAAAACACATTGGCGGGGCCAGCGAAACGCTTCGCTGGTCCCGACATTAACCAAAATAAACTTTATATGAATGTATTATTTTCATCTTAATTTTAGGAGTTTAAGCTGGTTGCACAAATTTGCTTTTCGCACAGGGGGTAGCTTTTAGTTGTTAAACTTGGTTGCACAAATTTGAACCAACTAAAACGAAAATAATGCACCCATATAAAGATTATTTTGGATAATGTTGAGACCAGCGAAGCGTTTCACTGGATCCGATATGAAGTTTTTCCAACACGGGGGTAGTTTTTTAGGGGTTGAAGTTTGTTGCACAAATTTGAACAAATTCAGACGAAAATAATTCACCCATACAAAGTTGATTTTCGATAATTTCGCGTCCAGCGAAACGTTTCGCTCTTCCCGCCATGGTGTTTTCCGCACAGGAAGTAGTTTCTAGGGGTTGAAGTTTCTTGAACAAATTTGAAAAATTAAGACGAAAATAATGTACCCATGTAAAGTCGATTTTGGATAATGTCGGGACTAGCGGTACGTTTCGCTAGATCCGATATGTCGTTTAGTCAGCAGGGAATTGTTTTTTAGGGGTTGAAGTTTGTTGCCACAAATTTGAACAAATTAAGACTAAAAAAAATACACACATTTAAAGTTAATTTTTGGAAAATGTAGGGGCCAGCGAAACATTTCATTGGCCCCGCCGTGGTGTTCTCCGCACAGGGTGTAGTGTCAAGGGTTTAAAGTTGGTTGTACAAATTTGAACAAATTCTGCACTAAATATTTGGCCGAAAAAAGTTAAATTTGCGTGCGTGATGAAGCCAGCGAAATGGTCCTGAATCAATCTCCTGTATCTAGCTTATGTTTATCAAATTAATTTGGCTTCTATCGTTTTTACATTCCTATAATTTACATTCCCATAATTTAAATTAACAATTATGGAACACCAAATTTTCGAACACCAAGCTCTCCGCATTACAAGAAAACATAATGATGCATAAAATTTCAACTACTTGATGAGAATAGCACGTAAGAAGAAGTGTTGGTACCAAAAAGAAACTTTCTGTTGAACAAAAAAGCCTAAATTTAGCCACGATCTCAAAAAAAGCTTTTAGCGGCTGCCAACGACTGTTAGGAGTTCATGATGATTCGACTGATTGACTGATTGACTGATAGACTGATTGACGTGAAGACGCTTGCTCTTATTGGCAAAAGACAAAAATGTAACCACAACTTAGCATTTTTCTTAAAAATAATAATAATTTTCTGCTGCATACTTTGGATTTTGCGCACCATTTATTTAGGAAGCGGGGATTTGTATAATCCCTAATGCGCATGGGTACGCTTTCGCGCTTCACGCTCATTTTCGTCCGTTTCATGCGTACACTTTAAATAAAATTTTTCAAATATCGTAAATATTATAAATTTAATCGAAAACTATGATTTAAACTTCCGAGGAATTACAACCATAAATTGAAACTGAAATTGTTTTTCATTTGTTATTAAAAAAGGTGCTCAAAACACCTACGGCTTTGATGATTACTTTCTCATTACGAAACTCGCACTTCGCGCTCGATAATTTGTGTTCAGTTGAAAAACTGTTAGCGTGGCTACAACATTCAGGTAACCATACCTACAGACATACAAGTTTAAAACGTTATTCTTAGTAGATTTTAAAAAGATTTACAAATTATCCTGAAAGCATCGACAACAGTAATTTGGTAATTGTGAATTCTCCCTTGGTAAAGCTCCTTTGGCTTTAACGAACATATTCTCATCAAATATCACGTGCTTCGCACTCGAGTTTATCCCTGCATTTTTATATTATTCGATTGAATGTGTATTATTGTAATTCGTAACTTGCATTGCTATTAAAACAGACGAAGTTTCATTGCCCCGTTTTGAGAAATTCGTATTCTAAAAAAAACTTTGATTATTCAACGTTTTATTACAACTTTTCTCGTCTTTCCATAAACTGAATTTGTTCATTTCCATTGTTTCCTGTATGATTTAAACTTTACACATGCTGTCTATTGAGCAGCCTGACCGTTTTTTAACTTTTAAATTATATATATATATAAAATTACCATTAATTAATTACTACCATTCGGTTCGGTTTTAATTCCTCTAGAATCAAACCGAAGGGCCTATGACAAAGCCACCGAACGCGTCCTCGGGTTGCGGAAAGAGGGTCCCTGCACGAAGGGTTTCTGCTGAATATGGTTACAAAAATAAATAGGCAGTCGCGGACAATTGTCCAGGGGTGGTCCCGAAGGAATTAACCCCCAAGCGGAGGTGTGAAAACCGTGCCGAAAGCTGAATGGCACCTGGGTAAGGTGTCTAGAACGGTGACTCTGGGATACCGGGCGACCTCTCAGAGTACGCAGCGTTATCCTTGCATGCGGGGCTCTACAAGGATGGCGAACCCCTTTCCCTAATTTCTCGTGGGAACAACAATGACAACACCAAACATAGTTGTAGTAAGTGCGGTTCAAAACAACAGAACGCGCAGGGCTACCGACAATGGGTCGGCCAACAATGCCGACCAATCTAGAGCTGGGGGAGCCAATGAAAATGGATTCAATGCGATGGATCGGTGGGATCTCGTGACCTTTGGGTGGACGGAGCAACTGAATCACGACTTTTTAGACTGCTACGATGCGAGTGCAGCCCGTGAACGGGGTTACATGGCACGGCTGCATGCTCTGTGGTGCGAGAAACACCAGGAGCTATTGCACTTTTCGCAGCAACGTCTGCGAAACCATGCTGAACTACTCCGTAAAAGGGGCTATGTAAGCGGAACGCCTACTCTACCACAGCTAGAACAAGCCGGCAACAAAGAAAGAGCGGCGACACTAAGACCAACCGCGGGCAGGCATCCAATAGACGCAGAGCGATGCTTTACGACCCGGAGAAACATCAACACCAAGGTTTCTCTCAAGCCTAAAGATCTGGCTGAAATAGATGACGAGCTTCGTGGACATTTCTCCGGTGAATCCAACCTCTGGGCTATCAATTATTGTGTGTATAATGCAGCGAGATCTTTGGCCGATGCGAACCGTAAAACAAAACCAACGGCTGATCATAAGACCAAAAGACAAATGCATCAACTTGCCATAAAGATAGGCTGGGTCCCGCATTCAATGTGTGATTGACTACATCACATCTGGCAGGAATTTTACTGCCAAGGTTCGAAATTTCGCGCGCGAACTCCAGACCCGTTATCACACACCTAACAAGTCAAAGCTGCCGACCATCAGGCAGCATATTGTTGAGAGAATACGGATACTATCTGACGCTAAGAGAAGTCTAGAGCGGAGGGAGAGATAGGTCAGAGAAAATCCACAGTTTCT
>NC_046660.1:13118770-13126599 GCF_010883055.1 Belonocnema kinseyi
CGGTTGTCCTTGGGTCACTCCGTGTTCTTAGGGTGCACGAGGCTTTTGCTGGATCGTCGTATTGATTCCTTTGCAGACTGTAACCACCTATCTCACGGTTGTCAGACGTGGTTATGGCTGAAATTTTACCGCGAGTTCGCTGGAAGCGGGTGCAATTTTTCAGATTAGCACCCGCTCCCGGCGAAATCCTGCAGTTGTCCTCATGACAAAATTTTAATTATATATTTATATATTATAACTAGGTTTTCCCGGCCTGACCGGGGGAGGGTCAGATGGGATAGCTTAGCGACAAGACAGCTGCCACTTATCTGCTCGCCATGCCTGAGTAAACCGAAACCTCAGCTATGCTGTCCTGGCGTTACCTAACACGAATGCTATCTCGAAATCGGCACGAGACACTAAGAAGAAGGGAGGGGTAATTATCGCGGACGAGAGAGAGAATATTATTTTAAACGCTCAGGTTTCCATAAAATAAAACTAAAACCTATTTATTATAATAAAAAGAAACGAAGAACAAGGTTTGGTTACAGTAACTTCACTGGTGGTTGGGAGACCTTCAGTCAACCCCTTGAGAATCTAAGCACTATTTTGGTTAACTGTCGTCAGACTGGGTATCCCTTGACAATCTAGAGACTATCTTGACTAATCATTGTCAGGATGAGAGTCCCTAGTCAACCCTCTGAGGATCTACAGGCTATTCTAATTAAATATTTACAGGCTGCGAACCACCTGACAACCCCTTGAAAAATCTACAGACGCGCGAGTTAATTTATTGTCAGGCTGAGAACATCCTGACAATATTCTGAGAATTTACAGGGACGCGAATTAACTTATTGTCAGTCTGAGAATATCCTGACAATATTATAAGAATTTACAGACACAGGCAAAGAGAATTCGATATCGGGAACCCGCGCACTATGTGAGAGGAAATCCATCGAAGACACCGGCATCCCATGCTCCGACCTCCACTTTTCTGGGCAATGCCTTTGCCAGATCGTTTGGAGAGGTTAGTTCGGCCCAACTTATCAAAATTGGTCTTTGAGTTGAACGCCTCTTATTTGTCAGCTACCTGGCTGCTGCTATCTAGTCCTTCCCGTCCATGATCCGTCCTTGTTCGATTTTTCGAAAAAAGTTTCGACGGGGTTAGATTTGGCCGTTGCCACCGGTACTCAAGCCGACTCTGCCATTTCATGTTCACTTCCGTCGTCTTGCCGCTATTTTCCCGTCAGATTTGGCAAAATTTCTGCAAGGCCTCCGTTCATTGGATGTTGCTAACTGGCGAGCTCCAATGAGGTCTTCCGCCAATGCGCGCCTTCCGCCGTAGAATCCGTCTTACCGATTGGTTCTGGCCTACGGACCGCTGGGATTGTTATTGGCTGTTGATTCGTCATCTTTAACATGGCTGTCGGTCTTCTTTCTTCTGTCAGAATGTGATTGTTCATTTGCGTAGTGTTGCAGGGTTGATTGTGTCGGTTACGATGGTCCATCCGGCGCTGCCGCTCGCCAGCGCACAGTGGGAAAAAAGCACCTTTTTGGACAAAAATCGACCGACAGTGCAATTCTTAACAGATTTTGATGTTTTTTTTCTAAATGACCGTAAGGTTCCAGTTGAAACAGGTAACTGCGGATATTTTCATTCGACTTAACTCAAATTTTTTATTTGACAACAAAGTTACAACTTGTTGTTGTTAAACTTTTCCGTGATACCAATTTTTTCTAAGACTTTCAGATTCATTAAAAAAGGTCATGAATCAATTAAATGAGTGACTAAAAATAATTCACAGTGGCTTAGAGTAACTACAAAAATTGTTATTAATGTTATAAACAAATTAATTCACAAAAGTGGAAATAGTGGAAAAAGTGGAATCAATTCGAAATGCCTTGTAAAAGACTCTGTGCTATTATATTTTTAATAGGGACAAAAACTGATAATTATTTAAACAATTCTTATAAACAATTGCACATTTTGATCATTTTTTAAAGTATAGGCTTGATTTTTTTTTGCGGAATCAATTTGAAATGTCTTGCAAAAGAATCCTTGCTGTCATATTGTTTATAGCCATTCGTGCTTCAGTGATTGAAAATCGAGCTCACTTATTGGAGATTGTGATATTTTCAGCGATTCTTGACTTATGTGGCCCTGAAAAGGGCCGTTTTTAGGTATTCATTTATGCTTCAGTAAGGAAGAATCGAGCTTACTCCTTGGAGATTATCAAGCTTTCAGCCATTTCTGACAGAGGTTTATCTTCCTGGATTCTACTTTTCTATAACAGCTTATCAAAGGGACCGAACGGAGCAGAAGATGATGAAAAAGATTGAATTATATCACTTCCGTGAATAAGCAGCTTATATACTGATAGTGGCATTTTATTCTAAGGATATAGATTCATGCAAAGATCAGCGGTTTCCAAACAGTAAGTCTTCAATTTCGCATAATTAACTATCCTTCCTCACGTTATAACTTGTAATATATCGTAGAATCTGTTGATCGTATCTTGATCCAAACCGGTAATTTTAGCAAACGATTTAGCTTTTCCCAAAAAGGAAAGGGCCACATTTCCGGTATTTGTTGTTCCATAACCCTGCTTCACTACATCAACTGTTGAACCCAGTTTGGATCTTAATTGTATCTGAACACGTTCCTTTCTTGATTTTTTCATTTCCTTTTCTTCCTTTTTTCTTGCGGAAAACTTTTTAAAATCCATAGTGTAGGAAACATGTAACAAATATTCAAGAACACGAATCCAGGCATGCAACGTGGAGAGACCAAATTTATAATGTGCCTCATTGCACAGAATTTTAGCTACATATGGTAAGTTGTTAACATGTTTTGATCCAACTCCACCAATATTTCAGAGAGAAGATGCTTTCTGTACAGTTAGAATATTACATACCTTTCCATCAATCATCATACACTTCAAGTCAAAGCTGATATCAAAACTCATTCCACTGACACCAATGGAATAGGTACGAACTTTTTCCAGCAGCTTTATGTGATTGTTGTATTCTTTCTTTAAAAGAGAATCAGTTTCTTTAAGGAAATTAAATTTAATTGTCCTACAGAAATTGACAGATGAAGGTGTTTTGTTCGTCCAAATAATATCATCATCTGCTTTTAATTGAAGAGGGACGAAGGAAATCAAAAAGAAAGATTTATCCGTGAAAAGGCTCTTGTGATAGCTGATGTTTTCTTGACTCTCAGAATCACTGTTATAAGATTCATCGTTTCCATCCACATAATAACTCTTCTTTGACTACTTTTGCCATGTCATCTGATGCGCAGAAGCGCCGTCCATACCCCACTTTCCAAAGAGCACTAGTCTTTTACCAACAAGATTAGCGAAATCATCTTTTTCCTTTTGCAACAAGATTCGCTTTACTGTATGACCCAGTAAACTTATAAAATGGACACTTGCTCCTAAATTAGATGTCTCTACATGCTCACTGTTTCCTGGATAACAAGCTTTTTTCGCTTCGGAGATCTTTAAATATGGCGGATATGAATCATTGCCAGTTATTTCTTCATTGTACTTTGTTAGCCTTTCGTATTTCCTCTTCGACAGACCTAAATCCACGTACATCGCTAAGATTCTTTGCAATTCATTCGCGCCATCATCTTCCTTACAAAACTGCGTCCCAGATTCGCTATCGGACTCATTTTTGTTTAATGAAAGTGCTTTGGATAATTCTTCCTTACTATAATTTGAAGCAAGTTCTTGGACGCGCCTTTTCTTCTTCTTTTTGGATCCATCTTCAAATGATAATCGTGGTGTTCCTCTCTTTAGAACATTAGTTAAAACTTTTGTTTGGATAGGTGGGCAAGAAAATGGTACCTTGAACTCTGCTTCTAAGAATGTAGCATGATTTTTTCATTCTGTATTCCATAGTAAAAAATACTTCAAAGGATTCCATCAATATCTCTGTAGAAACACGCAGTCTATTTGTGAACAGTTTATTTGTAGCTGCATCAACTTCAAGTCGCTCCTGATTTTGTTTGCTTCATTTGTTTTATTTTATTTCAGGAAAGATTTATTTGCAAGCAGTCTTTGCTAAGAAATTTTCAGCTCATTCTGTAAAAAAATCTAGCTTATTAAAAAAATGGTCAAAATGTGTATTTGTTCATAAATATTTCTAAAATAATGACCAGTTTCTGTCACTATTAAAAATATGTCAACAAAGAGTCTTTTGCAAGACATTTTTCATTGATTTTGCAAAAAAAATCATAGTTATTCATGAAAAAATGGTCAAAATGTGCATTTGTTTCTAAAAATTGTTTAAATACTAGCAATTATTATCTATTCCTAACTTATTGTAAGTGCACGTCATTATCTCTAATACTTTATACAAAAGCTTTGGGTTAAAATTAGCTGATCATTGCGAATCACGAAAAAATGCCTTTGGTGAATTAATTTGTTTATAACATTATTAACAATTTTCGTAGTTACTAGAACCCACTAAAAATTATTTTAAGTTACTTATTTAATTGATTTATGACCTTTTTCAATGAATTTGAAAGTCTTAGAAAAAATGGTTTCACGGAAAAGTTTAGCAACAAAAAGTTGTAACTTTATTGTTCAATAAAAAATTTACATTAAGTTGAATTAAAATTTCTGCAGTGACTTGTTATAACTGGAAGCCTTATGGTAATTTCTAAAAAAAACATCAAAACCCGTTAAGAATTGCAGTGTCGGTTAAAACCGACACTTGCTTTTACCTGCGATGTAATCGTCGTCATTTTCGGGATGCTCCGATTCTTCACTATATTCATCCGAATTATTTTCTTTTTCGGATTAAATGTCTTTCCTCGATTTATGTACTTCATCGGAATCATTTCTCACATCAGAATTTCTCTGATTGCAGCACAATCTTTCTGATTTTTATACTGTTTTGACATTGGTATAAACAAAGGTTTGCTTATTTTTTCTGTTGAAACCTGTAGCGTCATTTCTATAAAAATAAAAATTCTTTTGAAGCAATGATTCTTTCCACAACCTAGGTTTGTTATATTTCATAAGCTTACTATGTCTCCTTAAATCCCAACAGTATAATATCTTATAACATGCTGCACATATTTTGTGCGGGATATATTTTTCGTACGTTATTTTACGACCAAAACATTCCTCATAAATTAGTTCAGTTTTTGCAGAAATTACTCTTCGATCTGTTGGGGGCTGGCATTTCCTACATATGTAGCAAAAACCACTTGTGTCTTTGTTGCATGTATGTTTCCAAAAAGAAACTGGAAATTTTTTTGTTTGAAGGTGAAATATATGTTAAGAAAAACCCGGGCTTAAGCGATCTTGGTCTGAGAGCAGGTGAGTCTACTGTCCTGGTTGTTATGACTCTCACAAATCCCTAGGTTGAAGTATGAGAGCTTTCCAACTTTGACGAGGACTATGTAAACTCGTCGCAGGACAAACTACGCTTTCATGCTCACAACCTCACGCGCACCTGCAAGGCAGCGCGCCATCGCTGGCTTCGTTACCTCAACAAATCTGAGAACGAATCATTCTACACATCCCCTTTCGGGGTAGTTGTCATCATCACAGTATCTATTAAGGCAGCAGGATTTTGTGCTACAGACTGATAGCCATTTAAATGTGAACTCAGCGACCCTGAAAACATATAACCGCTTTACGTTCTGGATGTTTTCGTGAATATTCCAACTTCCATCATTTTTTGGAGGTTAGGAACGAAATTCGACCTGACCGAGTCGAACATATTTCGGATTCGGATTCAGCGACCACAAAAACTTATTGGGAAGTTTAGCACAATATCAATTATTCTTTCTCAAAGCAAAATCAATATAAAAAGTAAACACAAGCGCTTATGCAAATTGTCTGGAGTAAGTGCTTTGAAACTAATCGCTGAGATTTCTATTTATGCTTCAAATTTAGGGGAATAAAACCTTTCCTTTGATAATTCAGCAAATAATTAACAAATATTATGTAGGATAAAAATAAAATATTCTGAATTATTCGGAATGTAAAATTGTGGAATGAGCTTTGTAATATTCAGAGACCATTCAGAGACCATTGTCAATGGTTGGCCCCACGTTGGGCGGCAAATTGTAACGAATGGCTTTGTAATTATAGATCAAATATAATGGTGTCCTTAAAATGCGCACAAGGAAAACTAATCAAAGGAAATTAAGCTATATAACATGGACAATTTTAACATAACGTTTTAAACCAACAATCTAGACAATAATTATAACATAGATTTTTGGGCGCCAGTCCTTTCTTGGGACAAAGGTAAATCAATTTAACGAATGTAAATGTGAAAATTAGGGTCACCAAAACTACTAACTCAGTTGAAACACAAACGATGGTAAGTATCTTTAAAGTTTTAAAGAATTATCAAGGTACTGGGTTTTTAAAACGATTCTATTGTGTTTTAAATTTATTTCTATTACTTGAAGGAATTTGGTAGAATATTCAGATATTCGACGAGTTTAATGCACAAAAATGCAACAGAAAAGCTGATGCCAGTGTAATTTGATACTTGTTTTGCTTTTCCTGCAATATAAAAACAAGTCTCTTACGAACTCCTGGTTGATACAGTTGCATTGTTTCCATTTAAAAATTTGTTAAAGTTTTTACCGCGAAACTAAAAGTGAAGAATCTAGGAAATTCAACAGTCGAATCAAATTATTTTCAAATTTTTTTAAATTTATCTGCTATATCATTAGAGATTGTACCTTACCAACAGTAGATCAACCCTCCAAACCATGAAGGCAGAAGAATCTACAAAATATCGATCAACTTAATCATCTTCAATAACAGAAAATGCTTTACGTCTTATTAAGACTAGATGCAAAATAATATTTTTAAATTAAAATTAGAATTATTTCTTGAAAAAAAGATCCTACTCCATCTTCACTCCAATGGAGTGAAAATGGAGTAGGATCTTTTTTTCAAGAAATAATTTTAAGTCGAATCAAAGATAACTTAATTTTACCAATTACTATGAAATGACTCTCCACATAAAAATGAAAACATATAATTTTTGACGTAAAATATGATGCATTAGAAAATTCAACTGAGAATACCTTTGTCACTAATTTTAGAAATATAATTAGAAACTTATACTCTATAATTAATAATACTCTATAATTACACTCTATAATTAAATAACTCTATAATTAAAAATGACAAAACGGTATATCTGACAGTGTAGACAGTATTAACGTTTGAATGCCTAAACACGTTGGCGAGTACATACCACATGGAATGTGCGAATTGATAAATTTATATATTGAGATGGAAGAAATATGGACGATTGCAAAAAAGCGATTATCGTAGTAACGTACAAAAGAAAACGACATAAGCCCGACTGCATTAATTACAGAGTGATTAGTTTATCAAGTAGCGCCTGTTAAATATACTCAAAAATACTTATTTTTAGGGTAATGAAAATAAGAAAAGAAAAGATTTGAAAAGTTTAAACTGGGTTTGTGACAGGAAGTTTATGTACTGATCAAAGATTTAGCTTAATGCACATCACAGGAAAAAGTTTGAAAGTAGGAAAAAATTTTCTGTACATTTGTTGGCCTGGAAAAAGCATTTGACAAAGTAGATAGAAGTAAACTTTTAGATATACTGCAAGAATAAGGAGTCAATGGATGGATCTCACAAGCTATAACAACGATGTATTCTGTTAACAAAGTGAGTGTAAGGATAAATGGGAAACTGGGTGTTAGGCCCTTCGATTTGTCTGCAGGAATCAAATTGCTTCCAATAAAATTTAGGTGCACAAAAAATCCAATTTTGTAGGGTAGCGTTTTTAAGAAATAGAATAGTTCATTGAAATTTGTATTTTATTAACTA
>NC_046660.1:13126699-13128232 GCF_010883055.1 Belonocnema kinseyi
AGGAGTTATGTGTTGCCTTCATAACACCTGATAAAGAATGCCCACCCATCACTACCGAGGAGGTGAAAAAAGTATTAAGAGGGATGAAGAACTATTCCGCACAGGGACCAGAATGTATCAAAACCTTCTGGTGGAAGAAGTTTTCTTCAACCCATCAGCATTTGGCCCGTATTTTCACCTTATATTTGAAGTCGGAAGAGCCGATTACAGAGTGGTTGGTGGCAGGGCGCATAATCCTCCTGCTGAAAATAGGCAACTTAGCTGACCCGAAGAACTACAGGCCAATAACTTGTCTGAACACGCTTTATAAGATATTCACAGCTATCATAAATGATAGGATTGTTCGGGCAATTGAACCTGTGTGGCAAGAAATGTATGAACAACGAGGCTCAAAGAAAGGCTAGCCGGATGTCGGGAGAACCTGCTCATCGATAGATGTGTCTGCAAAGATGCAGCATTCTACCAGCGTGACCTATCGATGGCCTGGATTGATTATCGGAAAGCTTTTGATTCTACATCCCATAGACTTAGCATTTGTCTTTTGGAAATCTTAAAGGTTCATCCGCAAATAGTTGGGTGCATAGAGAGATCCACATGAGCAAAAGCATGCATCTTAAGTCTTCCGTTCCGCGACTGTACATCTCACGCCGTCAAGGGGGTCGCGGAATATTGAGTCTTGAATCTCTTCACAACAGGATTATTCTGGGTACAGTACATAGAGTTGCAAATGGAAGAGACCCTTTTCTTAAAATGATCAGAAATCATGAAGAAGTGGGCAAAGGAGCATTTCTATACAAAGCAGCAAGGGAGGCTGCTAAAACAGTCGGACTTGTCTTCAGTATTAGGGGTGAGCAAAATGCATCAAATCTAATCTATCTCGAGTACTCACTCCCGAAAGCCCGGATTAAGAAAGCACAAGAGAAAAACTTTCGTGAACAGCTCCTTGATAAGAGGATGCACGGTATCTTCCACAGAAATGTGAAGGATTAGTCAATGTCTTGTGAGCTAACGTTTGCTTTCCTTAAATCGCCCGGATTGAAGTCTGGTACAGAGGGTTTCATTTTTGCATGCCAAGACGGTGTCATTTCCACCTTATCATACTGTCGCCACATTTTAAGCCAAGACATTTCCGATGATAGTTGCAGGGCGTGCCATGCACACCCCGAGCATTTAGCTCACATACTATCTAGTTGTCCAACACACGCGGGAACGACCTACATTCAAAGGCACAATGCGGCACTACGAGTACTTTATTACCATCTCTGTCACTGCTACGGCATTCACCTTAATATCGCTCCTCTAAATGCTCCTAGGGAAATTGAGTCAATTATCGAGAATGGGAAGAGCCGTATATACTAGAACTTTATATTTTCGACAATTGTTTCTGTTGCTCACTCGAGGCCTGACATGGTTCTTCTTGACTTTGAGAAACGAACCATGTTCGTTATCGAATTTTCGGCACCGGCTGACAAAAACATCATAGCCAAGGAGAATGAAAAGAAAGAGAGGTATCGAGACCTTATAAGGGAGTTG
>NC_046660.1:13128332-13132004 GCF_010883055.1 Belonocnema kinseyi
ATATATAATTTCTTGAGTTAGTGAATCGCTTCACTAGAACAAATCAAGGTCAAAGAATATACCTTACATGTATCAATCAAAAATGTTGTTGAAATTTATTGAATAATAATGATAGAAACTTGTAGTGCTAATTTACGATGAAAAAAAAATTCACTATCAATTTTGAAACCAATTGTTAATAAAATACAAATTTCAATGAACTATTCTATTTCTTAAAAACGCTACCCTACAAAATTGGATTTTTTGTGCACCTAAATTTTATTTGAAGCAATTTAATTCCTGCAGACAAATCGAGGGGCCCAACACCCAGTTTCCTATTTATCCTTACACTCACTTTGTTAACAGTTTTGAGTATATTTAACAGGCGCTACTTCATAAACTAATCACACTGTAATTAATGCAGTCGGGCTTATGTCGTTTTCTTTTGTACGTTACTACGATAACCGCTTTTTTGCAATCGTCTATATTTCTTCCATTTCAATATATAAATTTATCAATTCGCACATTCCATGTGGTATGCAGTCATCCCAGATCTGAAACGAGATGCGGTCCAATACTATGACAGGGCTATGTCCGTGTGAATATAGTAGGAGACGCTGTAAATGACTGACTTGCGCGCGCAACCCATTTCCCCTCTTCTGAATTTGAAAACTCGAAGATGCACGATTGCCGGTCGGAGCACTTCGTCGATTCTATTTATATATCTATCTGCTAACAGCTAACTGCTTTTAAATAAATTCAGGAGATTGGGATTTTAATGGGTGTGTTCCGATTTGAGCAGTTGAAAGTTATTTAAAGTTTCAAAGTTGTCAATGCCAATGTATAAGCATAGGCTGCCGGTGCGCAATGATGCCTATGCTTATACACGGCATTGCCAACTTTGAAACTTTAAAAAACTCTCATATACTCAAATCGGAACATACACAATATTTCCAGATTTCGATGCTGACGATTCTCATGATTTGAATAGATTGCGCGCCTCTTGATATGCGTATATTTTGAGGTTATGTTATTTCATGTATAAAATATAAATTATATAAATATTTTTTACTTTAAAATTAAATAATTTCTTTAAAAATTCATGTATTTTGTTTAAGATTTTTCTTTTTTTGTAGATTATCAATTTTCTTGGTCGAAAATTTAAGAACTTTGTTAAAAATTAATTTTTTCTTTAAAAAATCATTTATCTTTATCTGAAAATGTAACTATTATATGATTGATTAAAAATTAATCGTTTATATTGGTTAAGTTGGAAAATCGTTTTTTTTTTTGTATAGAACATTAAGCTTCTTGGTCAAAAATTCACCTTTTCCCTTGAAAATTTAACATTTTTGTTGAAAATTCGTTTTTTTGTCTTGTTCAATTCAATTTTTTAGCACAGTTTTTATCTGGAAATTGTACTATTCCATTTTTTTTTTAAACTTTATCCTGTACATTTTATTAGTTAAAACACCAGTTATTTGATAGAAAATTAATTTATTTTGTTGAAAAGTAAACTTTTGAGTTGAAAATTGATTTATTGTGTTAATTAGATTTTTTTCCTAAAATTAAAAAAACTGCAAAATAAAAAAATTGCCTTAAAATCGTCTTAATTCCTTTTTTTTTATTTTTAAAATCTTTTCAAATACTCACTTAAAATTAATTTCTCAAAACTAAAAAATCATTTTCAATTTTCTTAGCAATCACAACAGTTTTTGTTATTCTTTTTGAATATTTTACAATTCTCAAAGGCTATTTTTTTTAAATCTGCAAAAATCTACATCGTGTTTCAAATTATTTCAAATAATTTCATGTTTTAAATTAATTTTGAATATTATTCTAAATTAAAATTTTAGCGTTCAAACTTAAAATTTAGCTCATTACAATTTTAACAAATCAAGTCTTTTTATTTCTAACCACTCTGTCCAAATTTGTATAGTTTTTAATTGTTGTTTATAATGGCTTGTCACAGATCTGAATATTTTTTTTTTTCAAAAAATCTCTGATCCAATTCAGAAATACATACAATTGCTTTGAAAAAAATTTTTAATTCACAAATAATTCATTTAAACGCCCAATAATTCATACGTATAAAACACAAACTTTTAACACCTTTTAATTTTACAATTTTTTAAATTCAATTATTTTAAAATACGAAATAAGCGTTTAAAAATTGTTATGGCTTTAACATTTACGTGATTTCTGGTTAAAAAATACCAATTACGCTATTATTTTTAAGGTTCAAAATGATAATAATTCAAAAAAATTTCAGTTCGTAACATTAAAAATTGAACGATTAAATTAATTTTTTAACTAAAAACTTTTTAAAATAAAAGCTACATTGTTTTTATTTCAAGTTGTTCCAGATTAATATTTTTGAATTGTTATTTAGAGATAAAAATTTTAGTTCGCCAATTGAAAATGTTAGAAATTAACTTACTATTAAAATAATTGAATGTTCAACTAAAAAAAAAGAGAATAACAAATTTCCAACAATATAATTACATTTTCTACTAAAATGATAAATCTTCAACAACAAAAGAAGTTTTCATTTTTTATTAAAAACTGTTGAACCTTAAAAATAACAGCGTAATTTGTATGTTTTAACCAGAAATCTCTCAAATGTTAAAGTCATAAAAATTTTTAAATGGTTATTTCGTATTTTAAAATAATTTAATTTAAAAAATGTTAAAGTTGAAAGGTGTTAAAAGTAGGTTTTTTATACGTATGAATTATTGAACGTTTGAATGGAATATTTTTTAATTAAAATTTTGTTTCAAAGCAATTGTATGTATTTCTGAATTGGATCAGAGATTTTTTGAAAAAAAAAATAATGCAGATCTGGGACAAGCCATTATAAACAACAATTAAACCTATACAAATCTGAACAGAGTGGTTACAAATAAAAAGCCTTGATTTGTTAAAATTGTAATGAGCTAAATTTTAAGTTTGAACGCTACAATTTTAATTTAGAATAATATTCAAAATTAATTTAAAACTTGAAATTATTTGAAATAATTTGAAACACGATATAGATTTTTCCAGATTAAAAAAAAAGCTTTTGAGAATTGTAAAATATTCAAAAAGAATAAAAAAAATTGTTGTGATTGCTAAGAAAATTGAAAATGATTTTTTAGTTTGAAAAATTAATTTTAAGTGAGTATTTGAAAATATTTTAAAAATTAAAAAAAAAGGAATCAAGACGTTTTTAAGGCAATTTTTTTATTTTGCAGTTTTTTTAATTTTAGGAAAAAAATCTAATTAACACAATAAATCAATTTTCAACCCAAAAGTTTACTTTTCAAAAAAATTAATTAATTTTCTATGAAATAATTGGTGTTTTAACTAATAAAATGTACAGGTTAAAGTTTCAAACAAAAATGGAATAGTACAATTTCCAGATAAAAACTGTGCTAAAAAATTGAATTGAACAAGACAAAAAAAAGAATTTTCAACAAAAATGTTAAATTTTCAAGGGAAAAGGTGAATTTTTGACCAAGAAGGTTAATGTCCTAAAAAAAATGATTTTCCACCTTAACCAATATAAACGATTAATTTTTCATCAATCATATAATAGTTACATTTTCAGATAAAGTTGTTAAATTTTCGACCAATCAGATGAATTTGCGACCAAGAAAATTGATAATCTACAAAAAAAGACAAATCTTAAACAAAATACATGAATTTTTAAAG
>NC_046660.1:13132104-13133240 GCF_010883055.1 Belonocnema kinseyi
CTATCAAGATTTATTTTTTGTTTTCATTCAACGACCTTAATTTCGAAAACTTATTTATTCAACAACTTCGGACAAATTTAGTTATGGAACTTTGCAAATTCAGAAGATTGATTATTCAAACAACTTTACAAATAAAATCATAGTTTGTTTATTTTTTAACGATTAGGTTTCATTTTGTACGAAATCAAATAGGAAGTATTGTGCGATGGCTTTTTGATGATATGTTCTAAAAATTATGAGTTTCTAATTATTTAAACAGGTTTTCATCATTCCTAAAGATTTTCAGCTCCTTTTGAAGAAATTTCTGGAGAAGCTTGGAAAACACATGAAATAAAATTTCAATAGATTTTTTTAGGCATTTCAAAGCTTGAAAGAGATTTTTTAGGGATTTCAAAGAACTTTACTAGATTTAGGGGAATTGATTTGAACCTCCTAGAAATTTGAAGATTTCCAGGGTTTGATCGATTTTCTAGAGATCTATAATAATTAATCAAATTCGCAATTTCTGAAGATTTCTTTGAATTCCTAAAGACTTTAAGAAAATAAAATGAATTTTATTTCAAAGGATTTACACGTATTTCAACCATTTCAAGCAATCTAAAGGAGATTTCGCGATTTTAAAGTTTTTTAAAGTTCTGAAAATATTTTTAGAAGATTCACAAGAATTTTTAAAGATTTTTAATATTTCGGGGTTGTAAAAATATCGTTTAGTGTTTCTTAAGATTTCAAAGAATTTCAAACGTTTTTGAAGATTTCGCATGATTTTAGATTATTTGTTTAAAGCACCTTCACGGAAAATATCATAGTTAATATGTCAATAAAAACAAATTTTTATTTCATAAAAAAATTGAACGTGTTGAAAAAATTGATGTATTGTATTTATCCCACAATAATAGTCAAGATATCTTAGAGTTCATCATTTGATGTTTTAACGCTAACGTTCGAACAATAATATTTCATGGATCTGAGAAATCACCCTTAATATTCTTATGAAAAAATAAAAAAAAAATTCTAAGTGAAACAGCCCGAAAATGTTTAAAATTAAAATAATCACTCAGATCACCCTTACAATATCCCAGGTGAAGTGTCAAACCAAGAATAATATTTAAAAACTGCAAATGTAAAAGCAAAAATAT
>NC_046660.1:13133340-13135162 GCF_010883055.1 Belonocnema kinseyi
TAGATTATAAATGAACGTAAAGAAAATATAAGAGAAGTATAAGCAGGAGGATTATAGAGGCTTCTGCCTTTAGACGGAATTGTCAGTTTGAAATTTCGCCGCATGGGTTATTGATATCAAGAATTTTTAATTGTCCGTAGGGTCCTACTGTCCTTTTAAATCAGCAGGGATGGATGACCTTTATGCAGCGTTCTTACAAAATGGCATGTAGTTCTTCGTCCCTCAACTTATGAAATCATTTAGGGCCAAGATTGCACTAAAACACGTACCATCGCCTTCGAATAATGGCCGAGTGGCCTTGATTCCCAAACCTGTGGAAAAGGTTACATTACTGCAAAACATTTTCGGCCGATCACCTTAAAGTCTTTCATCCTGAAGGCGTTGTAGAAGCTAGTTGAGATATATACCAGAGATGCTTTTAGTCCCTCCGCTGCACAGAGAGCAGCGCGTCTTTCAAGGAGGCTTCTCAGCAAAAATTCCGCCCTATGCTACTACCTCCCCATGACTTACTTCCTTCTACATGGATTCCATCCCATTTTCCCTCTACGCTCTCCGTATAAAAAATTACCCCTGTATACCCTATAACTCATTTCTTCTTTCGCACCTTTCCCCAAAATTCGCGGCTCGGTATCAAAGGACATGAATCTCATCATCCATGTCACACAAAACACAGAAGGGTTATCCACGAGCTCTATCTCAAGGCTGTGATAGCCAAAGTTTCTATGTCTTAGCAACATAAATGTTGCTGGGAACTTCGCTCCCCCCAAGCTTGCGTATTTCTTTCGCTCGGTTGAAGCTTAACTGTAAACTCATAAGTGCTTTGACCTATCTTCATCCAGTAATTAATCTTCACTCCTTCTGATGTTCCTCTGACAGTTATCTGTGTATTTATCAAATAAATAAACTAGTGGAAATGACTAAAACTGATTCGGGTTCAGTTGTGCGGGATCTCGCAAATTAAGGGATAGGATAGAATGTGGAGAGTCGAGAAATTAAGGTGAAGTAAATACTTAAACCATTTAAATAAAATTGTGGTTTATTAACCAAACCTACACTTATGAACTGGCAAGTGGTAGATCAGGTATGGCCCAAACCGGGCGGCGAAACCAAGAGCGGGCGATCGAGCTGTTAGGGTACTCGGGCGGAGAAACCAAGGTAACAGGAGCAGCGATGGGTCCTCCTTGGAGATGATGCGGTAACGTGATGATAGCGTCGTCGGATACCGTAAAGTGGCAAGGCAAAGGGGTGTCGTTGGTGACCGTAAGGGTTTGACGGTGGATCGTTTGAAAGGCTGACTGAGGAAGCAAATTCTGTTACTCACCGGTTTTTGGGATCGCTGATTACGAATCCAAGCAGCAGCTATCTGCAGCTTGCTTTTAGTACTTAATAGGAAAATGCCTAATCATTATCTTAAAATAAATATCTCGGCGTAAATCATACGAAGATTTTTACAAAGAACGCGTTGTATAGTGCTCGTGAAACATTGTTTCCCTTTAAAAATTTGTTAAAGTTTTTACCGCGAAACTAAAAGTGAAGAATCTAGGAAATTCAACAGTCGAATCAAATTATTTTCAAATTTTTTTAAATTTATCTGCTATATCATCAGAGATTGTACCTTACCAACAGTAGATCAACCCTCCAAACCATGAAGGCAGAAAAATCTACACAATATCGATCAACTTATCAATCTTCAATTACAGAAAATGCTTCACATCTTAATAAGACTAGATGGAAAATAATATTTTTAAATTAAAATTAGAATTATTTCTTGAAAACAAGATCCTACTTCATCTTCACTCCAATGGAGTGAAGATGGAGTAGG
>NC_046660.1:13135262-13136263 GCF_010883055.1 Belonocnema kinseyi
CCATCCACGTCATGATGATGACGAGTTTGAAGGCAGAGAGCATACTGGTGGTCTTCCCGAATTCATTGCTTATGTGATAAGTGAAAGTACCTTAGAGCCTTACTTCACAGGGGTTCTTACAACTGGCGATGCAAGAATAACACTTATCTCATTCTTTGAATTATATGCACAGTCAAATCTGCATCGACTCGGGCACGTTCGTTACGTAAAGTCCGATCCAATTAATCCAATTAATGTTGATGGAGATATATATAATTTCTTCAGTTAGTGAATCGCTTCACTAGAACAAATCAAGGTCAAAGAATATACCTTACATGTATCAATCAAAAATGTTGTTGAAATTTATTGAATAATAATTATAGAAACTTGAAGTGCTAATGTACGATGAAAAAAAATTGACTATCAATTTTCAAGCCAATAGTTAATAAAATACAAATTTTAATGAACTATTCTATTTCTTAAAAACGCTACCCCACAAAATTGGATTTTTTGCGCACCTAAATTTTATTTGAAGCAATTTAATTCCTGCAGACAAATCGAGGGGCCTTACACCTAGTTTCCTATTTATCCTTACACTCACTTTGTTAACAGTTTTGAGTATATTTAGCAGGTACTACTTGATAAACTAATCACACTGTAATTAATGCAGTCGGGCTTATGTCGTTTTCTTTTGTACGTTACTACGATAATTGCTTTTTTGCAATCGTCTATATTTCTTCCATCTCAATATATAAATTTATCAATTCGCACATTCCATGTGGTATGTACTCGCCAACGTGTTTAGACATTCAAGCGCTAATACTGTCTACACTGTCAGCTATACCGTTTTGTCATTTTTAATTATAGAGTTATTTAATTATAGGGTGTAATTATAGAGTATTATTAATTATAGAGTATATGTTCCTAATTATATTTCTAAAATTGGTGACAAAGGTATTCTCAATTGAATTTTCTAACGCATCATATTTTACGTCAAAAATTATATATAGAAACATAGTCCA
>NC_046660.1:13136363-13139348 GCF_010883055.1 Belonocnema kinseyi
TATTTTAACCAAACAATTGCATTTTTGACCAAAAATGATAAAATTTTCAACCAAAAGGATTAAATTTCTACTAAATAAGGTCAATTTCCAACAAAACACATGGACTTTTAACGAAATTATTTAATTTTAAAAACAAAAAGAGTATTTCTACCCAAAATGTATAATTTTAATTTTTAACAATATATTTGCATTTACAACAGAACGACTTTACAACCAAAACATATTTATAGTTCATACTTCAACCGAAAAATGTAATTTTTAATCAAAAAGTATAAATTTTCCATAAAACAATTTAATTTCTACAAAGAAAGACGACCTTTTAACAAAACAAATGATTTCTTAACCAAAAATGGTATTGATTGATTGTCAGTTGCAAAAATGTATTTTCAACGAAAGAGATGAACCATTAAATAAAAAAAATAGACTATTATAATATAACATAATTATAATATTATTATTATTAATATACGTATATATTTATATATATATAATAGTATTAATATTTATATAATTTATATTTTATACATGAAATAACATAACCTCGAAATATACGCATATCAAGAGGCGCGCAATCTATTCAAATCATGAGAATCGTCAGCATCGAAATCTGGAAATATTGTGTATGTTTCGATTTGAGTATATGAGAGTTTTTTAAAGTTTCAAAGTTGGCAATGCCGTGTATAAGCATAGGCATCATTGCGCACCTGCAGCCTATGCTTATACATTGGCATTGACAACTTTGAAACTTTAAATAACTCTCAACTGCTCAAATCGGAACACACCCATTAAAATCCCAATCTCCTGAATTTATCTAAAAGCAGTTAGCTGTTAGCAGATAGATATATAAATAGAATCGACGAAGTGCTCCGACCGGCAATCGTGCATCTTCGAGTTTTCAAATTCAGAAGAGGGGAAATGGGTTGCGCGCGCAAGTCAGTCATTTACAGCGTCTCCTACTATATTCACACGGACATAACCCTGTCATAGCATTGGACCACATCTCGTTTCAGATCTGGGATCACTGGTGGTATGTACTCGCCAACGTGTTTAGGCATTCAAACGTTAATACTGTCTACACTGTCAGCTATACCGTTTTGTAATTTTTAATTATAGAGTTATTTAATTATAGAGTGTAATTATAGAGTATTATTAATTATAGAGTATAAGTTCCTAATTATATTTCTAAAATTGGTGACAAAGGTATTCTCAATTGAATTTTCTAACGCATCATATTTTACGTCAAAAATTATACATAGAAACATAGTCCATGCGCCCTCTATATCTTTGTTTCTTATAAGCCCCTTCCAAGCTGCCCTGTCTATGCGTTCGTTCATCTTATTTTGAAAATGTATTCACACTTGCGATTTCTACAGGTTCTCAATCCTCGGATAACTGTCAACCGGGGCATAGCATGGTATGATAAATAATCTTCTGATTCCTACTTTCACTCTAGCGAAAAGCTGCCTGAGGGTAATTATGTGCATAGTTTCTCGTAATTCTTTCACGTTAAGATCATTCACGTATGTCCCACCAAACTTTAGTTAATGAGGGTGGGGAGAGGCAGAATTGGAACCGATAGGTTCACCTTATGTTTTCATTTTTATGTGGAGAGTCATTTCATAGTAATTGGTAAAATTAAGTTATCTTTGATTCGACTTAAAATTATTTCTTATTAAGACGTGAAGCATTTTCTGTAATTCAAGATTGTTAAGTTGATTGATATTGTGTAGATTCTTCTGCCTTCATGGTTTAGAGGGTTGATCTACTGTTGGTAAGGTACAATCTCTGATGATATAGCAGATAAATTAAAAAAATTTGAAAATAATTTGATTCGACTGTTGAATTTCCTAGATTCTTCACTTTTAGTTTCGCGGTAAAAACTTTAACAAATTTTTGAATGGAAACAATGTTTCACGAGCACTATACAACGCGTTCTTTGTAAAAATCTTCGTATGATTTACGCCGAGATATTTATTTTAAGATAATGATTACGCCTTTTCCTATTACGTACTAAAAGCAAGCTGCAGATAGCTGCTGTTTGGATTCGTAATCAGCGATCCCAAAAACTGGTGAGTAACAGAATTTGGTCCATTTTATGAACATTGCATACTTTTGATCAGCTTCACGTGATGTGCTCCTACTGTGCGCCACTACTAGTATGGAGCACTGTCCTTTACTGTGTAACAAAGTTACAAGTAGCCCGCTACCACACGGCCCTGCGGTCCCAGGACAAGGAGTAGGGAACAACATCCACAGTCCTTATTATCGCAATTTTGACCCGAAGGAAATCATTCTTGAGCTCACTGCATGCTTCCTCAGCCAGCCTTTCAAACGATCCGCCGTCAAACCCTTACGGTCACCAACGAAACTCCTTTGCCTTGCCACTTTACGGTATCCGACGACGCTATCATCACGTTACCGCATCATCTCCAAGGAGGACCCATCGCTGCTCCTGTTACCTTGGTTTCACCGCCCGAGTACCCTAACAGCTCGATCGCCCGCTCTTGGTTTCGGCGCCCGGGTTGGGCCATACCTGATCTACCACTTTCCAGTTCATAAGTGTAGGTTTGGTTAATAAACCACAATTTTATTTAAATGGTTTAAGTATTTACTTCACCTTAATTTCTCGACTCTCCACATTCTCACCTATCCCTTAATTTGCGAGATACCGCACAACTGAACCCGAATCAGTTTTAGTCATTTCCACTAGTTTATTTATTTGATAAATACACAGATAACTGTCAGAGGAACATCAGAAGGAGTGAAGATTAATTACTAGATGAAGATAGGTTAAAGCACTAATGAGTTTACATTTACGCTTCAACCGAGCGAAAGAAATACGCAAGCTTGGGGGGAGCGAAGTTCCCAGCAACATTTATATTGCTAAGACATAGAAACTTTGGCTATCACAGCCTTGAGATAGAGCTCGTAGATAACCCTTCTGTGTTTTGTGGGACATGGATGATGAGATTCATGTCCTTTGAA
>NC_046660.1:13139448-13140865 GCF_010883055.1 Belonocnema kinseyi
CCTACTCCATCTTCACTCCATTGGAGTGAAGATGAAGTAGGATCTTGTTTTCAAGAAATAATTCTAATTTTAATTTAAAAATATTATTTTCCATCTAGTCTTTTTAAGATGTGAAGCATTTTCTGTAATTGAAGATTGATAAGTTGATCGATATTGTGTAGATTTTTCTGCCTTCATGGTTTGTAGGTTTGATCTACTGTTGGTAAGGTACAATCTCTGATGATATAGCAGACAAATTTAAAAAAATTTGAAAATAATTTGATTCGACTGTTGAATTTCCTAGATTCTTCACTTTTAGTTTCGCGTTAAAAACTTTAACAAATTTTTAAAGGGAAACAATGTTTCACGAGCACTATACAACGCGTTCTTTGTAAAGATCTTCGTATGATTTACGCCGAGATATTTATTTTAAGATAATGATTAGGCATTTTCCTATTACGTACTAAAAGCAAGCTGCAGATAGCTGCTGTTTGGATTCGTAATCAGCGATCCCAAAAACCGGTGAGTAACAGAATTTGGTCCATTTTATGAACATTGCATACTTTTGATCAGCTTCACGTGATTTGCTCCTACTGTGCGCCACTACTAGTATGGAGCACTGTCCTTTACTGTGTAACAAAGTTACAAGTAGCCCGCTACCACACGGCCCTGCGGTCCCAGGACAAGGAGTAAGGAACAACATCCACAGTCCTTATTATCGCAATTTTGCCCCGAAGAAAATCAGTCTTGAGCTCACTGCATGCTTCCTCAGTCAGCCTTTCAAACGATCCACCGTCAAACCCTTATGGTCACCAACGACACCCCTTTGCCTTGCCACTTTACGGTATCCGACGACGCTATCATCACGTTACCGCATCATCTCCAAGGAGGACCCATCGCTGCTCCTGTTACCTTGGTTTCACCGCCCGAGTACCCTAACAGGTCGATCACCCGCTCTTGGTTTCGCCGCCCGGTTTGGACCATACCTGATCTACCACTTGCCAGTTCATAAGTGTAGGTTTGGTTAATAAACCACAATTTTATTTAAATGGTTTAAGTATTTACTTCACCTTAATTTCTCGACTCTCCACATTCTCACCTATCCCTTAATTTGCGAGATCCCGCACAACTGAACCCGAATCAGTTTTAGTCATTTCCACTAGTTTATTTATTTGATAAATACACAGATAACTGTTAGAGGAACATCAGAAGGAGTGAAGATTAATTACTAGATGAAGATAGGTCAAAGCACTAATGAGTTTACATTTACGCTTCAACCGAGCGAAAGAAATACGCAAGCTTGGGGGGAGCGAAGTTCCCAGCAACATTTATATTACTAAGACATAGAAACTTTGGCTATCACAGCCTTGAGATAGAGCTCGTAGATAACCCTTCTGTGTTTTGTGGGACATGGATGATGAGATTCATGTCCTTTGAA
>NC_046660.1:13140965-13142457 GCF_010883055.1 Belonocnema kinseyi
TTTCATATGATGTAGTGAGAATTCTTTGAAGAAATTCCGCGACGTGCCATAACTTATCTATGGTACTCTATCTTGTGGAAAATTCCAGAAGCCTGCGTTTGATTTCCTCTTCGTATGAGTCTCAATGTGTTTTCCTGGGGTTTCTGGTGTTTGAAATCGCCAGTTTCCCTAGGGTTGGCCGGAACAGGATATATTATTTCTCCAAGAGAGACTCTTCATCGGACACTTTCCATCCCACTACCTTGCTTCCAAGTGAACCCGAGCATAGACTCAAATCGAGAACCTCACTTTTGTTATAAAAGTATGATCTGGGTATATCAATACGATTCAGAATTTCCAGTAGTGACCGTTAGGTATTTGATTAAATCCCTTCCTCTGTCATTGATTTTAGTGACCCGCTTCGCACCGTATAGTACCCGTTTGCCAATTATTTTCTTTTTTTAACATTCCACAAGTCTTTAACGGCTTCTAAACATGGTTTTCAAAATCTTCAAAAATCTATACATTGTTCAAAATTATTCAAAACAAGCATCTTAGTTTTCTTTTCAAATTCATTATTTCAAATAAGAAATCATTTGAAACCTTTCCAGATATCGCAAGACATTTCCTTTTAATTTCATGAAACCTTGAAAAATTCTGAAAAAGCTGTTTTTTTTTAATTCTTAAATTTATTCTGTGAAATTAGAACGAGCTTCGAATCTTTTCAAAACTTATTAAAACTCAAAATATCTTTTTAAAAATTTAGGAAGATTTCCTAAAATTTTTATTTGTTAAATAGATTATGCAGAAAATTTATTCATAAAAAATTGGGGTTCAAAATGAGTCAGAGCCTAAAATTTGTATCTGATTCCTTCTTTTTTTCTGATTATCAAATGAATTTAATAGACGCTTTGCGTTAGAAAAAATCTCTTTTTTGCTAAATTGTTTACTAACACATAAAAAGTTAAACTCCTAAGAAGTATACTGACATCCAACAATATTTCCTATTGTTGTACTATCCTGATCTTCGACACTGGAGTTTCGACTTGCAATTTATGTGTCTATATTTCTTGGAGAAGCAGAGACAGTTAAATTTATGTAGACGCGACTGACTCTTTCGTGAAGAAAGTAATTTGAAGAAGTGGTTAGAGAATTTTTATATTGATTTTTACCTATTTAAATAATACGTTTGCTCCGAAAAACTTCTCTGACTCACGTTGCAGATCAATCTTTCCAGCAATCCCCCGAGTGAAGAGCCTCACAAAGTCGTAATGTGGAATTCCCCACTTGTGCCCATTAGTATTCAAGACCTTCTGTTTCAAGCGTCATACACTTTACTGTCACTCTTTTTATTACCTATTTGCCAACATATTTTTCTGTCCTGGCACACTTCTCTAAATTCTTTCAGGTCCATCCATTTTTTCATGAAAGATCTTACATTTCTATGGCTTGTTATGTCTTTTCTATCTAGGGTCTCATTGGCACATTCTACCCATTCTTTCCGCGGTCTGCC
>NC_046660.1:13142557-13144574 GCF_010883055.1 Belonocnema kinseyi
GAAAGACCGAATAAATCATGAAATTCAGCATTTTTACTAAGATATCTGCATTTCTTTCACTTTAAGATTTCCCGCAATTTGCCTACTACTGAACTACTACCAACATTACTACTACCATTATCATTTTTCTCATTACTATTATGATTTTTAATCGTTTGTTTATATTCAAGCAATGGAAAAGAAGGAAAATCTTAGTAGTTTTTTATGGCATTTATACGCATTGGCGTGAATATCTAGGGTGCTCGGAAAGCTTTGTCCACTGCTTTTTCTAAAAACCACTGGAAGCTGTGGTTTGTGTGACGCTGGCGTTAATGGTAGTGGGCGTTTCAGTGGAAGTGGCAGTGGTCGCGTTTGAAACATCTTGCATAAATTGTTATCAAATCTTCATTGCATGTGTAATGCATGGATAACACTTCTAGTGCCTATCATTAGTTCCTTCTAAATGCGTTTTCTAATGTGTTCAGGTAGAATTTTAAATTTCCTTTCTTCTTATCCCTTTCAAAAAAAGATTGCAGTGATCAAAAACTTAGTTGACAGAGCTCTAGGTTTGTCCCATTTTTCATTTCACATAACAAATTTTAATATTGTTAGAAATATCCTTTTTCTGAATCATTATCAACAAAACTTAATTGAGAAACACATTGCAATTAGAGTTCAACAAATCAAAAACAAACAGAGTAATAATTTGCCTGCAGATAATTAGAAAGAGTTAACGGGATATAGTTCGTTTAATACCTTTGTTCTTCCATTTTTCGGTCAAATTTCTAAAACTATTGAACATATCTTTAAAAAATAAAAAATTCATACTATTTTCCGTATACCATTTAAAATGGATTCAGTGATAAATTTTTACAAAAATCCTTTGGATAATTTTGAAAAGGGTGGTGTTGTTTATAAGATCACTTGCAGGATCTGTAAGATGAATTACGTGGGACAGACTGGCAGACTTCTTAGCACTAGGATAGAGGAACATAAAAGTGATGTCCGTTTGGGACGCTGTTACAAGAGTGTTCTTGCCATACATACAAAGGCATTTGTTGATGTTGACCACGAGTTTGACTTTATATTAAAAAACAAAAAAAGTTATCTATTAATTTAAAAACCGATTTGCATAAGTTGAACAAAAGTTATGCTAATATGATTAATTACATTTAATTAGGCTGTTTCATGAATTTTGCTTTTCTTTTACTTTCTCTATTTTTGACGTAATTGTGACAGATATTTATATTGTGTTTACAACAGATTGGCGTACAGACCCTCATTCGATTTTCAGGTATCAAAGAGAGAGCACTTTAGTAATGCAATTTTATTTATTTTTCATGTGAATTTTTAATGTTATTTTATTGTATTTGGATGATGATAAAAATAAAAAGACGAAAGAACGAAAAAGAGAAGGAAGAGGATGTGGTTGGCTGTCTTCTCGTTTTTCTGTCCTCTTTTTTATTTTTGTCCGAAATAAAATTTTTTTCAGATTACAATAGAATTTTTTGCTTTTGTTTATTCGTTGTTGTCCAAATTTGGTCGTTAGATTCTTATTTTTAAGAAGAGTTTGCATCTATCTTCTAATTGTAATATATATCTGTAACTACTGAAGTTAATGATTATTGGGATTTTGTCCATGAAGCTATGGTTTTTCACTGTTACTTTTCTTAGTTTCCATAGCTTAAAACATTTTAAACGCATATCCGGGGCAGTAGCTCTGTAACACTTTTTTGCATTTACCCAAACGCATTCGATTGCAATCCAAATGTGCAATATTGTACCACAGAGTAAAAAATTTAAGCCACAAAACTGTAGAAGTTATTGTAAGTGTACAGGTTCCGTGGAGGGTGGGGGTGCTGGTGAGATGCGGTTCTCCTCTTTTTCGAAAACATCTCTTCTGAATACGTAACTTTGAAGACATTCAAATGCACTTCATCGCACCACTTCTAGCAAGCATGACACCACTATAATAAGGGAGTGATCAGCGAAGAAAAGTGGGGAGGGGCCCATGCTTTTGGGAAAAAATAAACATTTT
>NC_046660.1:13144674-13146386 GCF_010883055.1 Belonocnema kinseyi
ACCATTATTTTGCGCATTTTTTTTTGCGTTGTGATTTATTGCTTGTGAAACTGAAAAAGTTAGCAAAAAGAAATTAAAAAAATGTTTATTTTTTCCCAAAAGTATGGGCCCCTCCTCACTTTTCTTCGCTGATCACTCCCTTATTATAGTGGTGTCATGCTTGCTAGAAGTGGTGCGATGGAGTGCATTTGAATGTCTTCAAAGTTACGTATTTAGAAGAGATGTTTTCGAAAAAGAGGAGAACCGCATCTCACCAGCACCCCCACCCTCCACGCAACCTGTACACTTACTATAACTTCTACAGTTTTGTGGCTTAAATTTTTTACTCTGTCGTTCAATATTGCACATTTGGATTGCAATCGAATGCGTTTGGGTAAATGCAAAAAAGTGTTAGAGAGCTACTGTCCCGAATATGCGTTTAAAATGTTTTAAGCTATGGAAACTAAGAAAAGTAACAGTGAAAAACCATTGCTTCATGGACAAAATCCCAATAATCATTAACTTCAGTAGTTACAGATATATATCACAATTAGAAGATAGATGCAAACTCTTCTTAAAAATAAGAATTTAACGACCAAATTTGGACCACAACGAATAAACAAAAGCAAAAAATTCTATTGTAATCTGAAAAAAATTTTATTGCGGACAAAAATAAAAAAGAGGACAGAAAAATGAGAAGGCAGCCAACCACAACCTCTTCCTTCTCTTTTTCCTTCTTTCGCCTTTTTATTTTTATCAACATCCAATTAAAATAAAATAACATTAAAAATTCAAATGAAAAATAAATAAAATTGCATTACTAAACGTTTCGGTTCTCGTACAGTACCTTTATTAAGGCAAGAAAAATTTAAATTGTAAAAATTGACAGCACCCACGAACAGGTGCTCTCTCTTTGATACCTGAAAATCGAATGAGGGTCGGTAGGCCAATCTGTTGCAAACACAATATAAATATCTGTCACAATTACGTCAAAAATAGAAAAAGTAAAAGAAAAGCAGAATTCATAAAACAGCCTAATTAAATGTAATTAATCATATTAGCATAACTTTTGTTGATAATGATTCAGAAAAAGGATATTTCTAACAATATTAAAATTTGTTATGTGAAATGAAAAATGGGACAAACCTAGAGCTCTGTCAACTAAGTTTTTGATCACTGCAATCTTTTTTTGAAAGGGATGAGAAGAAAGGAAATTTAAAATTCTACCTGAACCCATTAGAAAACCCATTTAGAAGGAACTAATGATAGGGACTAGAAGTGTTATCCATGCATTACACATGCTATGAAGACTTAATAACAATTTATGCAAGATGATTCAAACGCAACCACTGCCACTTCCACTGAAACGCACACTACCATTAAAGCCAGCGTCACACAAACCACAGCTTCCAGTGATTTTTAGAAAAAGCAGTGGGCAGAACTTTCCGAGCACCCTACATATTCACGCCAATGCGTATAAATGCCATAAAAAAGCTACTAAGATTTTCCTTCTTTTCCATTGCTTGAATATAAACAAACGACTAAAAATCATAATAGTAATGAGAAAAATGATAATGGTAGTAGTAATGGTGGTAGTAGTTCAGTAGTAGGCAAATTGCTGGAAATCTTATAGTGAAAGAAATGCAGATATCTTAGTAAAAATGCTGAATTTCATGATTTATTCGGTCTTTCACTAACAAGAGAATAAGGAATAAGATTCAGGTTAGAAAAGA
>NC_046660.1:13146486-13148013 GCF_010883055.1 Belonocnema kinseyi
TCAACATTAGAAACTCTTTGTATTCTGATGTAAAATAAAATGAGTATTTAAGAATTTCAATTTCAATATCAATGTGTATATTTAAAATTGATCTAAATATTTTAAAAAAACGTGTGAAATATTATTTTCAACTATTTACTACCAATTAAACTTTTAAACAATGAGATGAATTTTCTACCCAGAAGATTCGTTTTGATCAAAGTGTTTTCACCTTGCACCGGGATATGAAATTGAACAAAATATAAAAATTTTCAAAAAAAGACTGGAATATATAACGAATACAGATAGATTTTCTACAAAGGAGTTGCATTTTTAACATAATAAAGATTAAAGTTCTACAAAAAGACATGAATTTTTTAAACAAAAAGGCGAGTTATTCTCAGCAAAAGAGGTGAATGAACTGATAAAATAACACTTTTTAAACTTTTGATCAAACATGTCAATCGCTTTTATTTATAGCAGACGGAAGATTGCTCTCTATCTGTTCTGATATCTTACGTGTTATATTTCAACTAAAAACGATTTTTAGCACAATAATCAAGAAGAATGTGTTAAATTTTTAACTGAAAAATATATATTATTTACAGAAAGGTAAAGTTTCTACAAAAAATGGAATATGTAAATAAGTACTCTATAAAAAATTGTTCTAAATTGTTAGTAACGAATTTTGAACAAAATACTTTAAATTTCGATTACACTAATAAAATTTAATAAAAAAATGAATTTGCATTAAAGTGGTTTATCACTCAACTAGTAGCACAATTTTCAACCAAATAGTTAAACTATGATATAAAAAAGACAAATTCCCAACAAAATTAAAATAGTGAAATTTAAAGATAAAAAAGCAATTTGCATACAAAAAATGCAGCTCTAATAAAATATTTCACTTTTTATTCAAAGTGATTAATACAAATTTATGTTTTTGGTACATTTTTTAAACAACGATCATCAAACGGGAGTTATCATAGTTCAGATGGTACTATGGTTGTCTCATTGTCCAACACTGCATCCAAAACTATAAATTTCCTCCAAAAATTACTTTTTAACCTAATATTAGAATTTTCACTAAAGGGTAGGTGCGAAAGAAGAAATGAGTTATAGGGTATACAGGGGTAATTTTTTATACGGAGAGCGTAGAGGGAAAATGGGATGGTATCCATGTAGAAGGAAGTAAGTCATGGGGAGGTAGTAGCATAGGGCGGAATTTTTGCTGAGAAGCCTCCTTGAAAGACGCGCTGCTCTCTGTGCAGCGGAGGGGCTAAAAGCATCTCTGGTATATATCTCAACTAGCTTCTACAACGCCTTCAGGATGAAAGACTTTAAGGTGATCGGCCGAAAATGTTTTGCAGTAATGTAACCTTTTCCCCAGGTTTGGGAATCAAGGCCACTCGGCCATTCTTCGAAGGCGATGGTACGTGTTTTAGTGCAATCTTGGCCCTAAATGATTTCATAAGTTGAGGGACGAAGAACTCCATGCCATTTTGTAAGAACGCTGCATAAAGGTCATCCATCCCTGCTGATTTAAAA
>NC_046660.1:13148113-13160992 GCF_010883055.1 Belonocnema kinseyi
AACAGAGAAAAAAGAATAAAATTTCCTTTAGATTATAAATGAACGTAAAGAAAATATAAGAGAAGTATAAGCAGGAGGATTATAGAGGCTTCTGCCTTTAGAAGGAGTTGTCAGTTTGAAATTTCGCCGCTAGGGTTATTGATATCAAGAATTTTTAATTGTCCGTAGGGTCCTACTGTCCTTTTAAATCAGCAGGGATGGATGACCTTTATGCAGCGTTCTTACAAAATGGCATGGAGTTCTTCGTCCCTCAACTTATGAAATCATTTAGGGCCAAGATTGCCCTAAAACACGTACCATCGCCTTCGAAGAATGGCCGAGTGGCCTTGATTCCCAAACCTGAGGAAAAGGTTACATTGCTGCAAAACATTTTCGGCCGATCAGCTTAAAGTCTTTCATCCTGAAGGCGTTGTAGAAGCTGGTTGAGATATATACCAGAGATGCTTTTAGCCTCTCCGCTGCACAGTGAGCAGCGCGTCTTTCAGGGAGGCTTCTCAGCAAAAATTCCGCCCTATGCTACTACTTCCCCATGGCTTACTTCCTTCTACATGGATTCCATCCCATTTTCCCTCTACGCTCTCCGTATAAAAAATTACCCCTGTATGCCCTATAACTCATTTCTTCTTTCGCACCTACCCTTTAGTGAAAATTCTAAAATTTGGTTAAAAAGTAATTTTTAGAGGAAATTTATAGTTTTGGATGCAGTATTGGACAATGAGACAACCATAGTACCATCTGAACTATGATAACTCCCGTTTGATGATCGTTGTTTAAAGAATGTACCAAAAACATAAATTTGTATTAATCACTTTGAATAAAAATTGAAATATTTGATTGGAGCTGCATTTTTTGTGTGCAAATTGCTTTTTTAACTTTAAATTTCACTATTTTAATTTTGTTGGGAATTTGTCTTTTTTATATCATAGTTTAACTATTTGGTTGAAAATTGTGCTACTAGTTGAATGATAAACCACTTTAATGCAAATTCATTTTTTTTACTAAATTTTATTAATGTAATCGAAATTTAAACTATTTTGTTCAAAATTCGTTACTAACAATTTAGAACAATTTTTTATAGAGAACTTATTTACATATTCCATTTTTTGTAGAAAGTTTACCTTTCGGTAAATAATATATATTTTTGAGTTAAAAATTTAACACACTCTTCTTGATTATTGTGCTAAAAATCGTTTTTAGTTGAAATATAACACGTAAGATATCAGAAGAGATAGAGAGCAATCTTCTGTCTGCTATAAATAAAAGCGATGTTTAAAAAGTGTTATTTTATCAGTTCATTCACCTCTTTTGCTGAGAATAACTCGCCTTTTTGTTTAAAAAATTCATGTCTTTTTGTAGAACTTTAATCTTTATTATGTTAAAAATGCAACTCCTTTGTAGGAAATCTATCTGTATTCGTTATATATTCCAGTCTTTTTTTGAAAATTTTTATATTTTGTTCAATTTCATATCCCGGTGCAAGGTGAAAACACTTTGATCAAAACGAATCTTCTTGGTAGAAAATTCATCTCATTGTTTAAAAATTTAATTGGTAGTAAATAGTTGAAAATAATATCTCACACGTTTTCTTTAAATATTTAGATCAATTTTAAATATATACATTGATATTGAAATTGAAGTTCTTAAATTCTCATTTTATTGTACATCAGAATACAAAGAGTTTCTAATGTTGAATCTCCCAAATTAAAGAAATTTGAATTATGAATCTTCAAATTAGAATAATGTAATTGTAAAACCTATTAGTATTATGTACTATTATTATTGCAAGACTAAGCGTGAAACCAAAGCTTTCTCTGTACAGCGCTGCAGTCATGCTATTTACCGATATTTCTAAATCAATGATGCAGTTACTGCCTGTGAGTGTTAGACTTTCCCCAAAATTCGCGGCTCGGTATCAAAGGACATGAATCTCATCATCCATGTCACACAAAACACAGAAGGGTTATCTACGAGCTCTATCTCAAGGCTGTGATAGCCAAAGTTTCTATGTCTTAGCAACATAAATGTTGCTGGGAACTTCGCTCCCCCCAAGCTTGCGTATTTCTTTCGCTCGGTTGAAGCTTAACTGTAAACTCATTAGTGCTTTGACCTATCTTCATCCAGTAATTAATCTTCACTCCTTCTGACGTTCCTCTGACAGTTATCTGTGTATTTATCAAATAAATAAACTAGTGGAAATGACTAAAACTGATTCGGCTTCAGTTGTGCGGGATCTCGCAAATTAACGGATAGGTGAGAATGTGGAGAGTCGAGAAATTAAGGTGAAATAAATACTTAAACCATTTAAATAAAATTGTGGTTTATTAACCAAACCGACACTTATGAACTGGCAAGTGGTAGATCAGGTATGGCCCAAACCGGGCGGCGAAACCAAGAGCGGGCGATCGAGCTGTTAGGGTACTCGGGCGGTGAAACCAAGGTAACAGGAGCAGCGATGGGTCCTCCTTGGAGATGATGCAGTAACGTGATGATAGCGTCGTCGGATACCGTAAAGTGGCAAGGCAAGTGGGTGTCGTTGGTGACCGTAAGGGTTTGACGGCGGATCGTTTGAAAGGCTGACTGAGGAAGCATGCAGTGACCTCAAGACTGATTTCCTTCGGGGCAAAATTGCGATAATAAGGACTGTGGATGTTGTTCCCTACTCCTTGTCCTGGGACCGCAGGGCCGTGTGGTAGCGGGCTACTTGTAACTTTGTTACACAGTAAAGGACAGCGCTCCATACTAGTAGTGGCGCACAGTAGGAGCAAATCACGTGAAGCTGATCAAAAGTATGCAATGTTCATAAAATGGACCAAATTCTGTTACTCACCAGTTTTTGGGATCGCTGGTTACGAATCCAAACAGCAGCTATCTGCAGCTTGCTTTTAGTACGTAATAGGAAAAGGCCTAATCATTATCTTAAAATAAATATCTCGGCGTAAATCATACGAAGGTTTTTACAATGAACGCGTTGTATAGTGCTCCTGAAACTCTCTCTTTCAAGGTAAAGCACGGCCTCAAAAAAAATACTATTGTTATTGAATGTGGCAATAAATTACACATATACTACTAAGATGTATCAATAAGCAAAAATCACCTGAAAAAACAACATTTTTCGAAATTTAACAACTTTTTTTATATTTTGTTATCATTGTGCGACGTAGTCGTTGTTCTATTGAGGGTCATCATGTTAGCCCTGCTATCTGTAAAGATAAAGATATTTTTTTTGTTGCCATACTCATGTACCTTGTAGGCAAACTGGATCATGGGCATAGCATCAGAATGGAGGATTGCTGTTTAGGACCTTCTTAGTATTGTGAAGCTCGTATCACTCCTTCTACGATATACACTGTCTCCTGCATGACAAAATTTGGCCTACTTACAATATCGGTTGGCATCCGTACTGTTGTCGCGATCTTTCCGCCATTTACTATACTTAGTCTACTAGCTGCATTTACAGCGCCGGTCTTAATGATGAGGGAACGGCTCTAACCCCGTGTGCGCTTCTGATGTCAGAGTGGGTATCAACTTTAAGGCACTAGTGATGCCTTTTAGAAGCATTTGCCTGATTCTTTACAGTTCAGACTTCACAGTGGACAGTTCGAATCTGCACCACCAGATCACCGCCTCATAGGTTAATCTGTGTCGCAGGATTGCGGTTGATATTCACATAGGTCTCTTCGACTTTACGCTCCAACTTTTTTCGATGGCGATTTTACAGAGCAATAGACTCGCTACTGCTATTTTTCGGTTGTATTTCAGGTGCTCCTTCCATGATAGTTTTTGTTTCAGGATGACTCCTAGATATTACATTTTTTCTTTGACTCCCTGTTGTTCTTCCAATTCTAGTATACACGTGGTTCCCCACTTATAGCGTCTGGAAAATAAAAACGCGTCCATTTTACTAGGATCGACTAATAGTCCAATATTCTTATGCAAGGAATACACTATTACCAGTGCGGGCCGCACATGATTATCATTATATCGTCCACGTAACCTATAACATTGTAGCTCTAATCTGTAAGTAGATTATGCAGTTTCTCTACGAACAAGCACTACAGCAGTTATGCTGAAAAACCTCCCTACGAAAATCCCAAGTTAATGGTTGCACAGAAAGTGGCCTTACCCTTATTCGTGGTTAGGATCCCGTTGACTAACATCCGGCAGGTTTATTTGAAAACTGCAATTGGCACAGAATGTGCAATCATGGCCGCCCTAACCGCCTATCTATAAGTGTATTTTAAGTCTGCTTCAGGTTTTAATGGCGAGGAGTTCCTACTTCAGTTTTCCTTGAAATTGCTTCAATTCTTTGCTAAGGGAACGCTTAGGGAACCTTAATGGAACAGAGATCCATAGGAGCAGTATAACGGTGTGTTCGATCAGATTAATGTAGGTCATATGAATTGAATATACCTTCGATTTATTTCTTGGAATAATTTTACAAAGACTGTTTTTCCTTCTGTTTGGGTGGTATGGACATAAAACACGACCGCGTGAGCGGTCGTATTTTGTGTGTTCAGATTTAAGTTAACTGCATTACTGTTATTCACGATTTTGCGGTTGACTGTTCCATTCCTAGTGGATTATTGTGAGGTGGCTGTTCCATTCCTAGTGGATTATTGTGAGGTGGCTGTTCCATTCCTAGTGAATTATTGTAAGTTGGCTGTTCCATTCCTGGTCATGTAATTCTTGTGAGACTTCAATCTTCATGTGACTATGGTGAGAGCTGATCTCTTCAACCATACTTTCTGGCCGTACTAACTTGATTTTTGCTTTGTGGTGCGATTTATTGTGAGTATTGTGTGGCCATCTGCTGGTAAGTTCTCGGTATTTCAATCAGAATTGTATAGGGTTTTTTCCTCCACTCACTGAGTGGAAGTTTTTTATGCCAGGAAATAAAACTGATCATGGTTCATTTTTATCTAGCTCACCTCTCTCCTCTGATATGTTTTCTTTAAGTTTATTTTTATTTGTGAATTTAGTTTGTTTGCTAAGCTTACGTTCACGGTGTTTTCACTCTTCCATGCAGCCAGGACAGGTTCTAGTGTCATACTAGCCCTAGAAAATGTCAAGAGCGCCTATTTGATGGTCGCTCAAGCCTTTGGAAAGATTATCGTGTTTATGCCACCTGGACCAGGAGACTTATGAGGACTATTAGACTTTAAGGCCCACCCTTCCGAGTATTTTATGTTGGACATTAAGCCTTGATCAAGTGCAAAGATACTTCTATGACATCCTCGATGGTCAATTTATGAAGCGTCGGGCTATTACCCGTATTAAGAAAATCTAAGCAAGTGGTGATTAGATATTCTAATAGATTATCACCTCTTCAGTTCATGTTCGCGTTATTCCACAAAGAAAGGTGGGACTTAGCATCGAACCCCAACAGTAGAGGAATACCCCTTATCTTGCAGTATTGCGGCATTGTCTCAGTACGTAACACACGCCATTACCTTCTGAAGCAACTCAACACCACCTACTTTAAGGTCTGCTGATATCGGGAGACTTGTCCCGGCTACTGAATTGTGTGCTAAAGTTTAGCAGTTGGTTAGCTAGGTGGTTAGGTTACTAGGATCTGTTTACTTGTTGACGTTGTATGCAACCTTCACAAAGTAACATAATGTTTGATTTCTTAATATGATTACATAACTAGTAAATACCACTGATTCACAATCTAATTAATAAAGATTACGAATTTTATGCATCATCATTGTACATGTTTTTGATATTGGATAATAATTCTTTACAGGTGACCAACAAAATTGATGAAAAATTTTTAACATTGTGAGAGAATGTATTTCAAATATCTGTCACTGCAATTTAATTCGCAGCCTGAGTAACGGACGTATCGCCGAGCCACAAGCCCATACCATCTCAAGTCTCTAATTTTCCGATCTCAAAATCAAATAGTGGGCCCTTAACATCATATCCAATTAGTCCGCATTCAGTCGCTATCTTCTACTGTTCTTTTTGCGCCATGTCATTAATGCGTGACGTCACAATATCCACACCGTTAACAACTCTATGGCAACCAGAACTGGATATTGACACGTCGATTGGCAAAGGTTCCTAACTCACCCTGAAATAATTCACCATGGTAAATGCACATCCATCACGTGTAACCATTTCACCTCCATTGTCATCGATTTTGATCGGAGTCACCGGTTGGCCAAGAACACCTGGCCCAATCAGATTCTACCAAAGGTCAACATCTTTTACCATCCTCCGAACACCATCTCACGGAAGCACGAGGCCACAAAATCAAGACTGGCCACACCAAGCTGGCCTTGTCAACTTGCTCTAGTTAGTTACCATAAGAGTATTCAGAGTAACACCATATTACCTGGATCAGTGACGAACCGATTTGTTCTTTGAAAATGATGATCGCAATCTTGACGATTGTGCCTCCATCGGTCATTGGACGGGCTGTGAAATGGGCTTATCTACCATAAAATTTAACCGTTCCAGAGGACTATTACCGAGTGGTTAAAAATACGCAAAATATTTTAAAACTCGGTAAATGCGCGTCCGTTGGCTACTTCAGGATATAACCTGGTTGTGCGTCCATAAATCTTTCATTGCAATATTGAAAGTAAATGGGGCGTAAACCTTAAAAATAAATTTAAATCTACTCAAGCCAAAAAATATTTACCACCAAATTTATAATATTTGGAAGTCAATTTTTTCTTTTTTTGAAATATTGAATTAAATTACAATTAACAAAGTTTTACTTTTCCCGCCCCATTTTCTGAAACCTACGAAAGTTTTGAAATGTCACAAAAAGTAGTTTATGATTATAGTAGTGATTATTTAGTTCTTAGTCTTGCCGGTAGTTGCGCTACGACCTTATAAACTGTGAACGTGCCTTCTTGCGAGCACCCTTCGCGTTAACGGTCTTGGCGCGTTGCATAATTCTGACACTTTCGTTCTTGGTCCAAACCTGCCGACACACCCCACGAATTTTGGCTATTATATTGAGGATCCCGATCCTGATTTATTATGACGTTGCAGATTTACTGCAACTCACAAATTCTATTCCTGTAAATTATCCGGAGTCAAAGGCTTTTGTCTTCAGATGCGGAGTAATAAAATTTGTTACTTCTCTAGTTTTCTTTTATTTCTTTTACTTATTGTTTTTATTTTTTATGTTCTGCTTTATTCTTTTGTGTTATTTTTCGGTCTTCTTACTTCTTCTTATTCTTCTGTTTTGTTACTCTGTTTTATGATTTAGTTTTATTATTTCATCTTATTCTTCGGTTCTGTTATTTTTTTATGACAATTTAACGAATATGCTTATTTTAAGGGCCAAGGGCGTTTTTAATGATTTTTTTTTGTAATTACTTAATTCCGCGGTATCGAGTGAAAGTAATGCAGGTTAATGTCAACCCCACAAGGTTTTTATCAGGATACACCACCGTCTCAACTTCGTCAAATCTTCGCATGCACGATCCCCACATAAATTCTGGATTTTGTATAATATTACCTGAGATAATATATAATATATATAATTCAAGGCGAGTTGCTCGCGATGGTTAAACGGGGCCCTACTCTGAAAATTCTTCAAAGAACCAGGTAATTTGGCCAGGAAATAGCCAGTTCTGGAACCGAAAGGAAGGATTCTCGCCTCTCCCACAACGGCGGCTGATAAGGACTGGAGAGAATAATAATGGACGATAGGATGGGCGAATAAGAGGCAGACCCCAACAGCCTTCTTCCTCCTGACCGTACAAACGACTCCGCAGCAAATGTACATGAAATTGCTTTCGACCAATAAAGACAAGATATGAAGAGGAAATCAATATAGAACCCATTAAGCCAAGAAATGGGAATGACTTTGTCAACAGCCAGCCAATGAAGGCAAGACATGAGCGAGATTTAGTCATTATCTAGCATGTACAATGATATTCTCCTATAGAAGTAAGTACTTCATCGTCAGCCATACCATCGTCCATCAATTAATGGATGGTATCTGTTAATTATAGCTCCAGCTATCCAACGAAAATCGCTTAGGTTAGGAACGTGTTGTATCTGTACTACTTGCTGAAAGATTTTGAAAATTGATTTGATGTGTCCGTTCCAAGCTTCGACGATACATCTAGACTTTGTCACTAGACGCGATTCGTTAGCATCTTCTGTTGTAAGTTGATGCTGATGTCGTGGAAGAAGAGCTGTCATTGTCCAGATAATACCCAAACGCGCGAAAAGATTAGTGGCATCTCGGTATCCCCTAACAACAATGACAATATCGTCTTCTTGGAACCACCTTCTCATTCTATCAGCGTTTATTGCGAATTCATGTTGTAATGTAGTAGCATCATTATTACGGCTGTCAGAAAAGTACGGTCCTTGAATCTCGAGAATGCAACCAACAGGTGCAACTATTAATACAGGTTTGAATAAGTTCCGCCCTTTGTGAACACAATATGACTTTCGCAGAGCCCTGAAATTGCTGCTCTTATGAGTGTAAAAGTATGAGCCATCAATACACGCAATAACTCGAGGATTTTGTGGTTCCGGATTATATAATTGATTAGCGAAATCAGTAACATGCCTGGCAATATAATCTTCTCTCCCAATTGCGTCCAATCCGATGTTGTTAGGTACGAAACGTTGCATTTAGGATTGTCTGACCGTGGCGATGGCTCCACTAACTGACTGTCTACTTGGATATTGGAACATGGCCTTGAGAAATGCTTCCGATAGACCCTGACGCAGTTTATATAAAAAACATCAGCAAATCTCTCTTTTCCACATAATTGTAACCACCTTCACGACGTGAAAGATACAACTTTTTTGTCGAGAGAAAAAAGATGCGCCATGAAATTTCCTATGAAGTGATATCTTAAAAAGTTGAATTTTCGAAAACTGATTTTCAAGCCATCAGGGGCCAACTCGAGCGGCCTGAAGCGGCCAGGCAAATTTTATGCGTGGTTATAGAATCCGGAGTCTCAATTGCAGAGAAGGCAAGTTTTACGCGTTAAGACATTCAGTCCTAAACATGTGGAATCCTCCTCAATAGCAGCGATTTCGTCACAAATCAATCGATTGCAATTAGAGCATAACTTTGTCAGATGTGTAACTTCTAATGACGGTCTTCGTAATCCATCTCGTCTGTGAATAGCAATTTCTCTTTTGCCAGCATTCCCATCTCCGTCGATTCGAGTCATGACGGGAGGAGCAAATCGTCCATCACAAACGTAACACCGTAAAAGATTTCTAAATGCCATTGTGATTAAAGATTTACAATTATAGAATGCAAGTACTTAATTAGGAATTTCTTTAGTAAACACACTCTACTAACACTGTACAAAAAAATTAGACTGAATATACAATGTAGCGGGTGTAACGTTTACTCATCCATGAAGGAACATAGCCCAAAGAGAAAATAAAACAGAACAAAAAATCACATGTAGCAATCTGCCTCGCAGTATCGTGAATATGTACACGGAGAAGCTCTGGAATGAGCGGTTAGTGTTGAAATTTTTTTTTCTTAGCACTAGCCACTGTTGCCAACACACTGACCGCTCGTGAATCCACATGAGCCGCTCGTGCTAATGGCAACAGTAGCGCGAGCTTGGTATTTGTTGCACTTGACACGGCCCGTTCTTGGGTTTGGCAACAATCTCTCGTGTTAATTTTTAATAGAGCGTTGTGTCAAATAGCTCTGATGTTTAGTGATAAACGCGCTTGTCGCTCGACTCATTCACCGCAATATACAACCAGCGCCATGGCCGGAATTAGCTGATCAAGATGAATTAACCTGCATATGCACGTCGCCATTGCTTATAAAAACAGAATCGATACTTTTTAATCACATTAACCTCAAAGATATTTTAAATTTTTTTCTGTCGTTAAAGCAATGGTAAATTGTATTGCGAGAATTGAAATTATCTGATAAAACTTTTTTCGATCCCTAAAAAAATCACTAAAAGTTGAATTTTAATACGAACAACTTAAATCCGAAAATTGATTTCGAAATTTTTTCTAAAATTCTAAAAAGTTTTCCAAATTTCATGACACGTTTTCCCTTAGCACTTTCAGCATTTGATAATGCGGCGAAAGAGTCTAGCGAAAAGCGCGGCTGTCACTCAACGTTAGAACTATTTGACATCACTCGCTATTAAAAATTAACACGAGAGATTGTTGTCAATCCCAAGAACTGGCCGGGCTAAACACAACACTCACCCAGCTCGCGTTGCTATTGCCATTAGCATATGCGGCTCGTCTGAATTATCAGCGGTCAGTGCGTTGACAACTGTGGCTCTTGTCACTCCAAAAAATTCTATTTTGACACTAACCGCTCGTGTTAAAAGCAGTGACGGGGCGTAAGTTACGTGAGAGTCCAGAAGGACGTGTCTTGAAAACATCCGCCTCATGATTTTTCTTCATTGGCTGGCTATTGACTAAGTCATTCTCCTTTTTTGCCTTTATGGGTTTTATATTGATTTCTTCTTTATATCTTATCTTTATTGGCTGCATATTAGCAATAAATGATAATTTCATAGTGAATGACCTTGAAAAACGACCTGTGTCTTAAGGCCATGACTTTCTTTGTATTTCCCCGTTAGAGCCCAATAATTTTCATGTGGAACATTTTTTTCGCTGAGCTGCAGTTTTCGAGATATTTGGTAATGTTTCTTAAAAGCGTTGGATGTTTAACCCTCTGTAACTCGAAAACTGTCCATTTTCGGACTTTGTGCCCCATTACACTTTTGTTCGAGACATTGAGAGTTACAATTTTACGATGTTTAATCAAAATCGATAGAAAGCCATTTCATGCTCATTTGCTTCGGGGTCCTTAGAGAAAAGAAGTTCGCGCGCGCCAGTTCTTTCCTTGAATCACGTGACTACTCACTTCCTTTAATACAAAGGTTCGCGCGAGAGTCGTCCTCTTTTCCTTTGTAAACTCTCTGTGTTACCACTTGAGAAAGCTTTACCCAGCAGGTTAACTATGGTAGGACGCCAACTTTCTTAATGGTCAAGCCAAGTAATTTTTTACACACTTTTCGCAAATTTCGAATTTTCATCCGACTGCATTGCTGAACCATCTAATATTATTGTATAAAATAAGAAAGATGAGTTAGATTTGTGAATTATTTAAATTGTGAAACCGTGAACATGTGTGAATAACTCGCTTAATATTCAGGAGTGCCGAATTGTCTAAATTAAGATGCTTCGATCCCCTGTCCATTGTGCTCAGTGTCGCAGGTCCAACTTAATATGTTCGCGACCCCATTTTTTCCTTTTGTTTAGTGCCAATTGCAAAATATATATAATATATAGGTGACCCTTCATAGGTACACCTTTTTTAGTGCTGGTTCAACAAGTTTGCTGTATCCTTTTTTTGACTTTTTATCACATTATCTAAACTATATCTTTTAGAATTCTATTTGAATATCCATTTAGGCAACTCCTGCTACTTTAGCAGCTATACTTCGAATCATTAGGCTCATTCTACTACTTTTAATCGCATTTTCCCCACTATATCTTTTCGAATTCTTTTAGTATTATCTGTTATGCAATTTCTGCTACCTTAGAAATTCCTGCTATGAGATGATATTGTGTACTGGGTAATTTCCTATAATTTTCCATAAAAAAATGATATTTTAAAATTAAAGATTAAAATAATATTTTAACGTTGTTTTTATGTAATTTGATTGGACTTGTTTCAATTTGGAATAAACCGATGTTAATAATTTAATTTAAAATATGGGCTTTGTAATTACGTCCGCCCCTCTTCCATTGTTCAGATTGTTTCAGATGAAATAATCAAATTATTTTTTAAAAATTTTCAAAAAATTATCATTTTGGCAAATAAATTATATATTTCTGAACGTTTCGAAATAAAATTTGGAAGGCTTGAAAGGATTTTGAAATATTCAAAGGTATAAAAAATTTGTATAAATTCGTGGCAAAGTTGAAAATATTTATTTCTGAACTTTTGCAGAAAATATTTCAAAAGACTTTAAATTCTTTTAATGATTTTAAAAATTGTCAACAGCAAATGTATAAGATTTAAAATCAATTTTTCAACAATTGACAGATTTTTCCAAATTTCAGAAATCCTTTCCTTTAGTTCAAGAGATATTTAGAAAGTTTAAAATCAGCAAACAAATTAAAAATAATAATGTTGAACTAAACTGTTTTTTTAAATATATGATATATGTTTGAATTTATTCTAAGCTTATACCAGCGCTAGATATATTTTCAGAAGACCAGAATTTTATTCTAAATATAAAAATCATGTAAAACTAAAAAGCTTTCTTGAAAACTTTTTACATAGTAATCTGTTTAAATCTAAAATCCTCAAAAACCAATTTAAAAAATAAACAGGACGCTTCAGCGTCCATTTTAACGTTGAAAAAAATGTATACGACTCGAAGCGCGCAGGCATCAATAATATTCACAATTGAGGGGCCCGAACCAGAAAGGGCGCATAAACTCATTCCGTGGGCTAAGTTTTGTCTAAGTGGTGGGTAAGCATTGTGACTATGTTCGTTTGAGCTGTAGAATACTTGGCAGGCGGAATGCGTTTGTGTGTCCTTTCTGTTTTCGGCACCTTGATGTTTCTGTAGGAATGAAATGACTTCGCATACAATTTAGGTGCATACAAAATCCAAGTATTTTGGGTAGGTTTTGCAAAAATTGGAATAGTTTTCTGAAATTTGTATTTTATTAGCTATGGGTTTGAAAACAGTCATCTAAAATGTTTTTTGGCATACATTAGCATAGCAAGTGTTTTAACAATACTTATTCAATAATATTTCGACTACTTTTTTTATTTATTCATCTGAGATTGATTCTTTGAGCTTGGTTTGTTTCAGAGAAGCGATTTATTAATTAAAAAATATTATACATGTCTCCATTTACGTTAATTGGATT
>NC_046660.1:13161092-13162117 GCF_010883055.1 Belonocnema kinseyi
ATGTGCCAATGAGACCCTAAATAGAAAAGACATAAGAAGCCATAGAAATGTAAGATCTTTCATGAAAAAATGGATGTACCTGAAAGAACCTAGAGAAGTGTGGCAGGACAGAAAGCTATGTTGGCAAATAGGTAATAAAAAGAGTGACAGTAGAGTGTATGACGCTTGAAACAGAAGGTCTTGAATACTAGTGGGCACAAGTGGGAAATTCCACATTACGACTTTGTGAGGCTCTTCACTCGGGGGATTGCTGGAGAGATTGATCTGCAACGTGAGTCAGAGAAGTTTTTCGGAGCAAACGTATTATTTAAATAGGTTAAAATCAATCTAAAAATTCTCTAACCACTTCTTCAAATTACTTTCTTCACGAAAGAGTCAGTCGCGTCTACATAAATTTAACTGTCTCTGCTTCTCCAAGAAATATAGACACATAAATTGGAAGTCGAAACTCCAGTGTCGAAGGTCAGGATAGTACAACAATAGGAAATATTGTTGGATGTCAGTATACTTCTTAGGAGTTTAACTCTTTATGAGTTCGTAAACAATTTAGCAAAAAAGAGATTTTTTCTAACGCAAAGCGTCTATTAAATTCATTTGATAATCAGAAAAAAAAGAAGGAATCAGATACAAATTTTAGGCTCTGACTCATTTTGAACCCCAATTTTTTATGAATAAATTTTCTGGATAATCTATTTAACAAATAAAAATTTTAGGAAATCTTCCTAAATTTTTAAAAAGATATTTTGAGTTTTAATAAGTTTTGAGAAGATTCGAAGCTCGTTCTAATCTCACAGAATAAATTTAAGAATTAAAAAAAAAATGCTTCTTCAGAATTTTTCAAGTTTCATGAAATTAAAAAGAAATGTCTTGAGATATCTGGAAAGGTTTCAAATGATTTCTTATTTGAAATAATGAATTTGAACAGAAAACTAAGATGCTTGTTTTGAATAATTTTGAACAATGTATAGATTTTTGAAGATTTTGAAAACCATGTTTAGAAGCCGTTAAAGACTTGTGGAATGTTA
>NC_046660.1:13162217-13168710 GCF_010883055.1 Belonocnema kinseyi
AAGAGGGAGCTCTTCTTAATATTTTGACACCAAAATCATGTCGATACACCTTACCGACTGCGAGTATAGCCACCCACGCTTTAACTTGACAGACTGTATATAATCGATATAATCGTTACACATGATAAATTGAAATTTATCTACTTCTTCCTCCTCCATTCCCTTACAATTTTTCGTTTGTACTACCCATACCCAAGTTTACCCCTATATGTCCTGCAACTTATTTCTGTTTTAGAACGTACTCATTCTGCCCTTATAATTATTTTCTCATATTTGTCATCATTCTTTCAAACTGTTTAAGTAACCCCTCCTCTATTAGATTGGCAACGAAGTGCGTTTGTTCTTTCGCAAACAGTTGATAATTATTTTTTGCATAAAGAAATAAAATTGTAATCAATTGCATAATTTCAATTTCTCTCTAAGATCTCTGTCTATATTTTCCAAACTTAATGATCATGGCTTCAACATATTATTTGGGTACCTATTCTCCGTGCTTCACACCTTATTTAGATCACTTTAGAAAAATATAAGTGACGCGCGCCGAAAAAAGGGGGCTTAATCTGAAAAGTGAGATTTTTCGGGACGATCAGTCGAACTGAAGCTGAGACACGGAGGTATAGTGATGAGTAGTGGGAGGGGTTTGACGGAAAAGGGATAAAATTCTCGATTTAGATTATTTTAGAGTAAGCCCTCTTTATTCGGTTCACGTCACATATCAAGTTTTGTCTTCTATATATATCAAACTTTACACCAGCACGAACTACTTTTAAATCTCGCGCCATACGAAATCACCAATCACAGCTCAAACAATGGGACCCTCATCAATCGCATGTTTTCATTCAAACTCTATAGGCTCATAAGATATCGATTTTTCAAAAATAATATCTTACATCACTCGTAGTGTTAACTAAAAATGTAAGACGTACTTAACCTTACTTGTGATGTAATATGATATAAACTGTTTATAATTTAGCACTTGAGTTATCAAGTTTAATTGTTACCAAGCTTATCCTCGTTTGTCGCTTGTTCACTACTCATTCCAAAATTTTTCAGAAAGTCCCTTGTTTTGGGTGAAGTACTTGATGATATTTCTGTGAAAAGAGAAAACAAGATTTATGAATTTGAAATGTTAAAAATACATACGAATATTAAAAACCTAATTCGATTATTTCATTTTATTTATGTATAAGTCGGTAACGTTAAAACTGTTAAGAGTGCTAACTCTGAATCTTTTCTTCTTTTGATTAAATTGTGGGCTTGAATTCTGGTGTAAAATATTTTTAATGAAAACGTAATAAAATACTAATTAAGATAAGTAAGTCCTAAAAATCTTGTTATTTGTTATATATAGGAAGACTCTTCATGTTTTTCAAATTGTGACGAGGTGTTTTTTACCCATCACGAAATTGTTAAAAATGTGTTTTCAAACATTTTTAATAATTTAACGTTTCTTTCAGTTATATTGCAAGAAATTTGAATGGAAACAATATTTTACTACACAAAATTTCTCGTAAGACTATTCTTTTTAATATTATAAACAAAATTAATAAAAAAATGCCTTATTCAGGCATTTGTCGTAAGAAACATTCGTTTTTTTCGACGTCAATTTTTTAATCGAATTTTATAGAATTTATATAAATAAATAGAATTAATTTATAAAAAATATTAAATGTACTGTTCAGTTATTTCTTGTATTAAAACCCTCTTCTGCTCCCAGCCGTAAGTACTAAATAAAAAAAAGAACTTTTTTCTGGAATTAAAAGAACTGACTTTAAAAAAACAAGCTTTCACGTCGATTAATGTCCGAACAATACATTTTTAAATTAAATTTGGCTTAACAAAAAACATCAAATTAATCAACTAATTATAAATGTTACTAAAATTATCGTAAAGTTCCCAGTTCCAAAGACTGACATTTAAAAAAACGAGATTTTCCATCGACAAATGTTCAAATAATGAATTTGTTTATCAAAATTGATAAAAAAAATCATGAAATTGTTGAGCTAATTATAAATGTGGTGAAATTTACATTAAGTTCTAAATTAGAAGAACTGACATAGAAAAAAAAACATTTTTTGTCAACGGATGACCGAATAATGCATTTCTTGATTAAATTTTTTTTTTCAATTGATCAAAAAGTGATGGACGTTGCTGAAATTATCATAAAGTTCCCAATTGAAAGGATTCGAATTAAAGAAATGATTTGTTGCGTCGATGAGTGTTGGAATAATGCATTTATTAATTGAATTTGTTTAACAAAAACATACAATTGATCAACCAATTATGAATTTTACTGAAGTTTTCGCAGAAGAAGAGATGAAAATACAAAACGACTTTGAAAGAAGCAAGAAATTGCTTTATAAAAAAATGAAAGGAAACAAAAGTACAGAATTTGTCAACATGAGAAATAGTAGGGGGAAATGGTATATGATGCAGACGGAATACTAGAGGTTTTCAGAGACTATTTGAGGAGACAATTCGGGGATGAAGCTTTAGGACACCACAAATGCGATGTTGAACACGATGCGATAGAAAACCCAATTGAGAAAGTCTGTGTCACTGAGGTTAGGGATATAATTGAGAACTTGAAAAACGGTAAGGCTGCCGGAGTAGACGGGATTAACGCTAAAATGCTCAAACACGGTGGCGAGTGCATACCACATAGACTGCGCGAATTGATAAATTTATGTGTCGAGATGGGAGACGTCCCAGACGATTTGAAAGAAGCGATTATCGTACCAATATACAAGAGAAAGGGAGATAAAAGCGACTGCAATAATTACAGAGGGATTAGCTTATTAAGTACCGTAAATAAAATATACTCAAAAATACTTATTCGCAGGGTAATTAAAATAACAGAAGCAAAGATTTGGGAGGTCCAAAGTGGGTTGATGCCAGGAAGATCATGTACAGATTATATATTTAGCTTAAGGCAAATAACAGAAAAAAGTTTGAGAGTAAGAAAAAAAGTTTTCTGTGCATTTGTTAACCTAGAAAAAGCTTTTGACAAGGTAGATAGAAGTAAACTTTGGGAAGTCCTGAAAGAGTCTGGAGGCAATGGATGGCTCCTACAAGCTATAAAATCAATATATACAGGTAGCAAAGCGAGTGTAAGAGTGGATGGGAAATGGAGTGACTGTTTCGATATTATCCAAGGAGTTAGACAAGGATGTGTCATGCCTTTATGGTTATTTATATTATTTATGGACAAGTGTTTGAGAATGGCTCTCTTCGATGAAGAGGGTATGGATCTCGACACATCAAGGGTACGTGGGTTAGCGTTCGCAGATGATAAGTTTATTATGGCAGAGTCTGTCGAAGACTGACAAAGAATGTTGAAGAAACTAGATGCAACCATGGAGAGCATGGGCCTCAAAATTAACGCAAATAAAAAAAAACTATGGTGTTCGAAGGAAAGAGTGAGAAAACACTATGCAATATTTTATTAAATGATGAGAGAATTGAACAAGTTGATAAGTTCGTATACCTTCGAAGCTTATTTACTAGGGACGGGAAGATAGATGAGGAATTAGATGGACGCATAAACGAAGGTAAGAAGGTTATTGGTAGAGCAGGTCCCCTTATCAGAAGTAAAAATATATCAAATAAAGCTAAAATGGCAATAAATAATTCTATATTTGTACCGACTGTACTATACGGTAGCGAGACATGGACTTATTAAGAAAAAGATAAGAGTAAAATTAACGCAATTGACATGAGATTCATGCGCATAATAAGCGGGAAATCCCTAATATACAAAGTAAGTTACGAGATAATTCTAAAAGAATGTGGTGCAGAAGAGACGCTAGTAGACACATGGGAAAGAAATCGATTAAGATGGTTCGGACATGTTGAGAGAATGCCAAAGGAACGACTAACGAAACAAGTGTATCAAGGTAAGGTAAATGGCAGCGTGCCCAGAGGTAGACCGCGGAAAGAATGGTCAGAATGTGTGAATGAGACCCTAGTTAGAAGAGACATAAGAAATCACAGAAACACGAGAGCCTGCATGAAAAAATACATGAACATAAAAGAAGCTAGAGAAGTATGCCAGGACTGGAAAGTGTGGTGGCAAATAGTTAATAAAAAAGAGTGTCAGTAGAGTGAATAACGCCTGAAACAAAAGACCTTGGCTACGAATGGATCCAAGTGGGGAACCTTATATAACGATTTTGTGAGGATCTTCATTTGGGGTGATTGCTAGAGAGATTGATCAGAAACCTGGGTCGGAGCAGTGTTGCGGAACGAACGTGTTATTTGCATAAATGACACGGGAATTCCGGATCAATCTGAAAACTCTCTATCCGTTCCACAATATCCCCTTCCCCCACCGAGTGAGTCACGCCTACACCGAAAGGGAAGTGGGTCAATGGTGTAATAAAAAATCGTAAAGTTTTCAATTAAAAGGAGTGACACGCAAAAAACGAATTTTTGCGTCGACAAACGCCCAAATAATGCATTTATTTATTAAATTTGTTAAACAAATCATAAGATATATCCACTAATTATGAATTTATCTCAAATTAGCATTAGGCTTTTTTTTTATAATATTAACAAGAATTGTGTTGAACGAAAACAATCTTTTAATGAAAAATGTCTCTTAACACAATTCTTGTTAATATTATAAAAAAAAGCCTAATGCTAATTTAAGATAAATTCATAATTAGTGGATATATCTTATGATTTGTTTAACAAATTTAATAAATAAATGCATTATTTGGGCGTTTGTCGACGGAAAAATTCGTTTTTTGCGTGTCACTCCTTTTAATTTTCAACGAATAATTTGTTAACAACAATTTTTGTTGTTTATTGTACCATGATGGAATATTTTTTTATAATGTAAATATATGTAAAGTTGCGGATTACAACAATTTTCCTATAATTCGCGACCATCGGGAACGTCAAATAGAAAAAATGGCCATTTTTTTGTAATATTTATTTATAAAAAATTAAAAGACTATATGAAAAATCAGGCACCGGTTATCATGGAAACAACTGCAACTGATTTATACAGGCCAAGTCGCTATATCACCACCGTACGCCCATCACGAGGCAGAATCACAGAAAAAACGTACTGTCTCTTTTTAGCAAAGCGAAAAGTTGCTGTGATACCCATGAAGAGGCAAATATTTTATAAGATTCAAATCAAACAACGTGGCACTAAACCAAATATTTACTGAATACAAACTTCAAATACAAATTTAAACTGTAAATTTTATAAAGTATATTTGGAAGTCAAGTTTAAGATTAGTATTAATTAATAAATGTAAACATTGCGTTAATCGTTATTCTTTTCATTCCATATGTTACAAGATTTGTGCCTGGCAACATGGTACTACATGGAAATTTTTTTTTTTAATGTTTAAATTTAAATTATAATAAGAAATTGTATATCATTTGATTAGAAACAAAATTTTACATTGGTTTATATAAATAAACTTAACCATTGCGCTAAACGTTTTTTTTATTTCCATATGTTACCAGAATCTAATCTGATGAAGTGGTACTACATAAAAATGTAAATCGAATGAAAAATTAAATTCATATTTGTAGATTTTGTATGTTACACTTGAATGAAAAATTCAAGATTAGGAGTTAAGAAATTGCGTGAGTTTACAGTATTGTGAATCTCATATGGAACATTTAGAAATAAAAGTTAAAAATAATACTTATTATTAAAATAAAACATTGCATTAATCATAATTTTTTTTAGTTTCCATATGTTATAGGATTGTCAGACGACGACACAATACATAATGAAAATATTGATTGCAAAGTTCAAATTATGAATTTTAATTTTAAGTGCAATCAGGGATTAGAATTGATAACACTTTTTTTATATTAGGTTAGGTACACATACCTTTAAAACTGAGCGAAGCCACGCAGGCAAGGAATAGAGTGACGACCTTCATTGTTTCTAGGTACGAGCAGATATAACGATATATAACCGAAGACTAATGCTGGAAAGAAAGAATTTTATTAGAAGCGGCTGATCTTATAGATTATTCACAACTGAGTGGAGGGGAAAAGATTCTGGATATCCGAATTTCTTTTATCTGATGAATTTATTTCTAACAGAATCAACAAAAGTGTTTGCTTATCATTTATTTCAACCTTCATAAATTAAATCACAAAGGTAATAAAATATGTTTTGCGTAAGAAAACTTGATAACACGTACGAAATGTTTGAAAAATCCAGTGAAACGTGGAGAGAAACTTATTGGTTTCAAGTAGAAAGAAGCATTTTTCACAAAGCTAGTCACGAAAATCGTTAGAATTTGCATAAAGCTTTATACTAATGTCACTTAAGAGTTTAATTTACTAGATCCATTTCAAGCTTCTTTTTTCTCCTCCTTCTCCCCGTCTTTATTATAATAAACCTGATCAGCAGGATCATTATCATAATCGTGTTCATGCTCTTCTTCTAATTCCTCTTGAGCCTCGTTCCTCTAATCCGCATCTCGATCTCCAACTTTCTCATCTATATAATCCT
>NC_046660.1:13168810-13172313 GCF_010883055.1 Belonocnema kinseyi
AGGATTATATAGATGAGAAAGTTGGAGATCGAGATGCGGATTAGAGGAACGAGGCTCAAGAGGAATTAGAAGAAGAGCATGAACACGATTATGATAATGATCGTGCTGATCAGGTTTATTATAATAAAGACGGGGAGAAGCAGGAGAAAAAAGAAGCTTGAAATGGATCTAGTGAATTAAACTCTTAAGTGGCATTAGTATAAAGGTTTATGCACATTCTAACGACTTTTGTGACTAAGCTTTCTGAAAAATGTTAAATTTTCTGTTTGAAAACAATAAGTTTCATTCCACGCTTCACTGGATTTCTCAATCATTTCGTACGTATTATCAAGTTTTCTTACGCGAAACATGTTGTGTTACCTTTATAATTTAGTTTATGAAGGTTGAACTAAATGATAAGCAAACACTTTTGTTGATTCTGTTAGTAACAGATTCAGCAGATTCAAGAAATTCGGTTGTCAAGAATCTTTTCTCCTCCACTCAATTGTGAATAATCTATAAAATCATCCGCTTCTGATAAAATTCTTCCTTTCCCGCATTAGTTTTGGGTCATATATCGTTCTATCTGCTCGTACCTAGAAACAATGAAAGTCGTCACTCTATTCCTTGCCTGCGTGGCTTCGCTCAATTTTAAAGGTACGTATACCTAACATAATATAAAAAAGTGTTATTAATTCTAATCCCTGATTGTACTTAAAATTAAAATTCATAATTTGAACTTTGCAATCAATATTTTCATTAAGTATTCCGTCGTCGTCTGACAATCCTGTAACATATGGAAACTAAAAGAAATTATGATTAATGCAATGTTTTATTTTAATAATAAGTATTATTTTCAACTTTTATTTCTAAATGTTTCATAGGAAATTCACAGTATTGTAAACTCACGCAATTTCTCAACTCCTAATCTTGAATTTTTCATTCAAGTGTAAAATACAAAATCTAGAAATATGAATTTAATTTTTCATTCGATTTATATTTTTATGTAGTGCCACGTCGTCAGATTAGATTCTGGTAACATATGGAAATAAAAAAAAAACTTTTAGCGCATTAGTTAGGTTTATTTATATAAACCAATCTAAAATTTTGTTTCTAATCAAATGATATACAATATTTTAATCAAATTTAAATTTAAACATTAAAAAAAATATATTGCCATGTACAGCCACGTTGCCGGGCACAAATCTTGTAACATATGGAATGAAAAGAATGACGATTAACGCAATGTTTACATTTATTACTTAGTATTAATCTTAGGCTTGACTTCCAAATGTACTTTACAAAATTTACATTTCAAATTTGCATTTCAAATTTGTACTCAATAAATATTTTGGTTTCGTGCTAGGTTGTCTGATTGGAATCTTATAACATATTTGCCTCTTCATGGGTATCACAGCAACTTTTCGCTTTGCCGGAAAGAGACGGTACGTTTTTTCTGTAATTCTGCCTCGTCATGGGCGTACGGTAGTTCCCATGATAACCCGTGCCTGATTTTTAATTTAGTATTTTAATTTCTTATAAATAAATAAATATGTGGAAAAAATGGCCATTTTTCCTATTTGACGTTCCCGGTGGTGGCGAATCATAGGAAAATTGTTGTAATCCGCAACGTTACATATATTTACATTATAAAAAGATATTCCATCATGATACAATAAACAACAAAAATTGTTGTTAACAAATTATTTGTTGAAAATTTGTTTCCTACAATATTCAATAATTCAACGTTTTTTAAGTTATGTTCCGAAAAAAGTTGAACGAAAACAATCTTTTAATGAAAAAATTTCTCTTAACACTATTTTTGTTAATATTATGAAAAAATTCAATAAACAAACGCATTATTCAAACATCTATCGACTCAAAAAACATTCTTTTAATACAAATCCTTTTAATTGGAAACTTTATGATAATTTCAGCGACGTCCATCCCTTTTTGAAGAATTTTGTAAAAATAAATTTAATGAACAAATCCATTATTCGGTCATCCATTGACGAAAAATGTGTTTTTTTTTGTTAGTTCTTCTACTTTAGAACTTGATGTAAATTTCACCACATTTATAATTATTTCATCAATTTCATGACTTTTTTAATCAAATTTAATAAACAAATTTATTATTTGGACATTTGTCGATGGAAAATCTCGTTTTTTTGAAGTGAGTTCTTTTATTTCCAGAAAAAAGTTATTTTTTCATTTAGTACTTACAGTTGGCCAGCAGAAGAGGGTTTGAATACACGAAATAATTACATAGTAAATTTAATATTTGTTGTAAATTAATTCTATTCATTTATATGAATTCCATAACATTCGATACAATTCGATTTAAAAAATTGACGTCGAAAAAAACGAACGTTTCTCAAGACAAATTCCTGAATAATGCATTTTTAAAATAAATTTTGTTTATAATATGAACAAGAATAGTCTCAAGAGAAATATTGTGTAGTAAAATATTGTTTCCATTCAAATTTCTTGCAATATAACTGAAAGAAACGTTAAATTATTGAAAATGTTTGAAAACACATTTTTAACAATTCCGTAACGGGTAAAAAACACCTTGTCACAATTTGAAGTCTTTATTGCCTGGTATTAATTCTTAATTCTTTATTCTATTGATACGTCAGTAATAAATTCGGATCATTTTTTATATTTTTGAAAGTAAGTTACTTCTATCAATATGCTTTTTGCTACCTATATATAGCAAATAACAAGATTTCCAGGACTTACTTATCTTAATTAGTATTTTATTACGTTTTCATTACAAATATTTCACACCAGAATTCAACCCCACAATTTAATCAAAAGAAGAAAAGATTCAAAGTTAGCACTTTTAACAGTTTTAACGTTATCGACTTATACATAAATAAAATGAAATACTCGAATTAGGTTTTCAGTATTCGTATGTATTTTTGACATTTCAAATGTATAAATCTTGTCTTTTCTTTTCACAGAAATATCGTCAAGTACTTCACCCAAAACAAGGGACTTTCTAAAGAATTTTGGAATGAGTAGTGAACAAGCGACAAATGAGGATAAGCTTGGTAATAATTAAACTTGATAACAGAAGTGTTAAATTACAAACAGTTTATATAATATTACATCACAAGTAAGGTTAAGTACGTATTACATTTTTGTTTAACACTACGAGTGATGTAAGATATTATATTTGAAAAATCGATATCTTATTAGCCTATAGAGTTGTTTGAGGTGTGAGTGGTAATTACGTATGATAATTTGTGAAACTACTTAACCGTCTGGCAAATGATATCTTAACGCTCACTTTTCTTAGGGTGTAAATAGGCTAATGACATAGTAATCTCCTTGTACCAATAGGCAATAATAACAATGAAGTAGCCCTTTTAATATAAACACACCAGTTTCAGGTATAATCACAAATGTTTTTCTTGAACCAAAACCACTTAATTAGAATACAAAACTTGATATGCGACGTGCTCCAAATAAAGAGGGCTTACTAAAAAAATCGAAATCGAGGAATTTATCCCTTTTCC
>NC_046660.1:13172413-13173996 GCF_010883055.1 Belonocnema kinseyi
TCAAGCGACAAAAAAGAATAATCTATCCAAAAAATATGTCTGCACTCCTATGTCAAAGGTGTTATAGGTCTATCAACAGTGGACAACAACTGTGCTAACTTTTCTGACATTTCACCTATCAACTCATGACTGTGATCTCGTGCTGTAATACTTAACATGCCGGGAAATATTTAAGTGGTTTTTTGATTCTATTATATTAATTTTTAGTTGGAAAATTGTACTATTTAAACGAAATGAAAAACCAGGCATTATAATCAGTCGGACCTTAAGTAGAAAGTCAGGCCTGACGCCGTTGGAATAATAATCAAGGGGGTTACGCAGACGAGAACCGCAGAGGTTATTGTGGACTCGGTCCGCAGAGAAGGGCAGAGCTGATCTCCCGGCTGCCATAAAGGAGACTGTTGGCGAGGGATCACGATATTTCTAGTGTGAATATAAGTGTCCATCGTCTTCATCGCCATGAAATAGAAATCAGCGAGAGTTGAGTGTTAACCTTTCATCGACAAGCATAAGACCAGCCTTGAGAATACGCATTCCTATTCTTGATACAACAGCGAAAAATACATAGGGATCACCAATATGCTCCCAGCTTATAGACTCGTTATGATACAAAAAGAGTTTGAGGAATGCATACAAATATTCGCTATCATTGGTATTAACGACAAGTATACCCATTTAGACGTTTCATGATGCAATTGTTGAATCAGGAACGAGTTCTCCATGAAACAAATTCCAATTTACAGGAGAGCCATTTATCATTTTTGATCTTCTCTCATCAAAAAGAAAGTGTAAATGAAGCACCAATATCAGGTTACAATATACTTGCCACAGAAATTACCCTTGCGGTGTCAATGCTGCATTGTAATGTAGAGTACAGATTCCCAATCACTTGGAATACGAAGTGTCCATCACTTGGGGTACGAAGTATCTACTACTTTGGGAACGACGTGTCCGCATCTTGAGTTACGAAATGAAAAACATCATTATCGACGCATAATCTACGCGTTCGTAACTTCTTAAATACTTCTTAAATACTTTCCAAAATTTGTAATAGTCGTGTATAAATGCATTGCTTATATTTTTTAAAGCTTTGCTAATTGTATGTCGTGGTCATTGTAGTTTAGCAGCTGCGTTGATTGCACTTTGTAAAATTGAGCCATTAGGTATTTCAGATTAGGTGGGGATATCCAAGATTTATAATAACTTGGAAAATAATTTTTTTCAAGATAAGTATATTCAGACTATTTAACTATGTAATAACTATTTAAATGAATAATAAAATTGATATGTTTTTTGTAACTGTGAAAATTGTTTTTTTTTTTCAAGTTATAAATTAAATTAAGTTTTATCCTCTGGAGTTTGTATTGTTGCTTTGCCCTCATTGTACATACATCTTGCCAGCTGACGTCAAAACTTGAAATACTTAATATTAGAAATCTTAGCTAATATATACCTGGAGGCAACCAGGCAATTTCAGAGTTTTGGCAAAATAAAAGAGACAGACTATGGATTAGCGTGATCAGTTATCCCTCGCGCGCAGCCATCTGATTGGCTGTTTACCACTCCCCCTCAATGAAGGTTAA
>NC_046660.1:13174096-13176572 GCF_010883055.1 Belonocnema kinseyi
AATCGAAAATACCAATCATGTTGCTCTGCGAGAGAGATAGCTTATGTCCCAGCTACAGTCGGTGGCGGTAGAACGCGGATATCTCTGGCATGCGCAGTAGTTATTCCTGTGTATTTTTAGATTATGTAAGGCCATGTGTATAATTTAAAAATACACAAGAATCACTACTGCGAATGCACGAGGTATCCGTGTTTGCTCACAATCTAACGTTTTATCTTGAATAATTCGTACCTTAATAAGAATACATAGTTGGGCATTGGCATGTTAAGATTACTAGATAAGTAGAGCATATGGATGCTGCATTCCCCATGCAGGAAGTTGTTTGATATTTAAGATGAAAAGGTCGTTCTATACGCGTCATAATCGCACCTGCAGATTGAACTAAATTTTAAAAAATCACTAGGAAAACGCACGAATTCTATTTGATAAAAATAAAAACTATTTTACGAAATTTTCAATGACTAGACATTAATATAGAAAGTTTGAACTATTTTTTAAAGCAATACTTTAGTATTAAAGTTAATTATTATGATACCATTTTAACACTTATATTATCTATAATAATAAGTTTATCTTCATGAATTAAAAAAAACCTATTTAAATTAGAATACAAGAACTGAATACACAATTATTTATGGTCTATAAAACTATACAATTTAAATAATAATTTATTTATGGTCAGTATTTAAATTTTTATTCAATTCTCGTACTGTACGATCTAACTGATCTGTAAGCAACTGAATTAAACCATTTTTTACGCTGCAAAAATAACGGTTAGAAGAACAATACTTAAACACTGGAATGGAGCATTAGCTTTATCTGGATGAGAATTTTGAACTGCAGTACCAACTATCATGAACTAACCTACCAGCTTTATTCATATTACAGACCTCTGTAAACAAATATATTTACTACATATTTTTATTATGTACCGTTTCCCATACACTTCTCCTTTTACTTCGCCGAAAAACAACTTGAAATCACAAAAAAAAACTAAAACAACTATAGGTTTCAGCAAAAGTAAAGTGAAAGTAAAGTGAGATCGATACAATCGACACTTATAATACATTTATTTCACCATACTTCTTTCCACTCTCTTCACTTGAAGATTTTTTCACTCATAAGATATTTTTCCATACGAATTCTATAAAATATATAAAAAAGGACAAAAAAATAAAACGAAGAAATTGAAAAATTAAGGAATTCGAGAGATTTACTAATTAAAAATGAGAGAAGTGACACTAGGCTTTGTTTAGATATGACGTAAGAGTAATTTCATGTCCCTATCAAAATTTCATTACTCTAATGATTTAAATTATATTAAGATCTATGCATTTTTTAAATTATCTATAAAAAGACTCATTTTTTAATAAATAAAGTCAAACCTGGATTCAATGTCAATTCTGGGACTGAGCGTGACATTATATTCAGAGTCTCGATACTATTTCGTCTTTTGCCTGCTTTTTCCCTTTCTTGTTTTTCTCTCTGTTTGGTGACTATTATATACTATTATCTTGCAATATGGCTCTCAATATTATTATTTATTCGAACGGAAATTTAAATTGTAGATTTGACGTAGTACATTAAAATTTAAATTCAATATTCACACTTATTAATAAAATCAAACATTGCGCTAATCGTCATTTTCTTTAATTCATGTCGTAGAATATTTGAATCTGTAAACGCGGTGCGAAATTAAAGTAATAATTTTAAAAAAATTTTGAATTCAAATATGTGCATTTCACATCGCACACTTAAAAATCAAATATAAGCTTAAGATTTATAAAATTCCGTTAGTATAAATTTTAATTTTCATATTTTACCAGTTTTCAGGCTGGTAACGTTGCAAGAAAATGAACTATTGTTTAAAATAATGTTCAAATGCAAGTATTAATTATTGATTTCATATGATTAATTTTAAAATCCAAGTTTAAAATAGTATGAACTACAAATGCTAACATGGCGTTCATAGTCCTTCTTTTCATTCCATATGTTACAAGGTATGTATCTGGCAGCGTAGCACTACATGGAAATATTTATTTAATGAACTTTAAATTTCAATCTTAATAAAACATTTATATCGTTTAATCAGATTTATATTTATCAATATACTAAACTATTACCTTAACCTTAATTTTTCTTTGTATCCATATGTTACAAAATCCTAATCTTACGACGCACAGTGCCAGATTCTGGATTCATGTGTTAATAACTTACGTGTAGTGTCAATTTCAATTCGATTTGAACAGCTCTTTTTTTAAATACTTGTGAATACTTGTAATTTGAAAAAACACAACCAGAATTAGGTTTGAATTGGTTAGTACGCTGGCTAAACTAAAAAACCAACGGAAATCGTCATACACAGTGACCTAAAAATTCCCGTCCTGAGCGCCGGTTATAGATGGCTTCAAAATGACAATGAAATTGTAAAATAAGTAAAGAAAATAGTATCCCTATGTTTTGTTTTGCCATTTTG
>NC_046660.1:13176672-13177329 GCF_010883055.1 Belonocnema kinseyi
CGATTAGGATGACCACGATCATGATATTGAATTGCAGTGCCATGATTATGATTATGATTAGTCCAAGCAGCCATATCTATAAAAAGAATGTATGAAAGTGTACTTATATAATCGATATAATCGTTACAAATGATAAATTGAGATTTCTCTACTTCTTCCTCCTCCATTCCCTTACAATTTTTTGTTTGTACTACCCATACCCAAGTTTACTCCTATATGTCCTACAACTTATTTCTATTTTAGAAATTACCCATATCTCCTATTTGCCTCTCTTATCTCAATCGTTTTACACACCATTTAACGTTCTCTCTTTCTGTCTGTCATGTCACCGATTTCTTTCTTATTTCCCTCTATTCAACGCTTTTTTTTCTACCATCCATTCTGCTCATATAATTATTTTATCATATTTGTCGTCCTTTATCATATTTGTCGTCCTTCCTTTTCGAGGAAAATCGATTTAGGTGATCTTTGAAACTGTTCTCATCAGTAAAGGTTTTTGCATTCAGCGAATTTCGGAAATATCCGAGTACACGGAAATCGGAGGGTGGTAAGCCAAGTGGGTATGGATGATAAGCCAAACGTAATGGTGATGGCTTGAAAGCAGACGGGGCTTATGGACAAGTTATAGCTGAGACGCGGAGGTGTAGTGGTGAGTAG
>NC_046660.1:13177339-13178889 GCF_010883055.1 Belonocnema kinseyi
GATAAATTCCTCGATTTCGATTTTTTTAGTAAGCCCTCTTTATTTGGAGCACGTCGCATATCAAGTTTTGTATTCTAATTAAGTGGTTTTGGTTTAAGAAAAACATTTGTGATTATACCTGAAACTGATGTGTTTATATTAAAAGGGCTACTTCATTGTTATTATTGCCTATTGGTACAAGGAGATTACTATGTTATTAGCCTATTTACACCCTAAGAAAAGTGAGCGTTAAGTTATCATTTGCCAGACGGTTAAGTAGTTTCACAAATGATCATACGAAATTACCACTCACACCTCAAACAACTCTATAGGCTCATCAGATATCGATTTTTCAAATATAATATCTTACATCACTCGTAGTGTTAACCAAAAATGTAATACGTACTTAACCTTACTTGTGATGTAATATGAAATAAACTGTTTATAATTTAACACTTCTGTTATCAAGTTTAATTATTACCAAGCTTAACCTCATTTGTCGCTTGTTCACTACTCATTCCAAAATTCTTTAGAAAGTCCCTTGTTTTGGGTGAAGTACTTGACGATATTTCTGTGAAAAGAAAAAACAAGATTTATAAATTTGAAATGTTAAAAATACATACGAATACTAAAAACCTAATTCGATTATTTCATTTTATTTATGTACAAGTCGATAACGTTAAAACTGTTAAAAGTGCTAACTCTGAATCTTTTCTTCTTTTGATTAAATTGTGGGGTTGAATTCTGGTGTGGAATATTTTTAATGAAAACGTAATAAAATACTAATTAAGATAAGTCAGTCCTGAAAATCTTGTTATTTGTTATATATAGGTAGCAAAATGCATATTGATAGAAGTAAATTACTTTCAAAAATATAAAAAATGATCTGAATTTATTACTGACGTACCAGTAGAATAAAGAATTAAGACCAGGCAATAAAGACTCCAAATTGTGTCGAGATGTTTTTTACCCGTTACGGAATTGTTAAAAATGTGTTTTCAAACATTTTCAATAATTTAACGTTTCTTTCAGTTATATTGCAAGAAATTTGAATGGAAACAATATTTTACTACACAATATTTCTCTTGAGACTATTCTTGTTCATATTATAAACAAAATTCATTTACAAAATGCATTATTCAGGAATTTTCCGTAAGAAACATTCGTTTTTTTCGACGTCAATTTTTTAAATCGAATTTTATCGAATTTCATAGAATTTATATAAATAAATAGAATTAATTTATAACAAATATTAAATGTACTGTTTAATTATTTCTTGCATTCAAACCCTCCTCTGCTGGCCAACTGTAAGTACTAAATGAAAAAATAACTTTTTTCTGGAATTGAAAGAACTCACTTTAAAAAAACGTACTTTTACGTCGATTAATGCCCGTATAATGCATTTTTCAATTAAATTTTGCTTAACGAAAACATAAAATTAATTAACTAATTATAAATGTTACTGAAAGTATCGTCAAGTTCCCAATTCAAAAGACTGACATTGTAAAAAAACGAGATTTTCCATCGACAAATGTCCAAATAATGAATTTGTTTATTAAATTTGATTAAAA
>NC_046660.1:13178989-13182933 GCF_010883055.1 Belonocnema kinseyi
TTGCGTCGATAAATGTTTGAATAATGCGTTTGTTTATTGAATTTTTTCATAATATTAACAAAAATAGTGTTAAGAGAAATGTTTTCATTAAAAGATTGTTTTCGTTCAATTTTTTTCGGAATATAACTTAAAAATCGTTGAATTATTGAATATTGTAGGAAATAAATTTTCAACGAATAATTTGTTAACAACAATTTTTGTTGTTTATTGTATCATGATGGAATATCTTTTTATAATGTAAATATATGTAACGTTGCGGATTACAACAATTTTCCTATGATTCGCGAACACCGGGAACGTCAAATAGAAAAAATGGCCATTTTTTCGTCATATTTATTTATTTATAAAAAATTAAAATACTAAATTAAAAATCAGGCACGGGTTATCATGCGAACTACTGCAACAGATCTATACAAGCCAAGCCGCTATATGGCCACCGTACGCCCATGACGAGGCAGAATCACAGAAAACGTACCGTCTCTTTCTAGTAAAAGCATGTGATACCCATGAAGAGGCAAATATGTTATAAGATTCAAATCAGACAACGTAGCACGAAACCAAAATATTTATTGAGTACAAATTTCAAATGCAAACTTGAAATGTAAATTTTGTAAAGTACATTTGGAAGTCAAGTTTAAGAATAATATTAAGTAATAAATGTAAAGATTGCGTTAATCGTCATTCTTTTCATTCCATATGTTACAAGATTTGTGCCCGGCAAAGTGGCAGTACATGGCAATATATTTTTTTTTGAGGCTTAAATTTAAATTTGAAAAAAAAATTGTATATCATTTGATTAGAAACAAAATTTTAGATTGGTTTATATAAATAAACCTAACTATTGCACTAACAGTTTTTTTTTATTTCCATATGTTACCGGAATCTAATCTGACAACGTGGCACTACATAACAATATAAATCGAATGAAAAATTCAAGATTAGGAGTTAAGAAATTGCGTGAGTTTACAAGACTGTGAATTTCCTATGGAACATTTAGAAATAAAAGTTGAAAATAGTACTTATTATTAAAATAAAACATTGCATTAATCATAATTTTTTTAGTTTCCATATGTTACAGGATTGTCAGACGACGACGGAATGCTTAATGAAAATATTGATTGCAAAGTTCAAATTATGAATTTTAATTTTAAGTACAATCAGGGATTAGAATTAATAACACTTTTTTATATTATCATAGGTACACATACCTTTAAAGTTGAGCGAAGCCACGCAGGCAAGGAATAGAGTGACGACCTTCATTGTTTCTAGGTACAAGCAGATAGAACGATATATAACCCAAGACTAATGCGGGAAAGGAAGAATTTTATGAGAAGCGGATGATTTTATAGATTATTCACCATTGAGTGGAGGGGAAAAGAGTCTGTATATTCGAATTCCTTTTATCTGCTGAATTTATTACTAACAGAATCAACAAAAGTGTTTGCTTATCATTTATTTCAACCTTCATAAACTAAATTATAAAGGTAACACAACATGTTTCGCGTAAGAAAACTTGATAAGACGTACGAAATGATTGAGCAATCCAGTGAAACGTGGAATGAAACTTATTGTTTTCAAACAGAAAATTTAACATTTTTCACAAAGCTCAGTCACAAAAGTCGTTAGAATGTGGATAAACCTTTATACTAATGCCACTTAAGAGTTTAATTCACTAGATCCATTTCAAGCTCCTTTTTTCTCCTCCTTCTCCCCGTCTTTATTACAATAAACCTGATCAGCACGATCATTATCATAATCGTTATATTCAAGCAACGGAAAAGGACGAAAATCTTAGTAGTTCCGTTCATGGTATTTATTCACGTTGATGCAAATAGCGAATAGGGCTGACAAGTGACAAACACACAAACAAATAATTAATCAGTCCTTACCAACCTGACAGAATTAGCGCTTTGGTGTTTTTCTTTCAAGCTATCTCCATACTATTCTCGCCTTTTGTTTAGGGCCTAAAACAAGTGCTGATAACAAGAGTGCTCAAGGAGTTGGGTGGGTTCCGGAAGCAAGCTATGCTAATTTCAAGTACTAATTAATATTTTTTTATTTTCTTCGTCAAGCGACAAAAAATAATAATCCACCCAAAAAATATGTCTGCACTCCTATGTCAAAGGTGTTATAGGTCTATCAACAGTGGACAACAACTGTCCTAACCTTCTTGACATTTCACCTATCAACTCATGATTGTGATCTCGTGCCATAATACTCGACATGCCTGGAAATATTTAAGTCGTTTTCTGATTCTATTATATTAATTTTTAGTTGAAAAATTGTACTATTTAAATTAAATGAAAAACTAGGCATTCTAATCAGTCGGACCTTAAGAGAAAGTCAGGCCTGACGCCGTTGAAATAATAATCAAGGGGGTTACGCAGACGAGAACCGCAGAGGTTATTGTGGACTCGGTCCGCAGAGAAGGGCAGAGCTGATCTCCCGGCTGCCATAAAGGAGACTGTTGGCGAGGGATCACGATATTTCTAGTGTGGATATAAGTGTTTATCGTCTCAATCGCCTTGAAATAGAAATCCGCGAGAGTTGAGTTTTGACCTTTCATCGACAAGCATAAGACCAGCCTTGAGAATACGCATTCATATTCTTGATACAACAGCGAAAAATACATAGGGATCACCAATATGCTCCAGCTTATAGACTCGTTATGATACAAAATGAGTTTGAGGAATGCATACAAATATTCGCTATCATTGGTATTAACGACAAGCATACCCATTTAGACCGTTTCATGATGCAATTGTTGAATCAGGAACGAGTTCTCCACGAAACAAATTCCAATTTACAGGAGAGCCATTTATCATTTTTGATCTTCTCTCATCAAAAAGTAAGTGTAAATGAAGCACCAATATCAGGTTACCATATACCTGCCACAGAAATTACCCTTGCGGTGTGAATGCTGCACTGTAATGGAGGGTACAGATTCCCAATCACTTGAGATACGAAGTGTCTATCACTTGGGGTACGAAGTACCTACTACTTTGGGAACGACGTGTCCGCTTCTTGAGTTACGAAATGAAAAACTTCATTATCGACGCATATTCTACGCGTTCGTAACTTCTTAAATACTTTTCAAAATTTGTAATAGTCGTGTATAAATGCATTGCTAATATTTTTTAAAGCTTTGCTAATTGTATGTCGTGGACATTGAAGTTTAGCAGCTGCGTTGATCAAACTTTGTAAAATTGAGCCATTAGGTATTTCAGATTAGGTGGGGATATCCAAGATTTATAATAACTTGGAAAATAATTTTTTTTCAAGATAAGTATATTCAGGCTATTTAACTATTTAATAACTATTTAAATGAATAATAAAATTGATATGTTTTTTGTAACTGTGAAAAATATTTTTTTCTCAAGTTATAAACTAAATTAAGTTTTACCCTCTGGGATTTGTATTGTTGCTTGGCCCTCATTGTACATACATCTTGCCAGCTGACGTCATAACTTGAAATACTTAATATTAGAAATCTTAGCTCATATATACCTGGAGGCAACCAGGCAATGGCAGAGTTTTGGCAAAATAAAAGAGACAGACTATAGATTAGCGCGATCTGATTGGCTGTTTACCACTCCCCCTCAATGAAGGTTAAATAGTATACATGTATGCGCAAGTACAGAGCTATTTATGGAGCAAATTCGAAAATACCAATCATTTTGCTGTGCGAGAGAGATAGCTTATCCCCCAGCTACGGTTCTTTCTACTCTCTTCACTTGAAGATTTTTTCACTCATAAGATATTTTTCCATACGAATTCTATAAAATATATAAAAAGGACAAAAAAATAAAATGAAGAAATTGAAAAATTAAGGAATTCAAGACATTTACTAATTAGAGATGAGAGAAGTGACACTAGGCTTTGTTCAGATATGACGTAAGAGTGATTTCATGTCACTATCAAAATTTCATTACTCTAATGATTTA
>NC_046660.1:13183033-13186934 GCF_010883055.1 Belonocnema kinseyi
TTTACTAATTAGAGATGAGAGAAGTGACACTAGGCTTTGTTCAGATATGACGTAAGAGTGATTTCATGTCACTATCAAAATTTCATTACTCTAATGATTTAAATTATATTAAGATTTATGCATTTTTTAAATTATCTACAAAAAGACGCAGTTTTTAATAAATACAGTCAAACCTGGATTCAATGTCAATTCTGGGACTGAGCGTGACATTATATTCAGAGTCTCGAAACTATTTCGTCTTTTGCCTGCTTTTTCTCTTTCTTGTTTCTCTCTCTGTTTGGTGACGCTTGAGTGAGCACCGCTTATCCTCCCGCAGTGCCTCTCACCCATCCCTACCGTGCAGAATCAATTTTCAGAAATATTAAATGGACTATCACTGAATTGTAGATTTGACATAGTACATTAAAATTTAAATTCAATATTCACACTTATTAATAAAATCAAACAATAATTTTCAAATGCAAGTATTAATTATTAATTTCATATGATTAATTTTGAAGTCCAAGTTTAAAACAGTATGAATTACAGATGCTAACATGGCGTTCATAGTCCTTCTTTTCATTCCATATGTTACAAGGTATGTATCTGGCAACGTAGCACTACATGGAAATATTTATTTCATGAACTTTAAATTTCAATCTTAATGAAAAATTTATATCGTTCAATCAGATTGATATTTATCAATATACTAAACCATTACCTTAACCTTAATTTTTCTTTATATCCATATGTTACAAAATCCTAATCTTACGACGCACAGTGCCCGATTCTGGATTCATGTGTTAATAACTTATGTGTAGTGTCAATTTCAATTCGATTTGAAGAGCTCTTTTTAAATACTTGTGAATACGTGTAATTTGAAAAAACACAACCATAATTAGGTTTAAATTGGTCAGAACGCTGCCTAAACTGAAAAACCACCTAAAATCGTCATAGACAGTGACCTAAAAATGCCCGTCCTGAGGGCCGGTTATAGATGTCTTCAAAATGAGAATGAAATTGTAAGATAAGTAAAGAAAAGAGTATCCTTATGTCTTGTTTTGCAATTTTGACTTATTTTCAAACAATTATTTCTTTTTTCATTATTTAAACAAAATTAGTATGGGCTTGGAAGACAATTTCAAGATTAATAGTTATAAAATTGCGTTTGTTTCCAATTTTTGATTCCCATATTTTGCAAGTTTTCAAGCTGGTTACGTCGCACTGCTTCAAACATTTTAATACATAAGTTTAAATCAATTATAAATTGTAAATTTCATATGGTTCATTAACAAGCCAAAGTTAGAAATAATATTTATTAATAAAATAAAATATTGAAATTATCATCATTTTTTAGCTTCCATAAGCTATTGGATTTTGAGATTATGATGAAGCATATGTTGAGATTATTGATTACAAAGTTCAAATTATAAATTTCTATTTTAATTATAAGCAAAGATTAGAATATATAACAGTTTTTAATATTATTTCAGGTACACATTCTTGTAAAATTGATCAAAGACCATGAAATTTTTATTTTTGCAGGTAAATCGGATGATTTCGCAGAAAGATGCATTATATATATATACTTCGGTTCGGTTTTGATTCCTCTAGAACCAAACTGAAGGGCCTATGACAAAGCCACCGAACGCGTCCTCGGGTTGCGGATAGAGGATCCCTGTACCAAGGGTTTCTGCTGAACCTGGTTACAAAAATAACTAGGCAGTCGCGGACAATTGTGCGATGTTTCAAAACAACAGAACGCGCAGGGCTCCCGACAATGGGTCGGCCAACAATGCCGACCAATCTAGAGCTGGGGGAGCCAATAAAAATGGATTCAATGCGATGGATCGGCGGAATATCGTGATATTTGGGTGTACAGAGCAACTGAATCACGACTTGTTAGACTGCTACGACGCGAGTGTGGCCCGTGAACGGGGTTACATGGCATGGCTGCATACTCTGTGGTGCGAGAAGCACCCTGAGCTATCGCAGTTTTCGGAGCAACGTCTGCGAAACCATGCGGAACTGCTCCGTAAAAGGTGCTATGTAAGCGGAACGCCTACTCTACCACAGCCAGAACAAGCCGGCAACAAAGAAAGAGAGGCGACACTAAGACCAACCGCGGGCAGGCATCCAATAGATGCAGAGCGATGTTTTACGACTCGGAGAAACAACAACATCAAGGTTTCTCTTAAGCCTAAAGATCTGGCTGAAATGGATGACGAGCTTCGTGGACATTTTTCCGGTGAATCCGACCTCTGGGCTATCAATTATTGTGTGTATAATGCAGTGAGAGCTTTGGCCGATGCGAACCACAAAACAAAACACACGGCTGATCATAAGACCAAAAGACGAATGCATCAACTTGCCATTAAGATAGGTTGGGCAAGACAGTACGCGTCCCGCATTCAATGTGTGATTGACTACATCACATCTGGCAGGAATTTTACCGCCAAAGTTCGAAAGTTCGCGCGCGAACACCGGACCCGTTATCATACACTTAACAAGTCAAAGCTGCTGACCATCAGGCAGCATATTGTTGAGAGAATACGGATACTATCTGACGCTAAGGGAAGTTTAGAGCGGAGGGAGAGGTGGGTTAGAGAAAATCAACAGTTTCTCTCTGACCCATCTCGCCTCTTCCAAGACCCTCCAGTTACTGTCGAACATCCACCCACACCAGCGGAGGTCGAAGTATTTTGGAGAGAAGTCTACGAAGTTCAGCATAGACTGGACGAAGACTCAGAAAATATAAATAGCTTCAAGGAGTTATGTGTTGCCTTCATAACACCTGATAAAGAATGCCCACCCATCACTACCGAGGAGGTGAAAAAAGTATTAAGAGGGATGAAGAACTATTCCGCACCGGGATCAGATTGTATCAAAACCTTCTGGTGGAAGAAGTGTTCTGCAACCCATAAGCATTTGGCACGTATTTTCACCTCATATTTGAAGTCGGAAGAGCCGATTCCAGAGTCGTTGGTGGAAGGCCCTACAATACTCCTGAAGAAAATAGGCAACTTAGCGGACCCAAAGAACTTCAGGCCAATAACTTGTCTGAACACGCTTTATAAGATATTCACAGCTATCCTAAATGATAGGATTGTTCGGACAATTGAACCTGTGTGGCAAGAAATGTATGAACAACGAGACTCAAAGAAAGGCGTAGCCGGATGTCGGGGGAACCTGCTCATCGATAGATGTGTCTGCAAAGATGCAACATTCTACCAGCGGGACCTATCGATGCCCTGGATTGATTACCGGAAAGCTTTTGATCCTACATCCTATAGACTTATCATCTGTCTTTTGGAAATCTTTAAGGTTCATCCAAAAATAGTTGGGTGCATAAAGAGATTGATGCCGCTTTGGAAAACCAGATTTACTATCTCATCTGGCAAAAATCGTGTGACAACTAACAAGGTCACGTTTCAGAGAGGTGTCTCTCAGGGCGACATTATGAGCCCACTCCTCTTTTGCCTTGCATGATTGCCACTATCTCTAGCACTGCGTCATTCCGACGGTCACTTGTGCGGCAAACCTGCAGATCGAAAGTACAAGGTCAGTCATGTATTTTACATGGACGATCTTAAGATCTATGCTAAGAACAGAGAACAACTGCATCTAGCTCTGGTGATTGTCGAACGATATACTATGGAAATTGGAATGGAATTTGGGTTAGACAAATGCGCCAAGGTTTATGTGAAGCAAGGAAAACTTAATGGAAACCCTGAAGATCCTGAGCTCGTTAATAGAAGCGCCATACGACATCCTTGCGCTGGAGAGACTTACACATACCTGGGCGTTCCACAGAGCCGCTTTCAGGATGTGGCATCTATAAAGGATACTCTCCGAAGCAGATACAAACGTCTCATCCGACAGATTTGGTCTTCCGAACTGTCGGCGAGGAACAAAGTATCTG
>NC_046660.1:13187034-13189803 GCF_010883055.1 Belonocnema kinseyi
GCATGCATCTTAAGTCTTCCGTTCCGCGACTGTACATCTCACGCCGTCAAGGGGGTCGCGGAATATTGAGTCTTGAATGTCTTCACAACAGGATGATTCTGGTTACAGCACATAGAGTTGCAAATGGAAGAGACCCTCTTCTTAAAATGGTCAGGAATCACGAAGAAGTGGGCAAAGGAGCATTTCTAAACATAGCAGCGGAGGAGGCTGCTGAAACAGTCGGATTTGACTTCAGTATTAGGGGTGAACCACATTTTGAGCCAAGACATTCCCGATGATAGCTGCAGGGCGTGCCATGCACACCCCGAGCATTTAGCTCACATACTATCTAGTTGTCCAACACACGCGGGAGCGACCTACATTCAAAGGCACAATGCGGCACTAAGAGTACTTTATTACTATCTCTGTCACTCCTACGGCATTCTCATTAATACCGCTCCTCTAAATGCTCCCAGGGAAATTGAGTCAATTGTCGAAAATGGTAAGTGCCGCATATACTCGAACTTTATATTCTCGACAATTGCTTCTGTTGCTCACTCGAGGCCTGACATGGTTCTTCTTGACTTCGAGAAGCGAACCATGTTCGTTATCGAATTTTCGTCACCAGCTGACAAAAACATCATAGCCCAGGAGAATGAAAAGAAAGAGAGGTATCGAGACCTTATGAGGGAGTTGCAACGATTGTTCCCGGAATATTCTGTTAAACTGATCGTACTTATCATCGGCTCTCTTGGAGGTGCCAAGCTTTCACTTGCTAATAGCCTAAAAAGCATCCCTGCGTGTCAACAATATGCTAGAACACTTGCGGGAAAAATGCAGAAGGCGGTTGTCCTTGGGTCACTCCGTGTTCTTAGGGTAAACGAGGCTTTTGCTGGATCGTCGTATTGATTCCTTTACAGACTGTAAACACCTATCTCAAGGTTGTGAGACGTGGTTGTGGCTGAAATTTTACCGCGATTTCGCTGGAAGCGGGTGCAATTTTTCAGATTAGCACCCGCTTCCGGCGAAATCCTGCGGTTGTCACAATGACAAATTTTTAATTATATATCCCGAGGAACTTATGTATCAAATTTTATCATGAAATTTGTTTATATCAATAAAAAAATAATACTTCAGTATTTTATTTAAATGAAACATTTATTCCACTTTATTTTGCACGGAAAAGCGTTATTAAAAGAGCTGTGAAGATTTCAAAAGATTGATTATTTGAAATAATTAATTTAAACAGAAAATTCAAATGCACCAAAGCTTTCTCTGTAAAGCGAGTTTGGACCCACGCTGTTGTCCGATATTTTTAAATCAGTGATGCAGTTACTGCCGGTGAGTGTCAGGCTTTTTCCCAAACTCGTGGTGGGGTATCAAAGGATATGAATCTTATCATGCATGCCCCATAAAAGACAGGTGAGCTATCTACAAGCTCTATCTCGAGGCTGTGATAGCTGAAGTTTCTATGTTCTATCAACATTTCTGTTAGGACTTTAACTTCGCTCCCTCCGAGCTTCAGTATTTCCCTCGCTGCTGTTTATATTGACATAAGTATCTTCGACTTCAAGCTCCAACTTTTTCCGATGGCCATTCTACAGAGCAATAGACTCGCTACTGCCGTTTTGCAGTTGTATTTTAGGTACTCGTTCCATAGCAGTTTTTCATCCAGGATGAGTAGCTCTCATTAGTGAGCAGACAGATTAGTTTACCTACCGACAAGCACCACTGCAGGAATACTAAAACACATCCGTGCGAACATCCCGAGTTAGCGGTAATACATAAAGTGGTATTACCCTTATTTGTGGTTAGAACCCTGATGATCAACGTGTGGCCGGTTTATTTAAAAACTGCAATTGGCACACCGTTGGCCATCATGGCCGCCCTGGCCATCTATCTACAAGTGTATCTTAAGGCTGTTTAAAGTTCCAACCACGAGACCTTCCTGCTTCAGTGTTGCTTGAAATTGTTTTAGTTCTTTCCAAAGGGGGTGCTTAGAGGACGCTGATAGGTGGGAGTTTCATGGGAGCAGTGTAACAATTTTGTACCGTTTTCATACGCCAGGACGTGTTCTGGTGTCATACAAGCCCTAGAAAGTGCCAAAAACTCCTATATGATGGTCGCTCCAACATTCGGTAAAAATATAGTGTTTATACTACCTAGATTAGGGGACTTCTAAGGATTAGAAGACTTCAAGTCATACCCTTCCCAGGATGGAGTAAATTCACGTGGCCTAGCTTCGGTTTTTACCCAGGTGAGCGATGGTTGGTTTTGGTTACCTCAGAGGGGTCCTCCCTATTTTTCTGGACCTTATGAAGGCTGAAAAATGAGCCTTGATCAGGAAAGCCAAGCTCTCCTCCTGCGACACAGAATATTCTCCGCCGGACTATTTTCTATGGCCATAACCATGAAGATATCTTGAACTAACTAAGGTTCCTAGATTAGGGACATACTTTTGTATTTCGCAAGCATGTCCTTCCGCAGAACCGCATAGACGCCATTGCCTTCTGAAGCAACTCAACCCCACCTACTTCAAGGTTTGGTGATATCGGGGGCCTTGTGTCGGCTACTGCATTATGTAGCCAAGCTTTAGCAGTTGGTTAGCTAGTTGGTCAGGTTACTAGTATTTGTTTTCTTGTTGACGTTGTATGTAACCTTCACAAAGTAGCTTAATGTTCGATTTCTTAATATAATTACATATCTTGTAAATGACACTGTTTAACAACCTAATGAATAAAGATTAGTAAATCTATGAATCATCATTGTACATGTTCTTTGATATTAGAA
>NC_046660.1:13189903-13191197 GCF_010883055.1 Belonocnema kinseyi
ACTTAACAAGTCAAAGCTGCTGACCATCAGGCAGCATATTGTTGAGAGAATACGGATACTATCTGACGCTAAGAGAAGTTTAGAGCGGAGGGAGAGGTGGGTTAGAGAAAATCAACAGTTTCTCTCTCATCCATCTCGCCTCTTCCAAAACCCTCCAGTTACTGTCGAACACCCACCCACACCAGCGGAGGTCGAAGTATTTTGGAGAGAAGTCTACGAAGTTCAGCATAGACAGGACGAAGACTCAGAAAATATCAATAGCTTCAAGGAGTTATGTGTTGCCTTCATAACACCTGATAAAGAATGCCCACCCATCACTACGGAGGAGGTGAAAAAAGTATTAACAGGGATGAAGAACTATTCCGCACCGGGATCAGATTGTATCAAAACCTTCTGGTGGAAGAAGTTTTCTTCAACCTATAAACATTTGGCCCGTATTTTCACCTCATATTTGAAGTCGGAAGAGCCGATTCCAGAGTGGTTGGTGGAAGGGCGCACAATACTCCTGACGAAAATAGGCAACTTAGCTGACCCAAAGAACATCAGGCCAATAACTTGTCTGAACACGCTTTATAAGATATTCACAGCTATCCTAAATGATAGGATTGTTCGGGCAATTGAACCTGTGTGGCAAGAAATGTATGAACAACGAGGCTCAAAGAAAGGCGTAGCCGGATGTCGGGGGAACCTGCTCATCGATAGATGTGTCTGCAAAGATGCAACATTCTACCAGCGTGACCTATCGATGCCCTGGTTTGATTATCGGAAAGCTTTTGATCCCACATCCTATAGACTTATCATCTGTCTTTTGGAAATCTTTAAGGTTCATCCGAAAATAGTTGGGTGCATAGAGAGATTGATGCCGCTTTGGAAAACCAGATTTACTATCTCATCTGGCAAAAATCGTGTGACAACTAACTAATAGCCAAGGAGAATGAAAAGAAAGAGAGGTATCGAGACATTATGAGGGAGTTGCAACGATTGTTCCCGGAACATTCTGTTAAACTGATCGTACTTATCATCGGCGCTCTTGGAGGTGCCAAGCTTTCACTTGCTAATAGGCCTTGTGTCGGCTACTGCATTATGTAGCCAAGCTTTAGCAGTTGGTTAGCTAGTTGGTCAGGTTACTAGTATTTGTTTTCTTCTTGACGTTGTATGTAACATTCACAAAGTAGCTTAATGTTCGATTTCATAATATAATTACATATCTTGTAAATGACACTGTTTAACAACCTAATGAATAAAGATTAGTAAATCTATGAATCATCATTGTACATGTTCTTTGATATTAGAA
>NC_046660.1:13191297-13195958 GCF_010883055.1 Belonocnema kinseyi
ATTTTATCATGAAATTTGTTTATATCAATAAAAAAATAATACTTCAGTATCTTATTTAAATGAAAAAATTATCCCACTTAATTTTGCACGGAAAAGCGTTATTAAAAGAGCTGTGAAGATTTCAAATATTGATTATTTGAAATAATTAATTTAAACAGAAAATTAAAATGCTTGTTTTAAATAATTTTAAACTATGTGTAGATTTTTGAAGATTAAAAAAAAATGTTTAAAAGCTGTTAAAGAATTTTGAAATGTTTAAAGAAAGAAAAAAGCGGCAAACTGGCTCACTGGTACCATACGTTGCAAAGCTGGTCACGAACAACAATGGCATTGGGAGAGATTTAATCAAATACCCACCGGTCACTGTGGTGGACATTCAGAAACAGGTTGATAGACCTGGATTATACTTTAAAAACAAAGGTGAGATTCTGGATTTGAGTCTATGCTCGGGTTCACTTAGGAGCAAGGTAGTGTTGAATCTTATAAATTAAAGGAATTTTGAATATAAATCATCAAATCACAATAATCCAATTGCAAAACCAATTATTATTCACTATTATCATTGCGAGCCTGAGCCTGACACCAAAGCTTTCTCTGTAAGGCGAGTTTGGAGCCACGCTGTTGTCCGATATTTTTAAATCAGTGATGCAGTTACTGCCGGTGAGTGTTAGGCTTTTTCCCAAATTCGTGGTGGGGTATCAAAGGATCTGAATCTTATCATGCATGCCACACAAAAGACAGGTGAGCTATCTACGAGCTCTATCTCGAGGCTGTGATGGCTGAAGTTTCTATGTTCTATCAACATTTCTGTTAGGACTATAACTTCGCTCCCTCCGAGATTCAGTATTTCCTTCGGTCTATTCAAGTTTAACCTTAACCCTATTAGTGCTTTGACCCATCTACAACCCGCAATTAATCCCCACTCCTTCGGGTGTTTCTTGGCGTTCCTTGTTGGAAAAACAAAATTTATTAATTATTTGACAAAGCATGCGCACTCCCTTTCAAACTAAATCACGTCTTAAAAAAAAGATTATATTATTATTGAATGTAGCAATAAATTGCACATATACTGCTAAGATGTATCTATAAGTAAAAAGCCCCTACAAAATACGAAATTTTTGCGAAATTTGACAACTCTTTTTATATATTGTTATCTCTGTTAGCCATCATGTCAACCCTGATATCTGTGAAGATACATATGTTTCCTTTGTTGCCATACTTATGTACCTGTTAGGCTATTTGGAGCATGGACAAAGAATCAGATTGTAGGTCTGCTGTTAAGGACCTTATCAGGATTGTGAAGCCCATATCATTGCTTCTATGATATACACCGTCTCCTGCATGGTAAGTGGACAGTTCGACCCTGCTCCATCAGACCACGGCCGCGTATGCTAACCTGTGTCGCAGGATTGCTGTTTAAATTGACATACGTGTCTTCGACTTCAAGCTCCAACTTTTTCCGATTGTCATTCTACAGAGCAATAGACTCGCTACTGCCGTTTTGCAGTTGTATTTCAGGTACTCGTTCCATAGCAGTTTTTTATCCAGGATGAGTAGCTCTCATTAGTGAGCAGACAGATTAGTTTACCTACCGACAAGCACCACTGCAGGAATACTGAAACACATCCTTGCGAACATCCCGAGTTAACGGTAATACATAAAGTGGTATTATCCTTATTTGTGGTTAGGACCCTGTTGACCAACGTGTGGCCGGTTAATTTGAAAACTGCAATTGGCACACCATGTGCAATCATTGCCGCCCTGGCCATCTATCTACAAGTGTATCTTAAGGCTGTTTAAAGTTTCAACCACGAGACCTTTTTGCTTCAGTGTTGCTTGAAATTGTTTTAGTTCTTTCTAAAGGGGATGCTTAGAGGACGCTGATGGGTGGGAGATTCATGGGAGCAGTGTAACAGTTTTGTACCGTTTTCATACGCCAGGATGTGTTCCACTGTCATACAAGCCCGAAAAAATGCCAAGAGCTCCTATATGATGGTCGCTCCAACATTCGGTAAAAATATAATGTTTATGCTACCTAGATTAGGGGACTTCTAAGGACTAGAAGACTTCAAGTTTCACCCTTTCCAGGAGGGGGTAACCATCACGTGGCCTAGCTTCGGTTTTTACCCAGGTGAGCGATGGTTGGTTTTGGTTACCTCAGAGGGGTCCTCCCTATTTTTCTGGACCTTATGAAGGCTGAAAAATCAGCCTTGATCAGGTAAGCCAAGCTCTCCTCCTGCGACACAGAATATTCTCCGCCGGACTATTTTCTATGGCCATAACCATGAGGTCTCTCGGACATAGCTCCAGCAGCAGGACAGCTTTGATTTCCTTCACCAGTATAAGTCATTTGTTTGACCGTTTTGAAGGCCCTCTAACAAATACTGGTGCCCCCCCCGCTCTGCCTTAGATCTCGTGATGATATCTTGAACTAACCAAGGTTCCTAGATTAGGGACATACTTTTGTACCTCGCAGCCATGTCCTTCCGCAGAACCGCATACACGCCATTGCCTTCCGAAGTAACTCAACCCCACCTACTTTAAGGTCTGCTGATATCGGGGGACTTGTCCCGGCTACTGCATTATGTATCCAAGCTTTAGCAGTTGGTTAGCTAGTTGGTCAGGTTACTAGTATTTGTTTACTTATTGACGCTGTATGTAACCTTCACAAAGTACCCTAATGTTCGATTTCTTAATATAATTACATATCTTGTATATGACACTGTTTAACAACCTAATGAATAAAGATTAGTAATTCTATGTATCATCTTTGTACATGTTCTTTGATAATAGAAAATAATTCTGTACAGTTAACTAAAAAATTCACAGTAGGAACAATGAGATTTATGAAACAATTTTAATTGATTAAAGTTTTAGTTCAAAAGAATAATTTTAAGTTCTAAAGATTGTGAAAGGGTGGATTTTAAATATCTGTCACTGCAATTTAATTCCATTGAAGCAGATCTACAGATAAATGCGACCAAGAGAGAAAGTCACATCTCGAACAGAAACTCCCTTCGAAAATTGTGCATGTAGACGATTTATCCTTTGTATGCACCTTTGTCAATGTATACAATCAATACCTGTCACTAACGCTGCCTGAGTAGAGGACATATCGCCGACCCACAGTCTCATATCATCCCAAGTCTCTGATTTTCCGATCTCAATACAAAATAGTGGGCCCTTAACATCCTATCCAATTAGTCCGCAATTAGTCGCTATCTTCTACTGTTCTTTTTGCGCCATGTCATTAATGCGTGACGTCACAATATCCACACCGTTAACAACTCTATGGCAACCAGGATTGGATACTGACATTTTAAATGATTGATAAAGGTTCTTAAGTCAACTGAAATAATCACCCATGGCGAACACGCATTCATCATTCATCACGTGTGATAAAATTATGCAAGAGATTGTAAACATCGGTAACTCCGCGCCCGTTTTCTGCTTTAGAATATAACCAGAGTTGTGCGACCATGAAACCTTTTATTGAAACATGAAAAGTCAACAGAGCAGAAACCTTTTAAATAAATTTTAACCTACTCAAGCGAAAAAGTATTAAGTACGAAATTTATATTATTGGAAAGTCAATTGTTTTTCTGAAATATTCAAATTAAATTAAAATTATAAATTTTAAATTTTCCCGCCCCATTTTCTAAAAACTAGGAAGTTGTGAAACGTTCTCAAGAGTCTCACGAAGCTTTCGTTTTGTTAAAGTTTAATGAAGCTTTATAATCTAGAGTTAACATATTAATATTATTTCAAATGCGTCTACATATAGGGTTAAGAAAAATAATTTATAATGATAGTAGTGATTATTTAGTTCTGAGTCTTGATGGTAGTTGCGCTTCGACCTTATCAATTGTGAATGTACCTGCATGCGAGCACCCTTCGAGTTAACGGATTAGGCACGTTGCATAATTCTGACCCTTTCATTCTTGGTCCAAGGCTGCCGACAAACTCTACAATTACATCTCTTTCGCATCACCGACTTCCCCCGTTGCGGCTACTTAAAAGTTTAGGCAACGAGAGATGTTAATAATTTTATTTAAAATATGGGCGAACAAATTAAAAATAATAATGTTAAACTAAACTTTTTTTTAAATATATGATTTATGTTTGAATTTTTTCTAAGTTTCCACAAGCGCTAGATATCTTTTTAAAAGACCAGAATTTTATTCTAAATAGAAAAATCATGTAAAATTAAAAAGCTTTCTTGAAAACTTTTTACATACTTTTCTGTTTGAATCTATAATCCTCAAAAATCAATTTTAAAAGTAAATAAGACGCTTCAGCGTCCATTATAACGTTGCAGAAAACCTATACGAATCGAAGCGCGCAGGCACCAATATGAAATGAATTGACTTCGCATAGAATTTAGGTGCATACAAAATCCAAATATTTTGGGTGGGTTTTGCAAAATTTGGAATAGTTTTCTGAAATTTGTATTTTATTAACTATTGGTTTGATAACTGTCATCTAAAATTTTTTTAGCATACATTAAAACAGCAAGTGTTGTAACCATACTCATTCAATCAACTTTCAACTACTTTTTCATTTATTCATCTGAGATTGATTCTTTGAGCTTGGTTTGTTTCAGAGAAGCGATTTATTAATTAAAAAATATTATACATGTCTCCATTTACGTTAATTGGATT
>NC_046660.1:13196058-13199641 GCF_010883055.1 Belonocnema kinseyi
AATATAATTACATATCTTGTAAATGACACTGTTTAACAACCTAATGAATAAAGATTAGTAAATCTATGAATCATCATTGTACATGTTCTTTGATATTAGAAAATAATTCTGTACAGGTAACTAAAAAATTCACAATAGGAACAATGAGATTTATGGAAAAATTTTAATTGATTAAAGTTTTAGTTTAAAAGAATAATTTTAAGTTCTAAAGATTGTGAAAGGGTGGATTTTAAATATCTGACACTGCAATTTAATTCCATTGAAGCAGATCTGCAGATAAATGTGACCAAGAGAGAAAGTCACATCTCGACCAGAAACATACCATCCCAAGTCTCTAATTTTCCGATTTCAATACAAAATAGTGGGCCCTTAACATCCTATCCAATTAGTCCGCTATTAGTCGCTATCTTCTACTGTTCTTTTTGCGCCATGTCATTAATGCGTGACGTCACAATATCCATACCGCTAACAAATATATGGCAACCAGGGTTGGATACTGACATTTTAAATGATTGATAAAGGTTCTTAAGTCAACTGAAATAATTACCCATGGCGAACACACATTCATCATTCATCACGAGTGATAAAATTATGCCAGGGTTGTGCGACCATGAAACCTTTCATTGAAACATGAAAAGTCAACAGAGCAGAAGCCTTGTTATTTTATCTCTTCTTCGTTAAATCTTCGCATCTATGATCCCCACATAAGTTCTGGATTTTGTATAATATTTCCGGCAACTTTTCTCAAATCTGGGGCAGGATAGAGTGTTCTACCAATGAAGCAAAGTATGGAGAGCAAAAGTGATATATTGGTCATCTGAGATCCAAGGCACGTTTCTGGTGAAGATCGACCGAGGCCCTACTGCCCAAATTTTGGAAATAACCAGATAATTGGGTCAAAAAATATTTTTTTTTATGCTTCTGCGAGAAACAGCCAGCCGTGGAAACTAGACGGAAGCATTCTCGCCTCTCCCACAACAGAAGCTGATAAGGACTGGAGAGAAGAAAAGGGACGATAGGATGGACGAATAGGAAGCAGGCCCCAGCATCCGTCTTCCTACTGACCGTGCGAATTATAGAAAATTGGTCCGTGCGCGCCAGCCCTTCCTCGAATCACATGTCTACTCACTTCGATTAATAAAAAGGTTGGCGCAAGAGCGATCTTCTTTTCTTTTGTAAACTCTCTGTTTGACCGCGTGAGAAAGCTTCGCCCAGCAGGTTAAATATGGTAGGACGCCAACTTTTTCAATGGTCTAGCCAAATAATTTTACACACTTTTTGCAAATTTCGAATACTCATTAGACTCCTTGGATAAACCATCTAATATATTGTATAAAATATGAAAAATTAGTGAAATTAATAATTTATTCAAATTGTCAAACGGTGAACATGTGCGAACAAATCGTTTAATATGCAGGATTTCCGAATTGTCTAAATTAGGATGCTTTCGATCCCCTGTCCCTTGTGCTTAGTGTCGCAGGTCCAATTTAATATGTTCGCGATTCCATCTTTCCTTTTGTTTAGTACCAAATTGCCTAAATTAAAATGTTTTTTTATCTCTTCTACCCTTTTGTTTAGTGCCGATTTACCAATTTAATATGCTCGCGATCTCTTCCCGTTTTCCTTTTTTTAGTGCCTATTAAAAAATATAATATGTAGGTGAACCTTCATACACCTTTTTTAGTGCTGGTTCAACATGTTTGCCATCCTCTTTTTTTGGACTTTTCATCACATCATCCCTATTATATTTTTTAGAATTCTATTAGAATTTCCATTAAGGCAACTCCTGTTACCTTAGCAGCTATGCTCCGACTTATGAGGCTCATTTTACTACTTTTGATCGCATTTTCCCCAATAGATCTTCTTGAATTCTTCCAGAATTACCATTTAAGAAATTTCTGCTACCTCAGCAGCTATTCTTTGAGTTACTAGGCTCATTTTACGGCCTAATATCATGTTATAGTCATCATAGCTTTTTAAAATTATTTTGGAATTTATACCCATTCATTCCGAACGTATTTCGTTGTTTTTATTGTTGTTGGAATGCGAATCTTCTTTTTGGCATTTGTATCTTCCCTTTAAAGTCCTCTCAATATACATTGTAAAATTATACAGTGAATCATACAACTCGTGTTTTCTTATCTTTAGAATTATGGAATTACATCTGTTTCGCATCACCGACTTCCCCCGTTGCGGCTACTTAAAAGTTTAGGCAACGAGAGAATATCGCGTACTGGGTAATTCCCTATAATTTTCCCTTCAAAATGATATTAATTGTCTTGTTTTCTATTTTAGCGTTGTTTTTATGTCATTTAATTGGACTTTGTTTAATTTTCAATACACTGATGTAAATAATTTTATTTAAAATATGGGCAAACACATTAAAAATAATAATGTTGAACTAAACTTTTTTTTTTAAATATATGATTTATGTTTGAATTTCTTCTAAGTTTCCACAAGCGCTAGATATCTTTTCAAAAGTTCAGAAATTTATGCCAAATAGAAAAATCATGTAAAATTAAAAAGCTTTCTTGAAAACTTTTTACTTACTTTTCTGTTTGAATCTATAATCCTCAAAAATCAATTTAAAAAGTAAATAAGACGCTTCAGCGTCCATTATAACGTTGCAGAAAACCTATACGAATCGAAGCGCGAAGGTATCAATATTATTCACAATTGAGGGGCCCGAATATGTATTGTGACTATGTTTGTTGGAGATGTAGAATACTTGGTCGGCAGAATGCGTTTATGTGTCCTTTCTGTTTTGGGCTCCTCGATTATTCTGTAAGAATGAAGTGACTTCGCATACAAGTTAGGTGCATACAAAATCCAAATATTTTGGGTGGGTTTTGCAAAAATTGGAATAGTTTTCTGAAATTTGTATTTTATTAGCTATTGGTTTGAAAACTGTCATCTAAAATTTTTTTAGCATACATTAAAACAGCAAGTGTTGTAACCATACTGATTCAATCAACTTTCAACTACTTTTTTTATTCATTCATCTGAGATAGATTCTTTGCACTTAGTTTGTTTTAGAGAAACTATTTATTAATTAAAATATGTTATATAAGTCTCCGTCTACGTTAATTGGATTAATTGGATCGGACTTTATGTAACGAACGTGCCCCAGTCGATTCGTATTTGACGGTGTGAGTAATTCCAAGAATGAGGTAAGTGTTATTCTTGCATTGCCAGTTGTAAGAACGCCTGTAAGATAAGGCGGATTCATACGTCTTCTTACAACATAAGCGCTGAATTCTGGAATACCACCTGTATGCCCCCTGTTTTCAAATTCGATATTACTATGACGTGGATGGAGACATGCACATAAAAGCTCTCCATCATGGAGATCAACAATACCATACCCAAATGGACTACCGCACGTCGTAATGTTCGCATTTGGTACGAGTTCTCCTGTGAGCGCATACCACGTTGCAAGCTGGCCATTCACGACCTTTGTTATTGCTAACTGTTTGTTTGGACGATTAGGATGACCACGATCATGATATTGAATTGCAGTGCCATGATTATGATTATGATTAGTCCAAGCAGCCATATCTATAAAAAGAATGTATGAAAGTGT
>NC_046660.1:13199741-13200814 GCF_010883055.1 Belonocnema kinseyi
TAACAAATAACAAGATTTTCAGGACTTACTTATCTTAATTAGTATTTTATTACGTTTTCATTACAAATATTTCACACCAGAATTCAACCCCACAATTTAATCAAAAGAAGAAAAGATTCAGAGTTAGCACTTTTAACAGTTTTAACGTTATCGACTTATACATAAATAAAATGAAATACTCGAATTAGGTTTTCAGTATTCGTATGTATTTTTGACATTTCAAATGTATAAATCTTGTCTTTTCTTTTCACAGAAATATCGTCAAGTACTTCACCCAAAACAAGGGACTTTCTAAAGAATTTTGGAATGAGTAGTGAACAAGCGACAAATGAGGATAAGCTTGGTAATAATTAAACTTGATAACAGAACTGTTAAATTATAAACAGTTTATATCATATTACATCAAAAGTAAGGTTAAGTACGTATTACATTTTTGGTTAACACTACCAGTGATGTAAGATATTATATTTGAAAAATCGATATCTGATGAGCCTATAGAGTTGTTTGAGGTGTGAGTGGTAATTTCGTATGATCATTTGTGAAACTACTTAACCGTCTGGCAAATGATATCTTAACGCTCACTTTTCTTAGGGTGTAAATAGGCTAATGACATAGTAATCTCCTTGTACCAATAGGCAATAATAACAATGAAGTAGCCCTTTTACCAGGTGTATACATATGAAACCTGTATTTTTTCAAGAAAAAAACACATTTATTTCAAGAGAATGATAACAAATATTTTATTCAAAGTATGCGCCCTCTCTGGCTACACATTTTGTCCACCTCTCAGGCAATTTATGAATACCTTTCCAAAAAAAGTCTTCGTTTTTTGAAGCAAACCAGTCATCGAGCCATTTTCCAACATTTTCGTAAGATGCGAAGCGCTGTTCGCTGAGTGCGTGCCCCATCGATGCAAATAAGTGGTAGTCGGATGGAACCAAGTCTGGTGAGTAAGCAGGGTGGGGTAACGGTTGCCAGCTGTACGACTCAACCAATTCCCGAGTGAGTTTTGTCCGGTGTGATGGTCCATTGTCATCGAGAAAAATCACTTTTTCATGCCTAGTTTCATATTC
>NC_046660.1:13200914-13226557 GCF_010883055.1 Belonocnema kinseyi
TTGCGTCGATAAATGTTTGAATAATGCGTTTGTTTATTGAATTTTTTCATAATATTAACAAAAATAGTGTTAAGAGAAATGTTTTCATTAAAAGATTGTTTTGGTTTAATTTTTTTCGGAATATAACTTAAAAGACCTTGAATTATTGAATATTGTAGGAAATAAATACCAATAATTTGCTAACAACAATTTTTGTTGTTTATTGTATCATGATGGAATATCTTTTTATAATGTAAATATATGTAACGTTGCGGATTACAATAATTTTCCTATGATTTGCGACCACCGGGAACGTCAAATAGAAAAAATTGCCATTTTTTCGTCATATTTATTTATTTATAAAAAATGAAAATACTAAATTAATAATCAGGCACGGATTATTATGGGAACTACTGCAACAGATCTATACAAGCCAAGCCGCTATATGGCCACCGTACGCCCATGACGAGGCAGAATCACAGAAAAAACCTACCGTCTCTTTCTAGCAAAGCGAAAAGTTGCTGTGATACCCATGAAGAGGCAAATATGTTATAAGATTCAAATCAGACAACGTAGCACGAAACCAAAATATTTATTGAGTACAAATTTCAAATGCAAATTTGAAATGTAAATTTTGTAAACTACATTTGGAAGTCAAGTTTAAGATTAATATTAAGTAATAAATGTAAACATTGCGTTAATCGTCATTCTTTTCATTCCATATGTTACAAGATTTGTGCCCGGCAACGTGGTTGTACATGGCAATATATTTTTTTTAATGTTTAAATTTAAATTTGAAAAAAAAAATTGTATATCATTTGATTAGAAACAAAATTTTAGATTGGTTTATATAAATAAACCTAACTATTGCACTAACAGTTTTTTTTTATTTCCATATGTTACCAGAATCTAATCTGACAACGTGTCACTACATAAAAATATAAATCGAATGAAAAATTAAATTCGTATTTCTAGATATTGTATTTTACACTTGAATGAAAAATTCAAGATTAGGAGTTGAGAAATTGCGTGAGTTTACAATACTGTGAAATTTCTATGGAACATTTAGAAATAAAAGTTGAAATTAATACTTATTATTAAAATAAAACATTGCATTAATCAGAATTTTTTTTAGTTTCCACATGTTACAGGATTGTCAGACGTCGACGGAATACTTAATGAAAATATTGATTGCCAAGTTCAAATTATGAATTTTAATTTTAAGTACAATCAGGGATTAGAATTAATAACACTTTTTTATATTATGTTAGGTACACATACCTTTAAAATTGAGCGAAGCCACGCAGGCAAGGAATAGAGTGACGACCTTCATTGTTTCTAGGTACGAGCAGATAGAACGATATATAACCCAAGACTAATGCGGGAAAGGAAGAATTTTATGAGAAGCGGATGATTTTATAGATTATTCACAATTGATTGGAGGGGAAAAGATTCTGTATATTCGAATTCCTTTTATCTGCTGAATTTATTACTAACAGAATCTATAAAAGTGTTTGCTTATCATTTATTTCAACCTTCATAAACTAAATTATAAAGGTAATACAACATGTTTCGCGTAAGAAAACTTGATAACGCGTACGAAATGATTGAGCAATCCAGTTAAACGTGGAAAGAAACTTATTGTTTTCAAACAGAAAATTTAACATTTTTCACAAAGCTCAGTCAAAAAAGTCGTTAGAATGTGTATAAATCCTGATACTAATGCCACTTAAGAGTTTAATTCACTAGATCCATTTCAAGCTTCTCCAGAGCCGAAGGTATGAAGTACCTACTACTTTGGGAACGACGTGTCCGCTTCTTGAGGAACGAAATGAAAAACGTAATTATCGACGCATAATCTACGCGTTCGTAACTTCTTAAATACTTCTTAAATACTTTTCAAGATTTTACTTTGTAAAATTGAGCCATTAGGTATTTTATATTAGGTGGGGATATCCAAGATGTCTGCACGCTGAAGGTCAAACAATAATACCAAATACATGAGACTAAACTTTCTTTTATAATAACTTGAAAAATAATTTTTTTTGACGATAAGTATATTCAGACTATTTAACTACGTAATAAATATACAATTGAATAATAAAATTCGTATGTTTTTTGTAACTGTGAAAAATATTGTTTTCTCAAGTTTTAAACTAAATTAAGTTTTATCCTCTGGGATTTGTATTGTTGCTTGGCCCTCACTGTACAGACATTTTGCCAGCTGATGTCACAATTTGAAACACTTAATATTAGAAATCTTAGCTCATATATACCTGGAGGCAACCAGGCAATGGCAGTTTTGGCAAAATAAAAGAGACAGACTATGGATTAGCGCGATATGTCAGGTTATGTCAGGCCATGTGTTAATTTAAAAATACACAATAATAACTACTGCGAATGCACAAGGTATCCGTGTTTGCTCACAATCTAACATTTTATCTTTAATAATTCGTACCTTAATAAGAATACATAGTTGGGCATTGGCATGTTAAGAATAAGAGAAAAGTAGAGCATATGGATGCCAAATTCCCCACGCAGGAAGTTGTTCGATATTTAAGATAAAAAGGTCTTTCTATACGCGTCATAATAATACCTGCAGATTTAATTAAATTAAAAAAAAACACTAGGAAAACGTGCAAATTGAAAAATTAAGGAATTCAAGACATTTACTAATTAGAGATGAGAGAACTGACACTAGGCTTTGTTCAGATATGACGTAAGGATAATTTCATGTCCCTATCAAAATTTTATGACTCTAATGATTCAAATTATATTAAGATCTATGAATTTTTTTAATTATAAATAAAAAGACGCAGTTTTTTAATAAATACAATGCAAGTATTAATTATTAATTTTATATGATTGGCTTTGAAGTCAAAGTTTAAAATAATATTAATTACAAGTGCTAACATGTTGTTCGTAGTCATTCTTTTCATTCCATATGTTACAAGATATGTATCTGGCAACGTAGCACTACATGGAAATATTTATTTAATAGACTTTAAATTTCAATCTTAATAAAGAATGTATATCGTTCAATCAGATTGATATTTATGAATGAACTTAACCATTACCTTAACCTTAATATTATGTTAGGTACACGTTGTTGCAAAATCGATCAAAGACCCGCAGGCAGTGGCGAATCAAGGGGAGGTGTTCAGGGGGTTTAAACCCCCACTCCCTAAAACTTTTGGCCTCTCGTATTAAAGGCCGACGCCGCTAAGCTATGCATAGGAATAACCTATATATATTTATAGACCCCCCCCCCAATAGTTTTCTGTGTCTGCCCCTGCCCGCAGGCAAAAAATAGAGTGACGATCTTTATGTTTTTTAGATACGTGCAAAGATTATGATAGATAACCCAAGATTAATGCTGGAGAGGAAGAATTTCGTGAGAAGCGGATGGATTAATAGATATTGACAAATGCATAGAGGGGCAAAGGTAACTTATGTCTGAATTGCTTATATCTGCTGTATTTATTTCTAATAGGACCATTAAAATTGTTTCTTGAACATTCACTTGAAGCGTCAGAAACAAAATTGTAAATGTAATAAAGTATATTGGGCGCAGAAAAAAACCTCTGAAACTTAGGAAATGATTAAGTAATTAAGCTTAAACAGAAAAGAAAATCAATATTCTTAAATTTATTTTTACATTCTTATCAGAGAAGGTGTTAAATTTGACCCCCCTCCCCATTTTTTCGAATGTTAAAATTTTGCGAACCACTGATTCCAAAATACTGTTTTGGTGTTGTAAACTTAAGGCCATGTTCTCTAATATGATGTACACTTAATACCAATGCATATTATGTAACTTTTAAAGACCATTCAACAGTGAGTCATTCTTAATTCTTGGCAATTCTATTTTCAAGTTTATCTTACTTATTGGGATCAAAATCTTAACAGGCTTTTCTAATTGGAAAAGATGTACTTTTTTAAGTAAGTTTGTGCTCACTGGAGCTATGTCTATAGCGCTATTTTAATATTAATTCATTTCAGAAAAAAGCAGGAACTTTGAATGGTTTTAGCAGAATAACAAAAATTTATTAGCATGAATGGGAAATTTTTAAATCAGTTTTTATTTTATTTTTTTAATTAAATTTGAAAAGAAAATCTAAAATTATTTTGAAATATTTGAAATGAGATTTTCATAAGGGAAAGGCGCTTGCAGAGACTAGGTCGACAAGGCTTTCGTGCGGGGGCTTGGGAATTCATGAGTCTTGCACAATCGCCGAATAAGGGACTCTTACCTGGGTGTGTTTTGCGGTGGGGCTGACGATTATCGCAAAGAATTGGAGGGAGGGGGGCTCCTTCTGACTCCGGAGTAAAACCAGGGCTTCCTCGATCTGTCCAGGGTTCCGTTGACTTGGGAGGTATCCGTACGTCCACATAAGAATCCTAAGGACCCTCTGACGGCGAGGGGTCACTTCAGAACTCAGCTGTATGTATAAATGTGTGAATCGGCCTCTGTGGACCCTCTGGCGGGGAGGGGTCCGCTGATCACTCGGTTGTATGTATATGTATGTGAGTCGACTTCTGTGGACCCTCTCACGGCGAGGGGTCTCTTGAACACTCGACTGTGTGTGTATGTTACCAAGTGGCATTCAGAGAGGTAAAATGGGATAAGTGACCTAAACAACTTTATTAAACTCGGGTAACATGAATCAAAAAATATAATAAGGAAGTATGGTAATTGCCCTACGGGTAGACGTGTTTGATGACGACGAAATATAGGTTGAAAAGGAAAGAAGATGTTAAAGAATAAAAAAAACATAAATCCAGTCCTATGTGAGCACAGATCAGGGTGCAGCTCTGGATGTCCAGAAAGAGGCAAGCGGGTGCGCAGTATCGCGGCGGATGATTTATGACGGTGACCGTCGTTTGTTAGTTTGGTGCGTCTGACTCAGACATGTGTTACGACGTAGTGGTCTCGCGTTGCGTTCTGGGTGGCAGCTCTGCAATGAAGGCGTGCTGTCTGGGTGGTAGATCCGGTTTGAGTGCCGACTGGCGAGAACTCTCCCATATTTATATAGGAGGCTCGCGCATCGTGAGCGAAGAAGGGATAGCGACTTCGTGTAGTGGCTGGCGTGCGCGAAGAGGGGATTTCGACTTCGCGCCTTGTTGACCTTCCTGATCGCACTCCTGTTTACTTTATTAATCGAGTGATCATTCAAATACAAACCTAATACTAACTTATACATTTTTTATGCTACTTATTTATATGTAAAAGTAAAATTCTATATGATCAACCCAAACATCGCAAGAAAGAAAAACTTTAATTATTACTTAAATTTGTCAGCACGCTGGTGGGCGACAAACGTTTTCGTTGAAAACGAAAACGTTTCAGCAAAAGAGAATTCACAATCACTGAATTTCAATTCTCGACAGTCTGAAACTTAATTTTAAAAGCTCTGTGCAAGAATGTTACCCGTTCAAACTTGCTAATTAATCTATTCCGTACATTAAAACTTTTTTGGTTGAAGCTTTGTCATTTTTTTCAAGTTTTAAGACTTTGTGGCTAATTAACTTTTCTTGAAGACAGTTTGTCTCGTTGGCTTGAAAATTAAACAATTCAGTGAAAAATAATGCCATTTGTTTGAAAATTAACCCTTTTTTGAACTCATATTCTTGTTTGAAAAATTAATCTTTTTTTAATAAAAATTAACTTTCTTGTTAAAAAATCTTCTTTTTAGGCTGAAAACTGAACTACTTTGTTGAGAAATCGTTTGTTTGAGTAGAAAATAATTTTCGCTTGTTGCAAATTCATATATTTGTTAAATTTTTATCAAATTTAACTCTTTAGATAGTCTACTTAGAAAATTTTGACATGTGAAGCTCGCTTTGTCCTCCTAATCAGTATCGAAATAACTGTTAGAAGCGCTGGCCGTGTACCCCGAGAAAGGGTTAATAGCTAAAAAGAAAAGTCTGAAGTTTGAATTATAAATTCAAATAGAACGCTGCTGAAGTGTGGTGAGCTTTTTAGTATAAAACATGAACCCAAGACGACCATCTCGGTACATTTTTTGCGTGTTTGGAATTCTACGGGTGTAAATGATCTCAAGGTAAAAGAAATACGAGAAACTATGTACGTAAGGAAACTAGATATTTTATGAGTGCCTGAAACAAAAGAAACAGGGATGCGAAAGTAGAGACGTAGAAAATGGGGTGTTAAAAGGCAAATTTGAAATATGGTCAGAAGTAGATACTAAATCACATGGTAGGCAAGGAGGAGGACACACCTGGACTGAAAGAAATAGTCAGAGTATAATTGCGGTTGTTGTTGTGGCTGAAATTGAGAACCTTCAGAAACCGGCAGTGCGAATATATTTTCAAAATAAGATAATCGAAAGCTTAGATAGGGCAACTTAGGGGGCGCTTATGAAAAATAAAGATATAGAGGGCGCATGGACTAAGTTCCGGGTTATTGTTAGATGTGCGAACGAAGTGTGTGGTACCGCGGTTGTAGGAAGAATGTCTGGTGATGCATGGTGGAATAATGAAATTCGGGATGCTTAAAAACAAAAAAACCTACAGGAGAACTTTGAAAATCATATTATTTAGCAAAGAGAAAAGAAACAGGCCTAAAAATGATTATAGACGCAAAAAGCGGAGACTCAAACGACTACTGTAGGAAAGTAAAGATAAAATTAGAACAGAGGAAGAGAAGAAAATACAAAACAATTTTAAGGAAGCAAGAAACATAGTTCGTTAGAAAACTTCTTTGAGAAAGCCTGTGTTACGAGGTGATAAATATAATGAAGATATTGAAAAAACGGTAAGGCTACCGGGGTAGATAGTATTGACGATGAAATTCTTAAACACGGTTGCGAGTACATTCCACATGAATGGTGTCAATTTATACATTTATGTTTCGAGACGGCAGACCTCCCGGACGATAAGAAAAAAGCGATCATCGTACCAGTATAACAAAGAAATGGAGATAAAAGCAATTGGAATAATTACAGTGCTATTAGCTCATTAAGTACCGTAAGTAAATTATATACAAAAATACTTATTCGTACAGTAATGAAAATTTCAAACGAAAAGACTTGGAAAGTCCAAAATAGGTATATGCCAGAAAGGTCATGTTCAAAATAAAATATTTAGCTTAATGCAGATGACTTATGGTCATTTACATTGTTTAAGGAAAAGTGTTTAAGAATGGCCGTTTCGATGAAGAAGCTGTGTATATCAAAAAGCAAGGGTACGTGGATAAGCGTTTGCAGATGATGAGGTTGTTATAGAAGAATTAATCGAAGACTTGCAAAGAATGTTGAATGAACTGAATGCAAGCGTGAAGAGCATAGGCCTCAACATTAACGCAAACAAAATAAAAACTATGGTGTCATATGGTAACGATAGAAGGACCTACCATGAAAAAGATAAAAGTAAGAATTACTTGATTGGTCTTAGTTTTCTGGTCATAATATTCGGAAAAACTCTGATAAATAAAGCTAGTAGCGAGAGAATGCTGAAAGAATGTGGAGCAGAAGGAACAATTGTAGACACAGTGGAAAGAAATTGGTTAAGATGGTTCGGGCATTTTGAGAGAATACCAGATGAAGGACAAACGAAACAAGTTTATCACGGTAAAGCAAATGGTACTATGGCCAGTTTCAGACTGTAGAAGGACTGGTTAGGATCTGTGAACGAGACCTTAGTTAGAAAAGACATAAGAAGCCATACAAACATGAGAGCTTACATGAAAAAAGGCATGGACGTGAAAAAAGCTGGAGAAGTATTCCAGGACACGCAAGGTAATTACTGGAGAGATTGATCTGTAACGTGGGTCACAGAAGCTTTGCTGAGCGAACGTATTACTGAAATAATTATCACGAGAACTCTAGTTCAATCTAAAAATTCTATAACTCCTTCTTCACGTTACTTTCATTCCGAGTGAGTTCGCTTATACCCAGAAAGGGATTTAAAACGACGGAGTAAACAAATTACATACATTCCACTTCCTCTGCTCCTCCGAGAAACATAGACACATAAATTTCAGGTTGAAACTCGTGTCGAAGATCATGATAATTCATATCAATGGAAAATGTTGTTGGATGTCGGTATACTTCTTAGGAGTTTCATTTTGGATGACCTAATGAACATTTAAGCAAAAAAGAGATTTTTCCTATCTGAAAGCGTCTATTAAATTAATTTGTTAATCAGAATTGATAATAAAAATAGAAAATATTGTTAAATGTCCGGTTTTTCCATCAGATTTTTCATTAGGGATGAAATTAACAATTATACAAAAAAATGGATTTTTTTTATTTTGGATTTTTTGGATTTCTGTCATGGAATTTTTATTTTTGCAGGTAAAACGGATGATTTTGCAGAAAAACGCATTTTATATATCTAGAGGAACTTATTTATTAAATTTTATCATGAAATTTGTTTATATCAATGAAAAAATAATACTTCAGTATCTTACTTAAATGAAACATTTATTTCACTTTGAAACAGCCGCCTAGAGGAACTACATAAAAAGAATCGGGTGTTGCGCAACAGAAAAAAAAGAACTAAATTGCCTTCAGACTATAAATGAACGCAATGAAAATATAAAAGAAGAAGAAATAAGATGATTGAAGAGGCTTCTGCGGGAAATAAAAAAATATATTTAGGACACAGCGAGGCTCCAAAAGCACCTTTAAAAACCCCGAAAGCTCCGTTCGCACTTAAAATTCTCGATAATGGCGAGATATTTGAAGATGAGAAAGCAATGATGAGTAACCTCATGAAAGCTCAATTCCCAGGTTTTAAGCAAACTAGAGCCGATCATGAGGAGCAAGGCTGGGGCAAGTACAAGAAATTGGCTGATTGAAATTTTGACCCTAGGGTTATTAATATCAGTAATATTTAATTGGCCTTAGGGTCCTACTGTCCTTTCCCATCAGAAGAAATGAATGGCCTTTATCCAGCGATCTGACAAAAAGGCATTGATTCTTCGCTCCTCCAATGCTGAAATTATTAAGGGTCAACATTGCCCTGAAACACGTACCATCGCCATCGAAGGATGGCAGAGTGGCCTTCATTCCCAAAGCTGGGAAAAAGGTTACACTGCTGCAAAATATTTTCGGCCGATGGGCATAAAGAGATTTTCGAATGATCATTATATTGTACGCAAGAATATAAAGACTTTCTAATGTTGAATCTTAGAAGTTAAAGGGATTTTGAATATAAATCATCAAATCACAATAATCGAATTGCAAAATCAATTATTATTCACTATTATTTTTGCGAGCCTGAGGATCAAAGGATATGAATCTTATCGTGCGTGCCTTTAACTTCGCTTCCCCCGAGCTTTAGTATTTCCTACGCTTGGTTCAAGTTTAACTTTAAACTCATTTGTGCTTTGACCTATTTTCATCTCTTAATTATCCCCACTCTTTCTGGAGTTTCTTGGTCAGCCAACTGTTGATTCATTTAATGAATGACCAAGTGGAAATGGCTACAACTGGTTCGGGTCCAGTAAAGTACAGTGATTTATACTAGTAGTGGCGCACTAGATTGCACATTCTACAGAGTAATAGACTCGCTACTGCCGTTTTGCAGTTGTATTTCAGGTACTCGTTCCATGGCAGTTTTTCATCCAGGATGACACCTAGATATTTTATTTTTTTATTTTTTGTTGTTCTTTCAATTTTAGTGTACACGTGGATCCCCACTTATACCACCTGGAAAATACAATCGGGTCCCTGTTACTAGGACTGATAAATAGTATAATATTGTCATGCAAGAAATCCACTATTACTAGTGTTGCCAGGCACATGATTATCAATATATCGTCTACGTCGCCTATAACGTAGTAGCCCTAATTAGTGAGCAGATAGGTTAGTTTACCTACCAACAAGCACCACTACAGGAATACTGAAACACATCCCTGTGAACATCCCGAGGTAACGGTAGCACATAAAGTGCTATTACCCTTATTTGTAGTTAGGACCCTGTTGAACAACATGTGGCCGGTTTATCTGAAAACTTCAATTGGCACACTGTGTGCAATCATGGCCACCCTGACCACCTATCTACAGATGTATCTTAAGGCTGCTTAAAGTTTCAAATACGAGGTCTTCTTGCTTCAGTGTTCCTTGAAATTGTTTTAATTCTTTGCAAAGGGGACGCTTAGAGGACGCTGATGGGAGGGAGATTCATGCTAAGAATATAGTGTATATACTACCTAAACTAGGAGACTTGTAAGGACTAGAAGACTTCTAGGCTCACCCTTCCCAGAAGGGGGAAAAATCAAGTGGCCTAGCTGCGGCTTTTACCCATGTGAGCAGGACAGCATTGATTTCTTTCACCAGTATAAGTCCTTCGTTTGACTGTTTTGAAGTCCCTCTAACAAATACCGGTACCCCCCCCCCCCTCCCCCAGATCTCGTGATGATATGTTGAACTAACCAAGGTTCCTAGATTAGTAACATACCTCTGTACCTCGCAGTCATGTCCTTCCGCCTAATGAGTAAAGATTAGTAATTCTGTGAATCATCATTGTACACACACCGTTAACAACTCTGTGGTAACTAGGGTTGGATACTGACACTGCGGATGATTGATAAAGGTTCCTAGGTAAACTGAAATAATTACCCATGGCTAGCACACATTCAGCACGTGCAACTATTCTTTTACCATCTTCCAAACGCTATCTTACGGAAGCGCGAGGCCACAAAATCATGGCTCGCCACATCAGCTTGCCCTTCCTAACTTGGTATAGTTAGTTAGCAAACGAGTATTCAGAATAACGCCATATTAACTGAATCAGTGACGTTACGATTTGTTCGTTGAATAAAATGATCGAAAACTTGGCAATTATGGCTCGGATGGGCTTTGAAATGGCCTTATCTACCATAAAATGCAATTGTTCTAGAGGACTATTACCGTGTGATAAAGTTACGCAAGAGATTGTAAACATCGGTAATTTTGCACCCGTTTTCTACTTTAGGCTATAACCAGGTTCGTGCGTCCATGAAACCTTTCATTGAAACATGAAAAGTCAATAGAGCGGAAACCTTTTAAATAAATTTTAACCTACTGAAGCGAAACAGTATTAAGCACGAAATCTATATTATTCAAAAGTCAATTATTTCTGAAATATTCAAATTAAATTACAATTATAAATTTTGAATTTTCCCGCCCCATTTTTTGAAACCCAGGAAGATTTAAAACGTTCTCAAGGTCTCAAGAAGCTTTCATTTCGTTAAAGTTTAATGAAGCTTTGCAATCTAGAGTTAACATATGAATATTATTTCAAATTCGTCTACGTATATGGTTACGAAAAATAGTTTATAATTATAGTAGTGATTATTTAGTTCTTAGTCTTGCTGGTACTTGCGCTTCGACCTTATCAATTGTGAACCTGCCTGCATGCGAGCACCCTTCGAGTTAAGGAATTAGACACGTTGCATAATTCTGACTCTTTCATTCTTGGTCCAAGACTGCCGACAAACTCTACTATTTTTGGCCATTAAATTGAGAATCCTGATCGTGATATATTTGGACGTTGAAGATTTACTGCAACTCTCAATATCTATTTCTGTACATTAGCCGGAACCAAATACTCTCACGTTCACATGCCTTTTATCTTTTATTCTCTTCGCCGGTATGGTTATTCTTGAGGTTTTATTGCGAAGTTTTGATCATCTTATCTTAGGGATATAGTTCATTTAATTTTTTTTTTAATTTTGGAATATCGCGAGTTTTAAGTCAAAGCCTGCCCTTCTGGTCGAAGTTTTTAATATTGATTGTTTGGAATATGGATTCCGTGTACTTTTATCGATGCTCAGTTGCATTCCTGCATCATGCATTATGATGTATTCTTTTAATCGGCCCAAGATAATCTAAATCAGTTTAAGCAAATTTTTTTTTACATTTCGTAGGATCCTGAAAAGTTTTAGAAAAACTTTGAAATATCTTAAAAGACATTTCGAGATTTTAGAATCTTTTAAGGAATATTGAAAAGATTCAGGAAAAAAAATTCTTTCGAAATCCCTAGGACAATTTCGAATCATTTTTTGTAAGAAAGTGAATTGGAACAGGAAACTGAAAAGATTTCAAAATTTAAATAGTCTCATACGAGTTTCAAGAATATGTATATTTATAAATATTTCGAAATAAAATTTTGAAGATTTAAAAGGATTTTAAAAGATTAGAAGATATGAAAAAATGGTATAAATTCTTGGCAAAGTTGAAAATGATTATTTCTAAACGTTTAAAGAGATTACATCAAAATTAAAAGTTTTTTTAATAATTTGAAAATTGTCAATAGCGAATGTAAAAGATTCAAAAGCAATTTTAAAAGAAATTTGACAGATTTTCCCATATTTCAGAAATCCTTTACTTCGGTTCAAGAGATGTTCAGAAATTTTAGAATTACCAAACAAATTAAAAATAATAATGTAGAACTGAACTTTTTTCTTAAATCTATGATTTATGTTTGAAATTTTTCGGAACTTCTGCAAACGCTAGATATCTTTTCGACAGGCAGGAATTTCGTTCTAAATATTAAAGTCATGCAAAACTACAAAGCTTTTTTTGTGTCTGTACATGCGTTTTCCCCTCAAGTTATGTGTGTTAAAAATCCGTGTGTGAAGAATCACCAAACCACTAGCATAATTTCGGGATCCACTCATTCCGCCGGCTAAGTTTTGTCTAAGCGTTAGGCTAAGTATTGTGACTATGTTCATTCCAGCTGGAAAATACTTAGCGAGCAGAATGCGTTTACGCGCACTTTTTGTGTTGGGCTCCTCGATTTGTCTGTTGTAATGAAATTACTTCGCATACAATTAATAAGCTGTATACAAAATCTAATTATGTGGTGTGCGTTTTTCAAAAAGTGGAAGATTAAGTACCTTTTTCTCTTTGCTGTCACTTTCACTTCACTGGCAAAAAAATAAGAAAAAATATAGATGAACATTTGGAGCAATCAGTGCATTAATGAAAGTAAAGTGGAAGTGTGAGAGACTTATATGGTCGATATAATCGTTACGCATGATAAATTCAAATTTCTCTACTTCTTCCTCCACCATTCCTTTACAATTTTTCGTTTGTACGACTCATAGCCAAGTTTACATAATTAAGTAAACTTAGTAATTAAACTTACTCGCATCTCCTATTTGCCACTCTAGCCTCACTAAACTTTCACACCTTTTAACATTCTCTTTTTCTGTATGTCATGTCACCTATTTCTTTCTGATTTTCCTTTATTTAATGCTTTCTTTTTCCCATAATCTATTTTGCCCATATATGATTATTTTATCACATATGTCGTCATTCTTCCAAACTTGTTACGTTACCCCTCCTCTATTAGGTTGGTAACTAAATGGGTTCGGTTTTTTCGCAGACAGACTGATCACTGTTTCTTGCATGAAGAAATAAAGCTTTAATCAATTACATAATTACAATTTCGCTCTAAGACCTCTTGCTATATTTTCACTAAATTTATTATACCGTGTTCTTAAAAAGTCTAGTGCTTTTGGACGGAAAAACGAGTTAGGTGATCTTTGAAACTGGTTTCATCAGTAAAGGTTTTTCCATTCAGTGAATTTCGAAAAGATCTGACTACACGGAAATCGGAGGGTGGTAAGTCAAGTGAATATGGATGATGAGGCAAAACGTCATGGTTAAGGCTTAAAAGTATTATTTGGGCAGCTATTCTCCGTGTTTCGGACCAAATTTAGATTACTTTAGAAATATATATGTGACGTGCGCCGAAGAAAGGGGCTTACCTTTAAAAGTGAGATTTTTCAGGACGAGCGGTCGAAGTCGACCCGCTACACGCGACTTTTTGGAGATAGGTCGCATACGCGGCTCACGGACAGGTTACAGCTGAGACGCGGAGATGTAATGGTGAGTGCATGGAGGGATTTGACAGAATCCAGAGTTCTCAAACGAAAACCTGATTTCTCGCTTATCTAACAACTTAATTACTATCAATAATAACTTTCGGGAATTTTTTGGATGGTTTTTACTCAAGCGAGACCTACGTGATTATACCTGAAACTAAGCTGTTTTTATTAAGACGGTTGCTCATTGTTATTATTGCCTATTTGGTATATTGAAAAGGTCGGGAGAGAGAAGATGCACTCAGTTTTCTACTACTTTTCGAGAGGTGCGCGCGTGAGTTTGGCCTTCGCTGAATAAAGAAGTTCCTTCTGGTAAAATCCTGCTGTTTTTATTTTTCGCCCGCACCTCCAACTCCTCTTAATAACATATTGTGCCAAAATCTGGAAAATTTCTTAATACCAGAAAGAGAGTTGACTTCTTCTAAGTAAAAAGTGCCGTTTAATAATTGAACTGAAAGCGAGGAAAATTGGGGGTCGTAAACCAAAGGACGAGATGCAAAAGGCATTGTTTGACTGGCAACAAAATGTGGAAGCCCTATTCTTAAAAAAATAATACATCACAGTGAATTCATAACAAATAAATTTTTTGACATAAGAACCAAACCAAGATATAAATGCTTAACGAAGAATATAAATTATTTACCGCAAGGGCCTAGCTAACATTTTTATTATTTTGGAATGAACGTAGAGTGGTGGAGAATAAGAAATTTTAGTAGATCTTACACTAATCATTTTCGAGAACCGACTCCAGTTCCTCCTGAGCGTATTGCAAGACATGGATTACATCTCCTGCTTGCACACTCGACAGTTGGTATCGCCTACAGATACATTCATTATGTGCTAGCGGTAAACTAAGGTGTCTATAACTTCGTCTTGACTTCTCTTAATATAATGGCGTAGAATGTACCATAAACGCGCTAGTTAGCATGTTCTCTTTTTACAAGCGAATACTCAGTGGGCAAAATACCATGAACATCCCAAGAAGGTCCTGGGGGCCCTTCTAGGACATCCAATGTCAGTCCAGTCAACGTCTTTGAAACTGACAATATCCGAAATATGCCTTAAAGACATATAACGTTTTGGGGACAGCTTTCATACTGACACTGGACGTCTTAAGAGCATCCCAAGGATTTCCAAAGACATTTACCGAAAGACGTTTAGAGATGGCCCTAAGAAGACGCTAGGACCTCCGCCATTTTTTGTCCACTGAGAGTCTACGGAGAGACCACCATGTTATTAGCCCATGTTATATATATATCCAAATTTACCGCGGCACGAACTACTTTCAAATCTCGCTCCATACGAAATTACCAATCACAGCTTAAACAATGGGACCCACGTAAATCGCATTTTTCCAAATTCAACCATATCAACAAAAGTAGTATGCGTGAATCATTTCAGTAAAGGGCTTCCGGACGATCGCTTTTCAGGGGGCCCTATAGGCTCATATCATATAGTTTTTTCAAATAAAATAGCCTACGTCACTAGTAGTGTTAAGCACAAATTTAAGGCGTGCTTAACCTTACTTGTGATGTAATGTGATATAAACTGTTTATAATTGAACACTTCTGTAATCAATTTTAATTATTACCAAGCTTATCCTCGTTTGTCGCTTGTTCACTACTTATTCCAAAATTCTTCAGAAAGTCCCTTGTTTTGGGTGAAGTACTTGATGATATTTCTGTGAAAAGAAAAAACAAGATCCATGAATTTGAAATGTTGAAAATACATACGAATACCAAAATCCTAATTCGATTATTCCATTTTATTTATGTGTAAGCTGGTTACCTTAAAAATATTAAGAGTGCAAGCTCTGATTTTTTTAAAAAGAGATTCTGGGGTGGAGTTCTGGTGTGAAATATTTTTATTTAAAAGTTAATAAAAGCCTAATTAAATTACGTAAATCCTGAAAATATTTTTATTTGTTATATATATAGGTACTTACTGACGTACTAATAGAATTAAGAATAGCACCTAGTTATAAGACCATACTACGAAGACTCTTTATATTATTTAATTTGTGACTAGGTGTTTTTTACTTGGCTCGTAAAAAAACCTTTACCGGCACATAGTGGAGTAAAAGTACATTTTTTGATTCAAAATACTATTGAGATTGGACCTGTGGACCACCTTGGATGTTCTTTTGAAGCTGATGAAATTTTAAAGAGAGTTGTCGAGCCTGATGTTTAATTTCGTTTTTGATTTTTTTTATAATTAACTAAATATGACGAACAAAATGGAAATTTTTTATATTTGACGTTCCCGGTTATCGTCAATAATAGGAAAATTGTTGTAATCACTGCCGTTTTAAAGATTAACATTATATAAAGATATTACATCATGATACAATTAACAACACAAATTTTTATAAACAAATTATTTGTCAGAAAAATTCCTGTTTTTCGATATCAATTATTTATAGAATTTTATAGAATTTATATAAATGAATATAATTCATTTATAACAAATATTAAATGAATTTTTCAATCATTCCTTGTACTCAACCCTTCTTTTATTGGCCAACTGTAAGTACGGAATGGAAAATAGAACTTGTTTCTGGAATTAAAAGAAGTGAATTTGAGAAAAACGAGCTTTTGTGTCGATAAATGCCCGAATAATGCATTCTTTTAAACAAATTTTGTTTAGGAAAAACAGAAAATTGAAGAACTAATTATGAATATTACTGAAACTATCGTTAAGTTCCCAATTAAAATGACTGATATTGAAAAAACCTAGTTTACTAAAATAAACTTGAACTTCTGAATTAGAATGACTGACATCGAAAAAAAAATTTGTCAACGGATGCCCGAATAATGCATTTGTTTATTAAATTTATTTTAAAAAAAAATAAAATTCATCAAATAGTGATAGATGTTGCTAAAATTACCATAAAGTTCCCAATTAAAAGGTTTGACATTGACAAAAAATGAATTTTTCCGTCGATACTTGCTCGAATAATGCATTTGTTTATTGAATTTGTTTAAGAGAAACATAAAATTTATCAACAAATTATGAATTTTGCTGAAATGATCGAAAAGTTTCTAATTAAAAACGACGTTAAATTATTGAATATTATAGAAAACACATTTTCAACAAATAATTTGTTTATAAAAAATTTTTTGTTTATTTTATTAGAATGGAATATCATTTTATAATGTAAATTATGTAACGTCGATGATTACAACAATTTACCTATGATTAGCGACCACCGGCAACGTTAAATAGAAATAATTGCCATTTTTTTCGTCAGATTTATTTATTAATAAAAAATTTCGTTAAATAAATTAAAAATAAGACTCGACAACTTCCTTTGAAATTTTATTAGCTTTTAAACAAAACAAAAAAACATCCGAGTCGGTTAACAGGTTCAGCGGGAATCGTATTTTGAACCAAGAAATGTACTTTTTCGTCAATGTGCCTTTAACAGTAAATTTTGGAACGTTTATTTTTATTTTTCGAGGTAGCACTCTTATCTGGACATATGTTTTATTGTATATCTTTTAATTATTCTCTTCGTGTCATTCGTTTATATTGTGTCTTTGTGAACGAGAGAGAGAGCCGACTATCAACGATAGGGGTAGTATGCTTTCCGCTCCGGTGTTTCACAGGTAGGCACCGGCTGAGGGGAGCGAATGTCCCCTTCCACTGCACGGACTACGGATCTATCCTGTTCTATTACGCCCTCTCAAGCAATGTCTAACCCTGCTTTCCCTCACCCTTCCCAGTTCAGTGATATCTGAAATTGTATTGGAAATTGATTTTATGCTTTTTTCAGCACCAACCTGGGGGTAAAACATATCAAGGCCCGTTTTTTAGTGGTATCCCCAGTAGGACTAATCCACGTGTCAATACTATACTATACAACACTATACAATGTCAAAGTAATTCAAATGAGAATTTTGTCCATATAAATCTTTACTTTTACTTTAGTTACTAGTTTTTAAGAATTGTTAAAATTTAACATTTTAATTTTTAATTATTAATTATAATTTTACTTTTTGGGTCCGCCATAATAACGCGATACTAGTTCAAGAATGGACAATACCGAAAGTACTTTGAAATGATACATTTTAATTTGTTTTAAAACAAATGAATACTTGCGTTTCGATTCACAGTTCTGAAATTTATTAGGCAAATGAAAACTGTTACATTTAATCTGGGTTTGAAGTTGAATCTTTTTCAAAACTTTAGAGAAATGGAAAACATTAGGATGCGTTTGATTAAAATACTGATTACACTAACGGTGGAAAGATTCACAAGCTTTTGTTGTTTTATTCAAATCTGCACAATGTATCTCTAAAGAAAAGGGCGGCGGAGAGAAGGACTGAACATTGGGGGATTAACTGACGTAGTCCGTGTAGTGGAAGGGGACGTTCGCTCCCTTCAGCTGGTGGCTGCCTGTGAAGGTCGGGAGCGAAAAGTTAATCTCCCAACGATAGGCGTCGCAAATATCGCCAGTTCAGCCACGCCAAGTCGCTATATCGCCACCATACACACATGACAAGGCAGAATCAGAGAAAAATCATACTGCTTCTTTCTAGCAAAGCGAAAAGTTACATTGATACTCATGAATAGAAGTGGGCCCATGATGGCTCTGTCTTTTTCAGCCATTAAAATCCACCCTTTACTAAGAAACAGTATAGGGGCAATATGACCATGAGACCTTTGCCAGCCATGACGGACAAAGTGAGAAAGATAATCTCACCCCTATTGTCGTCTTTTTTCATCGCAGAGACACAAGGGCGGCGCTCTTCGGAAAAAGAGAGAGAAGTAGTCTAGCCCAATAGTATGTCTCTTTTCCACCTATAGACATAAAAAGCGGATTTACAGCGTGCACCTCCGGTAGCCCCGGTGGTGTCAAAAACATCTTTAACATTGACACAAAGCCTGAATAGAAAAGCACCCTCTTGGAAACGGTCTAAGAACCGAGAGGAAGCTTGACGAATTTGGTAACACCAAAAGTGTCGAATTTTGATGTTCGTCTAACACCTGCTGTCTATTTCGTGAGCAAGAGCTCAAATACAAGAAAATGTGAAGAATTCTACATTTTGGGATTGTATGATTTGGGAATGAAGAGAAAATTATAGGAGAATTGACTTTACAAAGGGAGAGTTTGTCTCCAAAGTAAGGATATGTCGTTTTCATTTGTTTGTTAACGGCAGTCACTTCGGCGGTAAACAGGCAGAGGTAAATAGGGGAGAAAAGGAAAATTGGTTAAGGCAACTGAAAGAAACATTTAGAGTAATGATCAGAAATATTAAAATTAAAAAGCACGGGTTTGGAAAGAAATGGAGTAGAGGACATAAGGAAAGCAGTTAGAATAGGGAAGAAAAAAAATATACACTGAAATTAAGTAGACTATATAGTGTTAATGGCAGAGGGTGAAGAAGGGATAAATCGTTATCCAAAAATTAATAAAGAAAAGTAATTTTTTGGTATTGGCAATGTTTACCTTGCTAATGTCCATAGTTTTGCTATAAAATGTAATGGAAATTCATGTTTTATTTTAATCAATTAAAATAAACATGAAACTTGGCCATTACTTAAAAAATTTGGTGCAAAAATTTCCAGCTTGGATATTTTTCGACGGATAACGTCAATTTTCTTTCAAGTAGTCAAGTAAAAAGTAATGTTCGGTGCTTCGAACAATTTCACAACTAAATTTTTAGTTTGGTTAGTTTTTAACAAAAGGGTCCAGTTTGTACAGAATCACCTAGGAATATCTTTGCGATGACTTTTTTATGTAATGTTAAAGAAATATGAGTTCTTAATTATTTAAACAAGTTTTAGAGTCAACATTTAAAAAATTATCCAATCAAAAAGCCAAAAAATATTTTAAGTAAAAGCAATCACTCAGGTCGCCTTTAAAAACTCCAAGTTAAGTCTGAAATCCAACAATAATATTCAAAACCCCTTAGAATCTACACCTTGTTTTTGTAACTAAAACATCACAACGGTCTCCAAGTAAAAAAGTCACAACATTTTCTAAGGAAAAATAATTACTTAGGTCACCTTTACAAAACTGCAGGTTAAATCGTAAATGAAAGAATAATACTCCAATAAATAAATAAAACATACAGCTGATTTTTAATGATTACTTTAATATTTGTTTGTTATTTTGAATGAACTTTTATTCTTAGACACCCTGCAAAATTGATAGAATTTCCGTAAATTTATACTATTACTATTTTTAAAATCTGTTTTTAACTTTAATCTGGCATGATTATCGAATGAATGGTTTTTCAAATTAAAACTCGGAATCAGACAACGTAGCACTAAACCCAAATATTTATTGAAGAAAAATTGCAAATGCAAATTTAATCTTTAAATTTTATATAGAATTTTTGGAAGTCAAGTTTAAGATTAATTATAATCAAAAAATGTAAACATTGCGTTAATCGTCATTATTTTCATTTCATATGTTACACGATTTGTGCCTGGCAACGTGGCACTGCATGGAAATGTTTCTTTAAAAATGTTCAGATTTTAATTTTAATAACAAAATTTATATCATACAATTAGAAACAAAATTTTAGATTGCTTTGTATAAATAAACTTAAACATTTCGCTAACCCTATTTTTTTATTTCCATATGTTACAAGAATCTAATCTGACGATGTGATACTACATGAAAATATACATCAAATAAAAACAAAATTTAAATTTTATATGGAAGATTTAGAAGTAGCAGTTAAGAAAAATACTTATTAACAAAATAAAACATTGCATGAATTATAATTTTTTTAGTTACCATATGTTATAGGATTGTCAGACTACGACGCAGCGTTTAAGGAAAACATTGATTGCAAAGTTTAAATTATGAATTTCAATTTTAAGTACAATCAAGGATTAGAATTAATAACACTTTTTTATATTATGTTAGGTACACATACCTTTAAAATTGAGCGAAGCCACGCAGACAAGGAATAGAGTGACGATCTTCATTATTTCTAGGTACGAGCAGATATAACGATATATAACCCAAGACTTATGCGGGAAAGGAAGAATTTCTTGAGAAGCGGCTGATTTTATAGATAATACACAATTAAGTGAAGGGAAAAAGATGCTTGGTATCTGAATTTCTTATATCTGCTGAATTTATTACCAACAGAATCAACAAAAGTGTCTGCTCATAATTTAGTTCAACCTTCATAAACTAAACTATAAAGTTATTACAGTATCTTTCGCGTATAAAGACTTCATGACACATACGAAATGATTGAGAAATACAGTCAAACGTGTAGAGAAACTTATTGTTTTCAAACGAAAATTTTAACATTTTTCATAAAGTTCTGTCACCAAATTCATTAGAATTTGCAAGAAGCTTATACTTTATAGTTTTTTCCACTGCTGTTTCTGAAAATCAATGGACGCTGCGGTTGATACAAGACAGCGACCAACTTACAACTGTCCTTACGTGACCGATTTACAATATTTCGTACGGGAATTTCTTAAAACCATTTGTACGTGATCTTTTTAAAATTTCTCTTTAAAATAGGAAGAGGGAACTATATAAATCACAGTGCCACCCTTATAACTTGTCTTTATGTATCAAACAGCATTATTGTCCACTCGATCTACGGTTTACGAAACGCTTTAATAAAGTTGCGTCTTCTCTTACATTGTGACCGCAGAAATGCTCTGATTAAGCCGTACACTTTAAATTTCCGTGCATAATAGTTGAAGCGTGTTCGAGCCTTGTACTAAATTCCCTTTGGCTGAATCTTTTGATTGTCATAAAGTGATTATAGATGCGATAAAGTCCACTGTGCTAACGTTCCCGAAAAGAACTCAAGTGTGGATTTGGTAGCTGTTTCAGGACCGAGTATCGCACTACTTTGAGTCAAGTTTGCTTCTGCATCTTTTCAGTAATAGAAATAACCAGTAGAGATCCGTCGCTGTTCTACAAAATATATTGAGATGCAATCGACAAGAAAACAACACTATTGCATGTCCACGCGTACTTATTGTAACTATCCATCTGCTTTTATTTATAATAAACTTGTCAAATCTAAGCTATTTGAGTTAAACTTGTTATTTGTACACTGTAAACTAATACAGCCCCCCCCCCCCGAATGGGGCTGACATGTGACGAACAAACTAACAAATAATTGATCAGATCTTACGAACCTGACATAATTAGAGCATTGGTCTTTTTCTTTCAAACCCTCGCCTTTTTCTTAGGGTCTAAAACAAGCACTGATAACATGAGTGCGCAAGGAGTTGGCGGGTAATTTCCGGTAGCAGGCTATACTGATTTCAAGTACTAATTTTTTTTTTCATTCTCCTTGTCAAGCGAAAAAAAACAATGACATGTCCAAAAAATTTGTCTGCACTCCTATGTCAAATGTATTATACATATATCAACAGTGGACAACAAATGTCCTAACCTTCCTCACATTTCCACCTCTCAACTCATGACTCTGACCTCGTGTTGCAATACTCAATATGCCGGGGAATATCTAAGTCGTTTTTTGATTCTGGTATATTAATTTTTATTTTGCAAATCGTACTATGTAAAGGAAATGAAAAAAACAGGCATTCTAATCAGCTGATCGAAGAACTAGCCGCGAGGCTAGTGCGCACAGGACACCTGAAGATAGGATGGGTGTCTTGCCGTGTACGCAATAAGTCGAAGTCAACCAGGTGCTACCACTGCCTAGGCTTCGGTCACTTGGCAGCAAAATGATTTAGCCCGAACCGAACGATGGCATGCTGGATATGTGGCAAGAAGCCCCGTACCGATCCTCTGCTGGGCAGGTCTGATAAGAAGCCGCGACTTATGGAAGAAGCCCAAACAGGAACAAAAGAGGAGATCCGAGGTACGGCTAAAGAACGGCATCCCCTACACTTCCGAGTAGTGCGGACCCTCATCGGTGTGTTTATGAGTATTTTTCACTAGCCCTCATAAAAAAACTACAGCTGAAACAGATGGGACCAACATCAACCGCATGTTTTCATTGACAACCACATCAACAACAATAGAATCCGTGAAAAATTTAATTATCAGGAATTACGTTGCAAAGTGATATACATGTAGATCTTCTCACACTAAAAATTATGGAAAAAAAGCAAAATTCAATCCCTCAACATAAATGAAGGAGTTAAAGAAAAAAGGGCCAGATTTTTTAAACACGGCCTTACGTAAGGAATTCGATGTTTCATCATTCGTTGAAAAGGATATAGACTAGTTTTAAAACCAAACTTTAAAGATATATTTCTGAAGATTTAACACAGAAAGTTAAGAAGCTTTTTAAGAATTTTGAAATGATTAAAACAATGTAACCAATGTTCTAAAGATTTATGAGAATATTTAAAATGATTTTCAGTTTAAAAAATTCATTAGATGCGAAGATTGATTCCGATTTTCCAAGAATTAAATTTGTCAAGAATTTTTGAAATTGGCAAAGGAGAATATGGAAGCTTTTACGGCTTTTCTATAACTTTGAAACATTCTTCAAAAGTGGCAGGTTATGAGAAATCCTTTTAAAATGGATTTCCGAATAAATTTCTAGACTCATTTTTGAAGAAATTTTTAACTTTAAAAAATCTTTGAAAAGTCTTTCAAGAACACCTAAAAAATTATTTGTATTTAAGCTTCAAAAGAAACAAACAAATAAATTCATATATTTGGTTATGAATTCGTGATTTTTTGATTAAGTTCACCGTTCTGGCTTTAAGATTAAAATCCTTTGGATTGAAATAATATGTTTTACATTGTTCGATGAGTACTTATTAATTCCAGCAAAAGTTCAACTACTCAATTGCTATTTAAACACCATAGTTGAACATCTCATTTTGTCGATTTGCCTATTTTTTAAAACTTATCTCTTTGGCTAACATTATAAATACATTGTTAGAAATGCACATTTTAGGTAAAGATAATTAAATTGCTTTGATCAAAAGTGCAACTGGTTTAAATTATTCTTTACTTGGTTTAGGATTGAAATAATTTTTTATAAAAGAATCAATTATGTATTAAATTTTTCATATTGTGTTTTTCACTTCAGGCGTTTATCAAATATAATAGAAGAATAAGCACAGGAATACATTCGCATTTATTTCCCGAATTCAATTTTCAACGATCTAGAATAGAAACTATATATTTTATCAAGCAGTCGTATAAAGAAAAATTGTAGATATTTTTGTTATGAAAAATTATTAAGCTTAAGAACATTTTTTCGTGTCTAAAATTGTTTAGCCGAGAGAGGGCATTATTTATTTTGAATAAACTTTTTTGCGTCTAAGAAAAGACTATTTCTCTCATAAAAAATGGCAAGAAGAAAGCATGTATATCTTCTTGAGCCATTACTTCATCACTCAGCTTCAAGCTATTGCGAGCCTGTATCCATTTTGAAGGATTTCGAAGAGAAGGCGTTACTTGTACTATACCGCATAAAGGTATGTCATTACTACATGCATTTTGACTCCCCATCATGTGGCCCTAGTTTTTCTTTAAGTATCGTTTTGCCTAAGTTTAAACAGCATTGTTTTTGTAGCATTACAAGTGTCGGCTTACATACTAACAGAGCAGCAATTGCGGGAAGTTTTACTTTTCATTTTTAATGCGTAGAAAAGTGTCACTGGCGGTAAAAGTGTATTAACTATGATAACCATAAGCGTAGGAAATTGTGAGGGAAGCCCGGCTAAACATCAACACCAAAACCAAATATCCATGGATCGAAGGGCCTGCTCTGTATTTGGTAGGACCAGCAGGGTTGAGCATGCTATCAGTAGCTACAACCTCACGAAACCATTACGGGCGAACTTGATCGAAAAAACGTGCGATTGCGCCGAGAATTAAAGGAGAAGCAGCCGCAATACGAGCAGAGACATAATAAAGTTATACGTATTTTCCAGATTCCGTGCAATCTAATTATCACTTTTTCCAATTCATAACTCATGGTCTGCGGGAGCAACGATTCATTTCTTATGAAGATGTCAAAATATGGGTCCATTCGTAAATAGCTAAAAGAGACGAGTCGTTTTTGCGACGTGGTATTCGTATACTGACAGAAAGATCGGAGAGAGTAATGGCTAGCGATAGACAATACTTTGAATGATCAACTGCACGGAGAAAAATATATGTTAGCACAGACTATCTAGATATTAATAGGTAATATCTTACCGATTTAACTATGGGACAGATATCAGTGCAACAATTACCTGTAAAACATGCCATTTTCTATAAAATGCAAAAGAATGTTAATATCGTAGTCCTCTGGTTTTAAAATCCGAATCCTCAAGCATTCGCCTTTTTGCATAATTATGCGATTTTTGTGTTGAATAGATAACAGACTGTTCAAGGCTAATATGAAAGATATCTGTAGCTGAGTTCTCATTTTCTTGAGAAAATCATAACATGTCCAAAAACATTTAATCTATTTTCCACGAAAGCTTATAGTGCAATAGATATCCGATAGACCACAATACACACAATGAAAGCCCATGATACATACAAAGTAGGGTTAAAATCTTTTGTCGCCACGCCACACGTCAGCGACCTTGCTCCGATAAAATTGAGCTTTTTTAATATCTTAGATATTAACGGTTAATATAACACATTTTATACTTTTAATATAAACAGATATTGCTCTTTAATATTTTGTATGTTGAATAGAAGATATTAGATATTACGCCGTTATATATATATAATTAAAAATTTGTCATAAGGACAACCGCAGGATTTCGCCGGGAGCGGGTGTTAATCTGAAAAATTCACCCGCTTCCAGCGAAATCGCGGTAAAATTTCAGCCATAACCACGTCTCACAACCGTGAGATAGGTGGTTACAGTCTGTAAAGGAATAAATACGACGATCC
>NC_046660.1:13226657-13237985 GCF_010883055.1 Belonocnema kinseyi
TGCGGGACGCGTACTGTCTTGCCCAGCCTATCTTTATGGCAAGTTGATGCATTCGTCTTTTGGTCTTATGATCAGCCGTTGGTTTTGTTTTACGGTTCGCTTAACATGTTTGCGATCCCCTTTTTTCGACTTTTCATCACATTTTCTCACTATTTCATTTTAGATTCTATTGGAATCGCCATATAGGCACCTCTTGCTTCTTTAGCGGCTATACTTCGAGTCATGAGGCTCATTTGACTACTTTTGATCACATTGTCCCCACTATATCTTTTTTAATTCATTCATAATTACCATTTAAGAAATTCCTACTACCTTGGCAGCTATTCGTCGAGTTATTAGGTTCATTTTACGGTTTTATCACGTTATAGCTTTTGAAAATTATTTTGGTATTTATATTGTGTCATTTCGAACGTATTTTGTTATTTTTATTGTTGTTGGAATGCAAACCTTTTTTTTGGCCTTTGTATCTTCTCTTTAAGGTCCTCTTGATGTACATTGTAAAATTATACCTTGAACCTCAAGGCCCGCGTTTTATTATCATCAGAATTATGGAATTACATCTCTTTCGTATCACCTAATTTCCCCGTTGCGGCTACTTAAAAATTTAGACAACGAGGGAATATCCTGTACTGGGTAATTCCCTATAATTTTTCTTTCGAAATGATGTTGATTGTCTTGTTTTCTATTTTGGCATTGTTTTTATGTCATTTAATTGCACTTTGTTTAATTTGCAATAAACTGATATTAATAATTTTATTTAAAATATGTGCTTTGTAATTACGTACCCCCCTCTCTTCCATTGTTGAAGTTTAGGCTGAGCTAACAGGTTTTGCGACCCTAATTTTGGTTTTTGTGTTATTTTGGTTTCTGTTTTAACTAGTTATCTTTTGTCACCTTTGCCTTTTATCTTTTGTTATTTCTGCCGCTATGGTTATTCTCGAGGTTTTATTGCGAATTTTTGATCATCTTACCGTGGGGATATAGTTTATATTTTTTTTTAATTTTTGAATATCGCGAGTTTCAAGTCAAAGCTTACCCTTCTGATCGAAGCTGGTGGTGTTTTCTAGTTATTTTTGTGTTTAGCCTGAAACGCTTAGCGTTCAGTGGATTTCCTGTTTGGAATATAGATTCCGTGTACCTTTATTGATTCTCACTTGCATTCATGCATCATACATTATAATGTATTTTTTAATCGGCCCAGGATAATATAAAATATTTTAAGCGAATTTTTAATAATTCGGTAGGATCTTTGAAAAATTGTAGGGAAACTTTGTAATATCTTAAAAGACATTTCTCGATTTTAGAAGCTTTTGTAGAATTTTGAAAAGTTTTAGGAAAAACAAAATTTTTTCGAAATTCCTGGGACTTTTTGGAAGATTTTTTTAAATGAATTTATGCAGTAAATTGAGACCATTTCGAAATGAAATTTTGAAGATTTGAAAGGATTTTAAAAGATTTGAAGATATAAAACAATGGTATAAATTCTTGGCAAAGTTGAAAAGAATTATTTCCAAACGTTTGCAGAGAATATATCAAGACGTAAATTTTTAAAATAATTTCCAAAATTTTCAATAGCGAATGTAAAAGATTTAAAAGCAATTTCACAGATTTTCCCACATTTCAAAAATCATTTTCTTCAATTAAGAGATGTTCAGAAATGATAAAATTATCAAACAAATTAAAAATAATAATATAGAATTGAACTTTCTTCTTAAATCTATGATTTATGTTTGAATTTTTTCTAAACTCCTACCGGCGAAATGCGTTTATGTCCCCTTTCTGTTTTGGACTCTTCAATTTGTCTGTAGGAATGAAATTATTTCGCATACAAAATCCAATTATGTGGGGTGGGCTTTGTCCAAATTAGAATATATCTTCGAAATTTGTATTTTATTAACTATTAGTTTGAAAACTGTCATGAAAATGTTTTTTTATCATACATGAGCACCACACGTCTTTTAACCATAATTATTAAATAAAATTTCAACGATTTTTTTATTTACGTATCTGAGATAGATTCTTTGACCTTCGTTCGCTTTAGAGAAGCGATTTAATGATTTATAAATCTACATATGTCTCCAGCAGCATTAATTGGAATAATTGGATCGGACTTTATGTAACGAACGTGCCCGAGTCGACGCGTAATTGACGTTGATTGTACTTCCAAGAATGAGGTAAGTGTTATTCTTGCATTGCCAGTTGTAAGAACGCCTAAAAGATAAAGTGGACTCATACGTTCTCTTAGTACAGATGCGAGGAATTCTGGGCTGCCACCCGTATGCTCCCTGCTTTCAGACACAGTATTACTATCACGTGGATGGAGACATGCATATAAAAGCTGGCCATCGTTGAGATCAACAATAGCGTACCCAAAAGGACTATTGCACATCGTAATGTTTGCATTAGGTACGAGTTCCCCTATGAGCGCATACCACGTTGCAAGCTGGCCATTTACGACTTTTGTTATTTCTATCTGTTTTTGTGGACGATTGGGATGACGTCGAAGTGGATATTGAATTCCAGTGCCATGATTATGATTATGATTAGTCCATGCAGCCATATCTACACAAAAAAAATTATGGAAGTTATTTGCACTAGAACTCGGGCAGCGGGATTTGTGGTTTCATTTTCAGTTGGTGATACGCTTAATTCAATTTTAATTTATGTAGAGGCTTAATTATGTAGCTTCTTCACTTTACTCTTACTTTTACTTCATTAAACAAAATTAGCAAAACTATAGATGAACATTCGGAACAATCAGTGCATAAGTGAAAGTAAATTGAAAGTGTGATGAGAGACTTTTGTGATCGATATAATCGTTACACATGATAAATTGAAATTTCTCTACTTCTTCCGTCGCCATTCCCTTACCATTTTTCGTTTGTACTACCCATACCCAAGTTTACCCCTATATGTCGTATAACTTATTTCTCTTTTATAACTTACTCATGTGTCCTATTTGCCACTCTACATGAAGGGAAGTCAGAAAGAAATCGGTGAAATGACATACAGATTTCACCGATTTCTTTCTGACTTCCCTTCATGTAACGCTTCTTTCTACCATAATCCATTTTGCCCTTATATAATTATTTTATCACATTTGTCGTCATCTTTGCAAACATTTTACTTAACCCCTCTATAATAATTTCAATTTCTCTCTAAAACCTCTTGCCATATTTTCACTAACTGTATAATACCGCATTCATAAAAATTCCGCTGCTTTTTGACGAAAACCCGATTTAGGTGATCTTTGAAACCGTTCTGATCAGTAAAGGTTTTACCATTCAGCAAATTTCGAAAAGATCCTACTACCCGTAAATCTGAGGGTGTGAAGTCAAGTGAATATGGATGAGTATACCTGAAACTTATCTTTTTATGTGGAGGGGCCGCTTTGTTATTATTATTATTACTTATTTGGTATACTGAAATGGTCGGCCAAGGGAAGGTGAGGTCAGTCTTGTACTATCTTTCAAGAGGTACGCACGATATGTTGGCCTTCGCTAAATAAATGAGTTCCTTCTAGTGAAATCCGGCTTGTATTGTTTCTCGCCTGAACCTCCAACTCACCTCAATGACATATGGTGACGAAACCCGGAAAATTTCTTAGTACCGGAATGAGAGTTGAGTTGTTATAAGTGAAATTGCCGTTTAGTAATTGCAATTAGAGCGAGGAAAATTGCGGGTCGTAAACCAAAGAGCGAGATGCAGCAGGCATTGTACGTCCAGCAACAAGATGTGGAAGCCCTATTCTCAAAAAATATTACACTGCATTCAGAATAAATAAATGTTTTATGATTTTGCAATTAATAGTGAATTCTTGAGAATAAGAAATTTCAGTAGACCTTACACTGATCATTCTCCACAACGGATTCCAGTTTCCCCCGAGCGTATTGCAAGACATGCATCAGATCTCTTGCTTGCACACTCGGCAGTTGGTATCGCCTACAGATACATTCATTTTGCGCTAGCGGTAAACTGAGGCATCTATAACGTCGTATTGACTGCTCTGCGTATAATGACATAGAATTTACCATGAAGCTGCTAGTCAGCATTATCTATTTTTAGAAGTAAATACTCAGTGGGCACAAAACCATGAATATCCTAAGAACGCCCTGGGAGTTTTTCTAGGACGTCCAATGTCGGTCCAGTCAGCTTCTCTAAAACGCATAATGTCTGGAAGATGTCTTAAAGACATATGACGTTTAGGGGACAGATTTCATACTGGCATCACAAGTCTTAAAAGCATCCCAAGCATTTTTAAAGACATGTTCCAAAAGACGTTTCGAAATGTCCCGAAGAAGTCGCTAGGACACCTGCCATTTTTTGTCCACTAGGTATTCTGTTTTCCATAAGCGCTTCTTTCACACTCGTAAGACTTTCTATGCGGCGGTCCGGATAAGTCCAGCTAATCATTTCATAACTCAAAAACTAGAACTTTAATACATTTTTTTCACAGGACATTCCGCTTATTTTTTTGTGTATATAGACATATAACTCATTACGGGCTTATACTTATTTTTCTATAAGACTTCGAAAGGAAAAGAGCATACGAAAATCGTGCTCAATAAAAAAATAAAATTCAGGTTTCGTATACTTTTAAGATAACTTTTCTTCTAAAAATTGCAAACCAGGAGATCACCATGTTATTAGCCTATTTACGCCCCCAAAAATGTGATCGTTAAGATAGCGTTTTGCCATACCGTATTAGTGGCGACAGTTAAGTAATCACAAACGCCACCGCACAGACGGTTAAGTAGTTTCACAAATGACCACTGATCTTCGTACACTAAAATTCATGAAAACAAAACACAAAATAAGATAAAATAAATAAGATAAAAGGTCAGTGGTTATCATCATCCAAAAAACTTCACTTTGTATGACGTTCTCGCATCATTCCAGAAAAGGGCTTTCGGACGCTCACGTTTCAGGATGCCCTAAAGACTCATAAGGTATAGTTGTTTAAAATAAAATATTCTACATCACTCGTAGTGTCAACCACAAATTTAAGACGTGCTTAACTTTTCTTTTGATGATATATGATACAAACTGTTTATAATTGAACACTTCTGTTATCAATTTTAATTATTACCCATATTATTCTCGTTTGTCGCTTGTTCACTGCTCATTCCAAAATTCTTCAGAAAGTCCCTCGTTCTGGGTGTCGTACTTGATGATATTTCTGTAAAAAGACAAAAGAAGATTTATGAATTTAAAATGTTAAAAATATATACGAATACTAACAGCCTAATGCGACCGACCTGCAGTGGGGGAAAAGTACGTTTGTTGTTCCAAAATACGATTCCGGCTGAACCTAGGGAGCGATTAGGATGTTTTTTTAAAGGTGCTGGAATTCTAAAGAAAACTGTCGAGCCTTATTCTTAATTCAGCTAAAAAAAATTTTATCAGTAAATATGACGAAAAAAATGGCAATATTGTCTTTTTGACGTTCCTGGTGCTCGTCAATAATTGAAAAATTGTTTTAATCGTCGACGTTTCATAGGTTTACATTATACTTTTTTTCGATATCGATTTTTTTAAATTAGGAACTTCATGATAATTGCAGAAAAATTTATAATTTTTTGATAATTTTTATTATTTTTTATTACAAATTTAATAAACAAATGCATTATTTATGCATTTGACGATGAAAAAGCTTGTTTTAATCAATATCAGTCTTTTAACTGGGAACTTCACGATAATTTCAGTAACATTCATAATCAGTTGATTATTTGCATGTTTTTTTAAAACAAATTTAATTTAAAAATGCATTGGTAGGGTGTTTGTAGACGTAAAAACTGGTTTTTCCAAATTTTTGTTTTAAAGACGTTCTATATGTTATAGAATTTATTTATAACAAATACTAAATATATTGTTCAATCATTCCTTATATTTAGTCCCTCTTGTTTTGGCCAAATGTAAATACTGAATGAAAAAAGAACTTTTTTCTGAAATTAAAAGAACTGACTTTAAAAAAACGAGTTTTTCCGTCGACAAATGAACAAATAATGCATTTGTTTATTAAATTTATTAATAAAAATAATAAAATTTATCCTCAAATTATGAATTAATCTGAAATTATCATGAGTGTTGTAATTTAAAAAAATTGACATCGAAACAAACGAATTTTTCTGACGTCAAGTGCCTGAATAATGCATGTGTTTATTAAGTTTGTTTATAATATTAATGAGAATAGTCTTAAGAAATTTATTTTTCATGAAAATATTGTTTCCACTCAAATTCTTCAGAATATAACTTAAAAAATCGTTAACTCATTGTATATTATAGAAAATACATTTTTAACAAATAATTTGTATATAAAATTTTTTTTGCTTCTTGTATCATGATACAATATAATTATACAATATACAATATATTTATACAATATATTTTATATAAATATATACAATATAACTTTATACCTTTGTCTATTTATACAATATAATTCTATGAAACTTCGACAATTACAACAATTTTCCTATTATTGTGAACGAGAGAGAGAGAGAGAGTCGACTATCAATGACAGGCATCGCAAGTAGCGCCAGAGATCGCCAAATCAGGGCGACAGATCCAGCCAGGCCAAGCACAATCTAAATTGCCTAGCAGTGAAAATTTGCGTTGATGTTCATGGATAGATGTGGGCTCATGATGACTCTGTTTTTGTTAACTATTAAAATACTCCATTAACCAAAGGAAAGTACAGGGGTAATATCACCATAACAACTTGGCCACCCATGATGAGACGAATTGAGAGAGATAATCTCACCGCGATTGTCGTCTTTTTTCATCGCAGTGACACAAGGGCCGCGCTCTTCGGAAAAAGAAACATAAGTAGTCTAGTCCAGTAATCTGTCTCTTTTCCACTTATAGACATAAAAATCGGATTTACAACGTGCACCTCCGATGGCCCCGGTGGTGTCAAAAACATCTTTAAGATTGACACAAGGCCTGAATAGAAAAGCGCCCTCTTGGAAACGGTCTAAGAACCGAGAGGAAGCTTTACAAATTTGGTCACGCCCAAACTGTCGAGATTTGATTCTCGTCTAACTCCTTCTTTCTATTTCTTCGTTCGGATTAATGACCTTTCGGCCCGATCACCGTGCCGTGTATCCGGGCACTCTCGTTCTTCCCTTCCTTCAGAGCTGGTGCGTTTGTGAGCAAGAGCTCAAATACAAGAGAATGTGAAGAATTCTACATTTTGGGATTGTATGAGATTTGCACAATTTATTAATAGCTAATCCTGGAAATTATATGATGACACAATTTAAAGAGAATTAACTTTGCACAGGCAGAGTTTGTGTTTAAAGTAAAGATATGTCGTTTTTGTTTGTTTGTTTACGGCATTCACTTTGTAAGTAAATAGGCAAAGGTAAACAGAGGAGAAAATGAAAATTAGTTAAGGCAACGGAAAGAACCTTTTAGAGTAAAGGTCAGAAATATTAAAATAGGAGAGGAAAATGTGAACGAGGAGGAAGACAAAATAATAATAGAAATATGAAGAGGATTAGAATGCACAAGCAAAAAAGAAGTTAGTAAAGGAGGACATAGAAGTGAATGGGATGAGGACTGTAAAGAGAAAAAGCACGGGTTTGGAAAGAAATTGAGAAAATGAAGAAAAGAAAAAAGAAGTAGAGGATAACATAGGGAAAAAAGGAGTATATTCAGTTGTGTGATCAAAATACAGAAGAAGAGAATGAAAGGTTTAAGAAAGAGACGAAAGAGGCTAGGGCAGAAGAAGAGGTTTTGTGGGTAGTAAATACAGAGAAAATGTTTAAACCAGGATATTGAAATGGTAAAATGGCAAAAATATTTTTTGGTTTTGCTTGATTATTAGAGAGAAAAGTTGGGAAAAAGGGAAATATTTTAGAGAAAGAGATGGGGAAGAGGACATAAGAAGGGAAGAAATAGTCAAGGTGTTTGGAATAATGAAAGATGGAAAAGCACCTACCTGGTATAGATGAGATTCCAAATTAAGTCAGGAAATATGGAGTGATGCCAATAGTGAACAAAGGCAAAGTAGAGGAGGTTAAAGATTATAGGGGTGTGACGCTGATTCCAACATTTTATAAAGTATACATAACTGTTTTGTTGGAGAGATTCAAGAAAGAAGTTAAAGAAAAGGATAGATCCACCGAATCAGACAGTCGTGAACACAAAGCCCGCCTTTGACTTATTAGCACGAGACGAAATAGAAAATTTTATGGTGAGAAGGGGGATGAGGAAGGGATTAATGCAGAGAGTTTTAAAAATTTGTTGAGAGGCAAAATGCGGAATAAACTTAGGAGAGCAAGTAAGAGATGGTTTCTGTTTAGTAACAGAAGTGATGCTAGGATGTCCCATGAGCCCAATTTTGTTTAATATATTCATATCAAACGTGGAAGAAGAAATGAGCAGAAAAGGTTTGGGAGGCAGTTAGGTTAGGGAAGAAAAAAGTATATACACTGGCATAAGCAGGCGATATAGTTTTTATGGCATAATTTCATTTCTAAAGATATTCAGCTCGATTTGAAGAAATTTCTAGTGAAGTTTAAAAAGAATTATACTAGATTTAGGGAAGTTGATATTAGCCTCCTAGAATTTTTAAGATTTCCAGGGTTTGGTCAGTTTTCTAGAGATATATAATTGATCAAATTAATTCTAACATATATTAGAGAGGCCTTAACTGATGTCTACTCATTCTAATGAATTATCACAATTTCTGAATATTGCAAAGATTTCCCACAGCCCTTTAGGGAATAAAATAAATGTTATTTTAAAGGATTTATACAATATATACAAATTTTCGTTTTAAATCAAAAAGTTGTATGTAGTACAAAAATATGTGTATTGTATTTATCAAAAAATAATGCACAAGAAACCTTAGAGCCCATCAATAGTTGTTACAACGCCAAAATTTCAAAAATTATTCAATCAAAAAGCCAAAAAATATTTTAAGTAAAAAAAATCACTCAGGTCGCCTTTAAAAACTTCAAGTTAGGTCTTATATCCAACAATAATATTCAAAACCCCTTAGAATCTAAACCTAGTTGTTATAACTTTAACATTACAGTGGTCTCCTAGTAAAAAAGTCAGAACGTTTTCTAATGAAAAATAATTACTCAGGTCACCTTTACAAAATTCTAGGTTAAGTCTTAATAGCAAGAATAATACTCCACTAAATAAATGGAACACACATCTGATTTTTAATGATAACTTTAATATTTCTTTGTTATTTTGAATTAACTTTTATTCTTAGACACCTTGCAAAATTTATAGAATTTCAATAAATTTATACTATTACTATTTTTTAAATCTGTTTTTAACTTTAATTTTGTATACTCCGACCACACAATGGAATTATTTGATTTTTCATTATTTGTTGTACGATCAAATTTTGAATTTTTAATTTTGGGACAAAATTCAAACAGTTATTATTATATCTTGTACGGCTTTCAAAAACTCACGTTTTTCTTTTCTTGACTTTTTTCATATCATGCATTGTTTGGCTTAAAATTTTCAGTTTAGTTTGTTTTTTTATGTTGAAAATGCTCTAGCTCAGGTGTTCTATAAAAGTGGAGATTTTATGAAAATGGACAAAGTAAAATTTTACATAAAACCAATACCTTCTCATCAGGGTGAGAATGTAAAACTATGAGCGTTGCATGATTATTGAATGAATTGTTTTTCAAATAAAAAATCGGAATCAGACGACGTAGCACTAAACAAAAATATTTATTGAAAAAAAATTGCAAATACAAATTTAATCTTTAAATTTTATATAGTACGTTTGGAAGTCAAGTTTAAGATTAATATTAAGTAATAAATGTAAACATTGCATTAATCGTCATTATTTTCATTTCATATGTTACACGATTTGTGCCTGGCAAGGTGGCACTACATGGAAATATTTCTTTAAAAATGTTCAAATTTTTATTTTATTAAAAAAATGTATATCATACAATTAGAAACAAAATTTTAGATTGCTTTGTATAAATAAACTTAAACATTGCGCTAATCTAATTTTTTTATTTCCCTATGTTACAAGAATCTAATCTGACGATGTGGCACTACATGAAAATATAAATCAAATGAAAAATTAAATTCATATCTGTAGATTTTGTATTTTACACGCGGAAGAAAAATTCAGGATTTGAAGTTATGAAATTGCATTAGTTCACAATTTTTAATCACATTGCATTAATTATAATTTTTTTTAGTTTCCATATGTTACAGGATTGTCAGACTACTACGCAGCACTTAATGTAAACATTGATTGCAAAGTTAAAATTATGAATTTTAATTTTAAGTACAATCAAGGATTAGAATTAATAACACTGTATTAATTTATGTTAGGCACACATACCTTTAAAATTGAACGAAGCCATGCAGGCAAGGAATAAAATGATGATCTTCATTGTTTTTAGGTACGAGAAGATATAACGATATATAACCCAAGACTAATGATTGAGAGGAAGAATTTTTTGAGAAGCGGCTGATTTTATAGATTACTCACAATTAGGTGAAGGGGAAAAGATGCTTGTTATCTGAATTTCTTATATCTGCTGAATTTATTACCAACAGAATCAACAAGAGTGTTTGCTCGTAATTTAGTTCAACCTTCATAAACTAAGCTATAAAGTTAATACAGTATCTTTCGCGTAAGAAGACTTCATGACACATACGAAATTATTGAGCAGTACAGTCAAACGTGTAGAGAAACTTACTGTTTTCAAACGAAAATTTTAAAATTTTCCATAAAGTTCTGTCACCAAATTCATTAGAATTTGCATTAAGCTTTACACTGATGCTACTTAGGAGTTTAGTTCACTAGATCCATTTCAAGCCTCTTTTTTTTCCCTTCTCCCTGTTTTTATTATCATAAACATGATCAGCATCATCATTATCATAATGGTGCTAATTCTTGCAAAATCCTGTTAAGCAAAACAAGAATCCAACGACCAAATTTGGACCACAATTCTCCTAATTCTCCTCTTCTAATTCTTCATGATCCTCGTTCTTCTATGCCGCATCTTTATCTCCAACTTTCTCATCCATATAATCCTGCTCCTTGTCTTCTCTACCATGAACCTTCTCCTTTATTGCGTTGTTAGGAAAAGACCAAGAAGTCATGACATTCAGCATTTTTACTGAGAGATCCACATTTGTTTCATTTTAAGACGTCTTGCAATTTGTCCACTACTTAAATACTACCACCACTACTACTATCATGATCATTTTCTTCAATACACCTACGAGGGTGGATTGATAAGTTTCCGGCCTGACCAAGAGATGGCGCCACTAGGCCTACCTTGAGGTGGCGTTCTATAGTACCATCCTTAGATCGCTTGTAGC
>NC_046660.1:13238085-13243529 GCF_010883055.1 Belonocnema kinseyi
CTCTGTGGCACGCCCAGGTATGTATAAGTCTCTCCAGCGCAAAGGTGTCGTATGGCGCTTCTATCAAGGAGCTCAGGATCTTCAGGGATGCCATTAAGTTTTTCTCGCTTCAAATAAACCTTGGCGCATTTGTCTAGCCCAAATTCCATTCCAATTTCCTTAGAATATCGTTCGACAATCCCCAGAGCTAGATGCAGTTGCTCTCTGTTTTTAGCATAGATCTTAAGATCGTCCATGTAAAATACATGAGTGACCTTGTACTTTCGATCTGCAGGTTTGCCGCACAAGTACCCGTCGGATAGTAAATCTGGTTTTCCAAAGCGGCATCAATCGCTCTATGCACCCAACTATTTGCGGATGAACCTTTAAAATTTCCAAAAGACAGATGATAAGTCTATGGGATGTAGAATCGAAAGCTTTCCGATAATCAATCCAGGCCATCGATAGGTCACGCTGGTAGATTATCGCTGGTAGATATATTGATTTCTTAAAATCTTTCATAATATCTTAGAATATTTTTTTATTTAGTTTAAATCTTGTTTAATCACATAAGATATTTAATAATAATTTGCAATATTTTAAAAATCTGAAATCTTATTACATATATTATTATCAGCGTAGCAATATTTTGTATAGAATGGTTCACAGAAATTTGCAGACGGCCATGCACATCTGTCGGTTATATTTCAGGTTTTTTTTGTAATACTTCCAGCTAGGTTAGCCGAAAGGCTTTAGGCGTTAGGAATTAGGAATGCGAAACTTGTAGAGTTCAAGCCCCAAGGCGAATAAAAATTTGCATAGGGTGCGATTATAAACAATGTTGTGATTGTATTATATTTATTAAACTACCCATCGTATTCTCTACTATAGGATTAGTTTTATAAAATTTAATGGATATTTTTTTCCCGTGTAATTGCCATCGTTGGCTTGATTTTGGTAATGGATATTGTACCATTAATCGGCTAACATGGTCGACTTCTAGTAGTCATGGTTGGGCTAACCATGATAACCAATAGTCGGCAAACAGAGTTGGGCCATAGTTATCATTTCGGTATGTTGGCCAATGCCTGGTTGGCAAAGTTAGCCCAACTCCGAGAAAGTTGGCCCGACTATGGCCCAATGAAAAATTCGCACATGGGCACTTGCTTCAACCTAAAGTAAATTATGGAGGGTGAAAAATATTTTAACGGAATAAACGATATATAAATAATCAAAAGAAATATTTTGAAGTAAGTAGATGTGCAATTACATAACCGGATGTTATGCAAGTATTTTGAAACCTGACTGAGAGACCTTGAAATTTCAAAATATCGGAAATAATCAACTTTTTCGGTATTTCCTCAGAGTTACGGTAATTTTCTCGATTATTGGACCACAAAATAAGTGATATAGGTCAAGCAGAATATAGTTTAATACCTTACAACAATAATAAGATTTCTCGACTTTGACTTTCAGTATAGTATCCAATAAATTGCATTTAATTCGAGGATCTTTCGATTAACGTCGGATGAGGTTCACCGTAGCTGTCTAGTATTGTTTCATATTCTTGTTCGCAAATAAAATGTGAATTTGCTACTTGATTTCAGAAACCATGCAATTCAACCTAGGACACAAGTACTCCTTACTCTGCGTTACTATGCCACTAGTTCGTTTTTAATTTCTGCTAGAGATTTTTCCGGAGTTAGTAAAACCAGTGCTCACCGAATTGTACTTCGAGTCACTGCAGCTATTGCTAGGCTAGCTCGTCGTGATATAAAATTACCTACTTCGGCAAAAGAAAGAGCAGCTACACAAGTGGATTTTTATGCAATAGCTCGCTTTCCCAGAGTTATTTCGGCATTAGATTGTACACATGCGAAAGTTCAATCTTTTGGTAAGAAATTATTTATTCGAATGTTTAAGGTTATACCATAATTTTCCTACAGAAATTTAATCAGATTAGTGTCATTTTTCTCAATACAGATAGAGATGATACAGAAGTGTTAAGAAACAGGAAAGGATACTTTACCAGAAACGTACAGGCGTGGATCAACTCACGATTCGACCGTCTTAAGAAATTCGAGGCTACATACTCGTTTGGAAGCTGGAGTGTTTGCTGATGGAATAATCTTAGCAGATGGAGGTTAAGCATTGAAATCATATCTCATAACACTGATACAAAATCCTCAAACCCCCGCTGAAATATTGTTTAACGAGTCTCAAATTAGAACTCTGAATACTATTGAACGCACCTTCGGGGTTTGGAACCCCAGATTTCCCTGTTTAGCGGCAGGAATACGCTTTTCAGTTGCTCATGTCCTACCGGTGATAGTAGCAACAGCCGTTTTATATAATAAAGCACGTATGGCTGCTGAATCAATGCCTCTTGACTACACTCCTTCTTCATTATTTTGAAAGGTAAATACCGAATCCATAGTGCATACATTTCCCTCTAATTGCAATTCTTACAAGCAACTTTTTTTTATTTTGCTGTCGTGAATGAAAATTAACAGGAGCGTTTGAATCGGTAACCAATGACTCATAACGCCACAAAGAAAATTTGCAGTGAAGAATTACTTTACCAATGATTAAACTACCTACGAGCCTGATGATTATGGTTTTCTTTGGAAAATTCTTTGGAAAATTAAAATAAAAATTTAATTTTCAGTTGGCACAAGAAATAATATTCAAAGTTTTGAACATTACTTCGATTGATGGTCTCAGGTTTTCATTGCCGCCATCATCACTCACTGTAAACAAATTTTTAAAAATATTTAGTCATTAACCCTATATTGGCACGGTATATTGCTATCTGAATAAATATAAAATTGAGAAAACTTTACGTAATAATTATTATTGTTGGGGGTTAATCAGGGGACTGAAAATTTACAGAAGGCATTTTTTCCCTTAATAAATCAAACAATTGATGTACAAAACGTGTTACAAAAGTCAGCGATACTAATACAACACATAATTAAAAATAAAAATTTGCACGTCTAAAAAAAGTTTTTCCAAAACTACTTGTTGCTCTTGGGCGATATCTTATATCAAAAATAAAAATTTGTTTGTCTCTTATGAGAAAAATGCAAAAAGAATGTTAGAAAAAGGAATTATTATCTAGAAACCTTTATGTTCTTGATTCTTGAAATTTATTTTTATTTATTTATTTATTAAATTTTTCTATAATATTGTCACCTCTTTATTCGTACGAAATTTTTTCAATTTGGCTTAACAATTGAGGTTCTGGATCTGGAAAGTCATCCAGCGCTCGAGTGAACAATAGACAATGTTCAGTTGATTTAGCTTGCAGGTAAGTGATTGAATTTAGGAATAAGATCTTTACAGTTTTTCGTGCATATTATAAGGAACACTCATTTGCTTTAAAAACCAAAAAAAGGGGGAAAGTCGTCTTTTTATTCTTTAGAAGCCCAATTTTAAAAATATCAATTTTGTGAATTTCAGAACTTCCCTTCAAGCAAAAAGACAAATTTCCAACAAAAACATTTTTCAGTTATGAAAGGAAAAATTTTTTTACCTACATTGCTGAATCTTGAAGGCAAAAGGCCAATTTTTTGTAGAAAAAACGAAATTTTTAACGGTGCGTTTTAAACAAGAAGTAAATTTCCTATAAGTGTATTTGTATTTGCAACCCGAGAAAGCGAATTTTCAACTAAAAGCGGTGAGTTTTTAACAGAATTGTTTCATCTGTAAATAAAGAATTGCATTTTCATCCCAGAAAGATGAAATTTCTACGAAAACATACTAATTCTTTAATAAAAAAAGGCAAATTAAAAAAAAGTTGAATGTTGAACTACAAAAGATTTCCGTTGACTTTTGAACACCAACAAATGAATTTTAAACCAGTACATTATCAAAAAAATATTTGAACTGGCTACCATAAAGTGAGACTTAACTCAAGATTTTTGAATTTTTGACCAAGCAGTTGCATTTTTATCTTTAAATGATTCAGTTTGTACAAAAATAGATAAACTTTTGAAACAATGGCAAAATTTCCCAAAGGAATAGTTGAATTTGTATCCAAAAAAGTTTTTAATTTGCCTTTTCAACACCAATATATGAATTTTAAACAAGAAGTACATTTTGTATGAAATAGTTGAATTTTCAGATAAGAAGTTTCATTTTTATCAAACCCTCTTGATTACTATTTCAACGGCGTCAGGTCTGACTTTCTACATAAGTTCCAACTGATTAGAATGCCTGGTTTTTCATTTCCTCTAAATATTACAATTCGCCAACTAAAAATTAATATAATAGAATCAAAAAAAGACTCAAATATTTCCCGGCATGTTGAGTATCACAGGACGAAGTCACAGTCATGAGTTGATAGGTGGAAATGTCCGGAAAGTTAGCACATTTGTTCTTCACCGTTGATATACTTATAATACCTTTGACTTTGGAGTGCAGACAAATTTCTTGGATAGATTATTTTTTTTTGTCACTTGACCAGGAGAATCAAAAAATTTTAATTAGTACTCGAAATCAGTATAGCCTGCTACCTAAACCCACCCGCCAACTTCTAGCGCACTCTTGATATCAATATTGGTTTTAGGCCCTAATCAAAAGGCGAAGGTAGTATCAAAATAGTTTGGAAGAAAAAGACCAATGCGCTAATTTTGTCAGGTTTGTAAGGTCTGATCAATTATTTGCTGGTTAGTTTGTTTGTAACTTGTAAGCACTATTTGGGGGAGGGGGCGTCTCAGTTTACAGTGTAAAAATAACAAGTGTAACTCAAATATCTGAAACCGTGAGGTGACCAACTTCATCGACTAAATTGGAGTAAAGGTTCAATATACTAACTTATTCCATTACCACATATCTAGTCAAACGCTTTTTATAAAGCGTTGTCTTACTCTGATTGTGTCCTTTTCACTTAATCGCTACTTTTTGCATTGTCGTTGATAATGCGAAATAATACATTTAAACTCCTTCGGAATGAACCAAAGAAAATTAAACTGAAAAGCTGGCAAAAAGAAATTTCGAAAACGTTTATTTTTTACCCAAAAATACTGGCCCCTCCTTCCTTTGCTTTGCCAATAACACCATTATTATAGTGGTTTCATGCTTGTTAGAAGTGTTGCGTTGGAGTGCATTATTTTACTTTGTGGTGCAATAAAGCGCATGTGGATTGCAAACGAACGTATTTGGATAAATGCGAGAAAAAGTGGTGCAGTTCGTCTCTGTCTTCTATCAAGCGCAGCATCTAGTGATTTTTAGAAACAGGAGTGGAAAAAACTTCCCGAGCGCCCTATGTATTCGCGTCAACGTGAATAAATACCATAAACGGAACTAACAAGATGTTCCTCCTTTTTCGTTGCTTTAATATCAAAACAACAACTAAAACTCATAATACGAGGGTGGATTGATAAGTTTCCGGCCTGACCAAGAAAAACAACGTTTTTAAGAATTTTTTTTTTTTATTTCTCAACATAATCTCCTCCAAGGCT
>NC_046660.1:13243629-13257009 GCF_010883055.1 Belonocnema kinseyi
TCCTTGGGTCGCTCCGTGTTCTTAGGGTCCACGAGACTTTTGCTGGATCGTCGTATTGATTCCTTTACAGACTGTAACCACCTATCTCACGGTTGTGAGACGGTTGTGAGTCTTGAAAATCTTAAAGTCATTTAAATTCTACCGAAATTCCTAAAAAAAATCTTCAAAATTACTTAAAATCTCTTAAATTATTTTAAAATGTCTTGAACTCTTTTAAATATTTTGAAATCTTTTAAAATTCGTTTATAAATTGAAAAATTTAAAAATCAAATAACTCCGGTTTAATCCCTTGAAATCCCTGAAAGTCTGTTTAAATATTTAAAAATATTTTTAAATTACATGAAAATCCTTAAACTCTTTGGATTTTTTTTAAATCATTTAAAATGCTTTCTAAAATTTTAAATTCCTCTACTTACTTTTTAAACCATATTAAATCCATTGAAATGGCACAAAATCTCTTAAAATCACTAAAAATCTCTTGGACTGACAGAAAGTATTTTTAAGTCTCCAGAATCTCTTGAAAATTCTTTTTTTTTAAATTCTTCTCAAATATTTTAAACTTCTTTAAAATTACTTGAAATATTTCGAAATTCATTTATAATGTTTTTTCTCTTTTCATTAAAAAGAATTTATTCGTTAACAAAAGACGTCCCATAGTTGGCCCGATGGTTGGTCCATATTTGGGCCATTGTTGGGCCAATAGTCGGCCTAACTTCTTCAGAAATTTTTAAATACCTTCATACCGATCTTTGGGTCGACTTTGGCCCAAAGTTGGGCCAGTAGTCGGATTTACTCGTTAACGAAAGATTTTCCATATTTGCCCTGATGGTTGGTCCATCTTCGGGCCAAAGTTGGGCCAACAGTCGGTCCCACGTTGTCTTCTAACGTTGGCTATTTAGGTTGAACCGAAAAAAGTATCTTATAAATATAAAAGGTGGCCCAGCTTTGGCTGCCGATCTACGGCGGGTCAAAGTCGGTCTGACTTTGGGCCAACGCACCTGCTCTGGGTGCCGACCTGAATTCTCATCTGGGTGGGTTTGTACCATTGTAGAAAAAACTGATTAAAATTCATTAATTATATATCACTTTTAAATATTGTATTGTATTCAAAGTCAATAAAAGTCATTTTAATGTCAACATTCCTTATATATTATTGCCAAAACATTCTGTAAATACATTCCCATTTATGTAAATTTATTATATGCATTATATGGTGAAATATTCGAGAAATGTACCGTGACTCTAGGAAAATAGCGAAAAAGTTGACTTTTTTATTTTTTCGAAACTTTAAAGTTAATTAGGGAGGCTATAAAATATTTTAACGGAATAAACGGTATATAAATAATCAAAAGAAATGTTTTGAAGTAAGTAGATATGCAATTACATAACAGGATTTTATACAAGTATTTTGAAACCTGCCCAAGAGACCTTAAAATTTCAAAATATCGGAAATAATCTACTTTTTCGGTATTTCTTTAGAGTTTCGTTAATTTTCTCGATTATTTGACAACGAAATAAGTGATGTAGGTAAAGGAGAATATATTTCAATACGTGACGACAATAATAAGATTTATCGATTTTGACTTGCAGTATAGTATCCAATAAATTTAATCTAACTTCAAGGATATTTCTCGAAAGAAATTTTTCACTTATATTTGAACAGCAAAGAAACGACTTGTTTTTTTATACGCCCAATTGCGTATTATATATACAAAAAACATTCCACATCACAAATTCTCGTAATATCTTTCTTTGCAATATATTTTTTAGGTTAAATTTGGCTGAGACTCACAGTGCACTTCATTTAAATTGGTATCGAAGACTAGCAAAAAATGTTTTTCTGACCTAATAAACATTTTAGGAAAAAAGCATATTTTTCCTATCTAAAAAGGTCTTCTAAATTGATTTGTTAATCAGAATTGATAATAAAAATGGAGAATATTGTTAAATATCCGGTTCTTCCCTCAGAATTTTAATTTAGGGATGAAATTAACAATGATGCACAAAAATGGATTTTTTCTATTAAAGAGTAAACATTTGATGCAATTGTTAATCAGTATTGTTTATAAAAATTGTAAATATTTTTTGTTTCTCCTTTTCTGCCATGGAAATTTCATTTTTGCATGTAAAATGGCTGATTTCGAAGAAAAATGCATTTTATATATCCAGAGAAACTTATTTATTAAATTTTATCACGAAACTTGTTTAAAACAATAAAAAAATAATACTTTAGTGTTTGGTTTAAATAAAACATTTATTTCACATTATTTTTCAGGGAAAAACGTTATTAAGAAAGCTGGAAAGTTTTGAAAATATTTATTATTTGAAATGATGAATTTGAACAGAAAACTGAAATGCTTGTTTTAAATCATTTTTGCCGATGTGTAGATTTCTGAAGATTTAAAGAAAATATTTAAAAGCCGTTGGAGAATTTTTTTAAGTTTAAAAAAAGAAAACAATTCGTAAATTGGCACACCGGTACCATACGATGCGAAGCGGGTCACGAACAATGGCAGAAGGAGAGATTTAATCAAATACCTACCGGTCACTGTGCTGGAAATGGTGAATCAGGTTGATACACACACATTATACTTCAAAAACAAAGGCGAAATCTCGATTTGATATATGCTCGGCTTCTTTTACGATCAAGGTAGTAAGCTTGAGATTGTCCGATGAAGAGTCTCTCTTGGAAAACTAGTATATCCTGTTGCGGTCAACCCTAGGAAAACTGGTGATTTTAAATATCAGCACCCCCAAAAAAACTCATTGAGACTCATATAAAGAGGAACTTAAACGCAGGCTTCTGGAATTTCCCACAAGTTATGGTACCATAGATATGTTAGAGCACGTCGCGGATTTTCTTCGAGGGACCCTGAGTACATCACGAAAGTACAAATGCCCTACAACCACAATTAAGTCTTGGAAAAGAGTAGAATAATGAAACATCCACCTGGAGAAACTGCATAAAAAGATTTTATTTTGTATTTTGTTTTGTATTTTGTATAATATAACCGGCAACCGATCTGACATCTGTGGCAGGATAGAGTATTCTGCCAATAAAAGATAGTAGAGGGAGCAAAACTGATAAGTGGTCATCTGAGATTCAAGGCAAGTTCTTGGTGAAGATCGATTGAGGCGCTACTGCCCAAATTCTACAAAGAACTAGGTAATTTGGCCAAAAAACATTATTTTTCTTGATGTTTCTGCAGGAAATAGCCAACCGTGGAAACGAGAAGAAAGGATTCTCTCCTCTCCCACAACAGCCTATAACGAACTATAGAAAAGAAGAAGTATTGTCCCTTCTTCTTCCCTCTAGTCCTTATGAACTGCCGTTCTGGAAGAGGCGAGAATCCTTCCTTCTAGTTCCGTCTTCATATTCGTTTTGTCTTCCACCTGACCCTGCAAATTATAAAAAATAAATTCGCGCGCGCCAGCCCTTCCCTCGAATCACGTGACTGCTCACTTCCTAGATGTTACCTTCACTCTATACGCGGAATCGGGGCGCCCTTCGTTATCGACCGTGGGTCAAGACTACAATTCTCAAAGTGGAAAAACTCTTCTGGGACATTTACTTTTTGATGAGACTATTATCAATCGATATTACTTCAAGAATAAGAAGAGTAGTGTCCCGGATTTTTTGGTCCCTTGTAAGAACTATGAGCGTTTGTAAATCATATTAGCCAAGGGTGGAGAAACTCCAACGGTTGGCGCGCATGAACTCCCATCACGATCCGCTGGTGCAGTGGAAAAGAGTCTGACTGGTTTGAAAAATACTACTTGGAAATAAATATCATGCAGACACTTTTCGAATAATTTATTTATATAATCGTAATTTTTTTACATTTTTGCAAATGATAATCGTCATGAAGTATCACGTAGCTGCGTCACGCAGTGTTCACTGCAGCGACGGAAGAAATGAGAATGAGAAAAAGCTTAGGCAGTTTTCAATTGGGAAATAAAAACAAAAAATGTGAATACAATTTCCTACAAAATATTAAAATAAACTTTTTTTTTGCAAATAACATCTGCAAACACATAAATTTGATAAATAAAACAATTTATGATTGCATGTTAATTTGTAAATTTACCCAGTTTTAAATTATAACTGGATTATAAATTTATCATTTTCACCAGCAACAAATTTCAAAAATATCAAATATTGTCATTAGGCCCTCTGCAAATTTATTTATAAATTCCAAAATTATCAAGTGGCCTAATAACAATTCCGGATAATGTACAATTTTTCACATTGATTATCATTCCAAAATTACAGTTTATCTTTTTTTAATTTTTAAATATCGCAACTTTTAAGTCAAGGCTTGCCCTTCTGATCGAAGCTGGTGAGGTTTTCTGGTTTTTTGTGTTTATCCTAAAACAAATTTAAACGTCAATAGCGAATTTAAAAGATTTAAAAGTAATTTTTAAATTAATTTCACAGATGTTTCCACATTTCAGAAATCATTTTCTTCACTTTAAGAGATGTTCCGAAATTTTAGAATTACCAAACAATTTGAAAATAATAATGTAGAGCTAAACTTTCTTCTTAAATCTATGATTTATATTTGAATTTTTCTAAACTCCCCAAGCACTGGATATCTTTTTAACAGACAGGAACTTTGTTCTAAATATTAAAATCATGGAAAACTAAAAAGCTTTCTCCAAAACTTTTTACATGCTTTCCTGTTTAAGTCTTAAATCCTCAAAAATCAATCAAAAAATAAATAAGACAACTAGATTTAAAAAAGTGGTTGCTGACAATTTATATTTTGTGTTTGTACATGCGTTTTTCCCTTAAGTTATGTTTGTTGAAAATCCGTGTGTGATGAATCACCAACCCACTGACATAAATTTCGGATCCACCCGTAATAAATGTTGAAAGTAATTCTAACATAATTAAAATACTTTGTGTACCATCTTCTGGTAATTAGAATATTTCTTCGAAATTGGTATTTCATTAACTATTGGCTTAAAAACTGTCATCAAATTTTTTTTTTTGCCATACATTAGCACCACACGTTTCTTAACCATAATTGTTAAATAAAATTTCTACGACTTTTTTTACATACTTATCTAAGATACTTTGACCGTCCACCGCTTTAGAGAAACGATTTAATGATTTATGAATGTATATATGTCTCCAACAGCGTTAATTGGATTAATTGGATCGGACTTTATGTAACGAACGTGCCCGAGTCGATGTGTAAATGACGATGATTGTATTTCCAAGAATGAGGTAAGTGTTATTCTTGCATTGCCAGTTGTAAGAACGCCTAAAAGATAAAGTGGACGCATACGTTCTCCTAGTACAGATGCAAGGAATTCTGGGCTGCCACCCGTATGCTCCCTGCTTTCAGGCGCAGTATTACTATCACGTGGATGGAGACACGCATATAATAACTGATCATCATTGAGATCAACAATAGCGTACCCAAAAGGACTATTGCACATTGTAATGTTTGCATTAGGTACGAGTTCCCCTATGAGCGCATACCACGTTGCAAGCTGGCCATTTACGACTTTCTTTATTTCTATCTGTTTTTGTGGACAATTGGGATGACGCCGACCCGGAAATTGAATTCCAGTGCCATGATTGTGATTATGATTAGTCCAAGCAGCCATATCTGTAAAAAAGGATTCTGAAAGTTATTTGCACTAGAACTCGGACAGCGGGATTTGCGGTTACGCTTTCAGTTAGTGATACACCTAATTCAATTTTAATTTATGCAGAGGCTTACTTATGTAGCTTTTTCACCTTTTTCTCACTTTTACTTCACTAAAAAAATGAGAAAAACTATAAATGAACATTTGCAACAATCAGTGCATTAGTGAAAGTGTGATGAGACTCATATGATCGATATAATCGTTACACATAATAAATTGAAATTTCTCTAATTCTTCCTTCGCCATGTCCTTATAATTTTTCATTTCCACTACCCATACTCAAATTCACCCCTATGTAGTGTAACTTATTTCTCTTTTAGTACTTACTCATATCTCCTATTTGCCACACTACAATCACTCGCTTTACACACCTTTTAACATTCTATTTTCCTGTATGTCATGCCACCGATTTCTTTCTGATTTCCCTCCATTTAACGCTTTTTTCTTTCATAATCCATTTTTCCCTTATATAAGCATTTTATCACATTTGTCATAATGCATCCAAACTCTTTAAATAACCCCTCCTCTATAATAATTTTAATTTCTCTCTAAGGTAAAGGTTTTACCATTCAGCGAATTTCGAAAAGGTGCTACTACACGGAAATCGGAGGTTGTTAAGTCAAGTGAATATGGATGATAAGGCAAAACGTCATGGTAAGGCCTAAACATATTGTTTGAGTAGCTATTGCCCGTGTTTCAGACCCAATTTAGATTACTTTAAAAATAGATATGTGATGTGCGCCGAAGAAAGGGGGCTTACTCTGAAAAGTGCGATTTTTCAGGACGAGCGGTCAAAGTCGAACCGCTACACGCAACTTTTAGGAGATGGGGCGTACTATAGATGCGGCTCACCGACAGGCTATAGCTGAGACACAAAGATGTAGCAGTGAGGTTTGGGAGTGGTTTGACGGAATCCCGAACTCTCCAGCGAAAGCCTGATTTCTCAGTTACCTAACAACTTAACTATTGGAAATAATAACGCTCGGAAATGCCTTAGATTCTTGCATAGAAAAAGCAACTCAAAAACTATCTAAGGGGATAAAAACCTCGATTTCGTTTTTTGTAATGTAAGCCCCCTTTCTTCGACGCACGTGACATTAAGTTTTGTAGTCTAATTAAGTGGTTCTGATTAAAGCGAGCCCTTTTTGATTATAACTGAAAATCATCTTTTTATATTGAGAGGGCTGCATTATTGTTATTATTACCTATTTGGTATATTGAAAATGTCGGTCGAGGGAAGGGGCGCTTAGTCTTGAACTATCTTTCGAGAGGTACGCACGATATGTTGGCCTTCGCTAAATGAAGGAGTTGCTTCTGATAAAATCTGGCGTTTATTGTTTTTCACCCGCACCTCCAACTCTCCTCAGTAACATATGGTGACGCAACCCGGAAAATTTTCTTAATATCGGAATGAGAGTTGAGTTGTTCTAAGTGAAAAGTTCCGTTTTGTAATTGTAATTATAGCGAGGAAAATTGCGAGTCGTAAACCAAAGAGCGAGATGCAGGAGGCATTGTACGTCCACCAACAAGATGTGGAAGCCCTATTCTGAAGAAAATATTACAGTGAATTCATAATTAATAAATGTTTTGTCAGGAGAACCAAACCAAGAAATAAATGCTTAACGAATAATAGAAATTGTTCATCGTAAGGGCCTAGCTACGAGTAACATATTTATGATTTTGCACTAAACAATGAATTGTGGAGAATAAGAAATTTCAGTAAATTTTACACTGATCATTCTCCACAACGGATTTTAGGTCTCCCTGAGCGTATTGATAGACATGCATCAGATCTCCTGATTGCACACTCGGCATTTGGTATCGCATACAGATACGTTCATTATGCGCTAGCGGTCAACTGAGGCGTGTATAACATCGTATGGACTTTCCTGCGTATAATGACAGAGAATTTACCATGCAGGTGTTACTCAGCATGTTGTAATTTAGAAGCAAATACTTAGTATGCACAAATCCATAAACATCCCAAGAACGCCCTGGAGGCGTTTCTGGGACGTGCAATGTCAGTCCAGTCAGCGTCTCTAAAACGGACTCTGGTGGCTGGTCCCAGAAAAAACTTAGGTCAAACAAGACCCATTTCCAACATGTCATGGAGACGGGAAAGCACCCCTGTGAATGGTCACAAAAGTGACTTAAATAACATACGACCCGTTTTACAGCGTCTCATAGGGGCTGGAAGGCACCCATCTGATTGGTCACAGAATTAGACTCAACCTACCAAGAATTTTTTATGTTTATTATTTCTGCGATTTTCAATATTTAACGTCCATCCAGCCTTCCAGGAATTTTTCATACAATTTAAGTCGCACCGCTAAACATTCAGCAGTATATCTGTGACTTTTTTTATTTATCGTCTATTTTGTCGACAACCATCATTCGTAGGATAAAAACATATGCAACATACAATTTTTTTTAAAGGATCTACGACTTTTATCTGAAGCTTTTTTTATCAATTTTCACTATTCACTGACATGAACGTAAAGAAACATAATTTTTATGGGTTTTTCATGGTTTTCACTATGAAAACCAAATTTGCGGGTATTTTCACTGTCCTATTCGTTATCAGCGTAAGCGCGTTTCGGAACTTTATCCGTTTTTTCAAATAAAATATTTTACATTACTCCAAGTGTTAACCAAAAATTTAAGACGTGCTTAACCTTACTTGTGATGTAATATGATACAAACTGTTTATAATTAGACACTTATGTTATTAATTTTAATTATTACCAAGCTTATCCTCGTTTGTCGCTTGTTCACTAATCATTCCAAAATTCTTCAGAAAGTCCCTTGTTTTGGGTGACGTACTTGACGATATTTCTGTAATAAGACAAAAAAAGATTTATGAATTTAAAATATAAAAAAAGATATAAATACTAAAAGCCTAATTTGAATATTCCATTTTATTTATGTATAAGTCAATTACGTTAGAAATGTTTAGAGTGCAAGCTTTGAATCTTTTCTTTTTTTGGGTGGAATTCTGGTGTGAAATATTATTATTGGAAAGCTAATAAAAGACTAATTAAGACAAGTCATTCTTTTTAAATTCTGACGAGGTGTTTTTTACCCGTCACGCATATGAAACCTTACCGGCCCACAGTGAGGGAAAAGTATGGTTGTTGTCGGGTATTTGTCGAGGTAAAAACTCTTTTTTCAACATTTTTTTCTTTTAAAGACGTTTTATATGTTACAGAATTTATTTGTAACAAATACTAAATATATTGGTCAATCATTTCTTATATTTAGACCTTCTTGGTTTGGCTAAATGTAAAGTAGTGAATGAAAAAAAACTTTTTTTCTGAAATTAAAAGAACTGACTTTGAAAAAATGAGATGCGGTTTTCGTTCTGCTCAAACCCCTTGCTGTTCTCAAGGCCCAACCACGCCATTCGCTAGGACGAAGCTTAGCCAATCAGCCCCGTCTCATCTAACGACACCATCCACCACCTCCACCTGCTCTCGGGGATAACCGGCGATATTGAACATTGATCATGGGCCAGCAGGCCCCTTTAACAAGTTTTAAGTTGTTTAATAAAACCAAATATATTATATTGATTGCGTCTATCGATTGACTTCACCCGCTTCTCGACGCTTCACATCCTTACCCTTCCTTAATTTGCGAGATCCCTCACATCGTAATTTAAAAAAAAATTGACATCGAAACAAACGAATTTTTCTGACGTCAAGTGTCTAAATAATGCATTTGTTTATTGGATTTGTTTTTTAGATTTTTTTCGAGTGCACTTAAAGCAACAACGAAAAGGTAATTACTGTAATTACTGTAATGCCCAACAAAAATGTCAAATTTGAGCAAAATCAGTTAATATTTAGGGGTGGCGCAAATACCATAAAGTCTCCCATTGATTTAACACGTTCCCATTGATTTAACACAAATGTTAATATTTTCACATACTAATTCATTTATTATGAAAACACCTAAATGTTTGAACGAATTCAATTTGTTTAAACAATTCTTTTGTCTACATTATTTAATTTTTGCTATTATTTGAAGGATTGAAATATTTTCTTGTTCTAATTAGCTTTTTAAGAATATTTTTGAATGTTCAAATAAACTCTAATTGTTAAAAAAAATTCTTCACTGATTTGATGTATTTTTTGTCAGTAGAGAAGACAAAATGCTTTATTACCTTATTCTCACTTCTTTCATTTGAGGAAAATTTGACAAGAAATAAAAATTACTTGTTCTTTAGAAGATCTACATACATGTACTTCCTACTTTCATACATGGCAAAGATTACACGTCAAGGAGTTGGAGTTAGAACGGGTACACTATGTGACGAAATTGTTTTTCTTCGACGATGCAGTTGCACCAAACGTGTGGTGCAAAGCTCGTATTTTCTCGCAGCGGAGCACAATATACATTTCACAATAACATAAAGGATTATCAAGGACTTAGAGCTATAGGCTAGTCCAGTATTTTGTCTTTTTTCCCCTTATGCACATAAAAAGTGGATTTACAACGTGTACCTCCGGTATCCATGCTGGTGTCAAAAACATCTTTAACATCGACACAAGGCGTGAATAGAAAAGCGCCCACTCGAAAACGGTCTAAGAACCGAGAGCAAGCTTTTCAAATTTGGTCACGCCCAAATTGTCGAGGTTTGATTCTCGTCTAACTCCTTCTTTCTATTTCTTCGTTAGGATTAATAACTTTTCGGCCGGATCAACGTGCCGTGTATCCAGCCACCCTCGTTCTGCACTTCCTTCAGAGCTGGTGCGTTTGTGAGAAAGAACTCAAATACAAGAGAATGTGCAGAATTTTAAATTTTGGGATTGTATGAGATTTGCACAATTTATTGCTAGCTAATCCTCGAAATTAAATGATGACAAAATTTAAAAAGAATTGACTTTGCAAATTCAGAGTTTGTGTTCAAAGTAAAAATATGTCGTTTTTATTTCTTTCCCCAGTGGGCACAAAATTTGGAGACGTCTTTAAGACATCGTTAGGATATCTTTACGACACCTTTTCACGACATCCTATGTCTATGTCGTTTCGGTGTCTTTGCGATATCGTAAAGACATCGTCAGATCATACGACTTATTTACGATATCGTAAAGATACCTTAACGACATGGACATAGGATGTCGTAAAGTTGTCGTAAAGATGTCGAACGATGTCGTAAAGACGTCGCCAAATTTTGTGCCCACTGGGTCTTTACTGCATTCAATTTGGAGGTAAAAAGGCAAAGGTAAAAAGAGCAGGAAAGAAAAATTGATTAAGGCAACAGATAGAAACCATTTAGAGTAAAGTTCATAAATATTAAAAAAGGAGAGGGAAACGTGAACAAGGAGATGGAAAAAACAATAAGAGAAATAAAAAGAGGATTAGAGTGCACAAGCAAAAAAGAAGTTAGTAAAGAAGGAAATATAAGTGGATGGGATAACGATTGTGAAGAGAAAAAGCAAGGGTTTTAAAAGAAATTCAAAAAATGGAGAAAAGAAAAAAGTAGTGGAGAAGTTTTTTCCAACCTTTGTCTCTGTGCGTGTCTGTAGATTTTTAGTTTGCTAGCATGCTGACTTTCGAAAGAATTAACAGATTAGAATGGCCTTTGGTATACTTTTCAAGTGTCCTAACATAAAGGTCAGATTCGTTAGTCAGCCAATTTGGATAGAAATTCAAAAAGTGGGCGTATTTTGAAAATTTTCGAGACCATTATTTTTTAATTTTACATTTTTCTGTACAGATATATACAGTATTGAAACAGACGAACAATTTATCATCTTGACTTTTTTCTATAACACTATTCTATTAAACTACTCTATATTTCTATTTCTATAAAAAGTCAAGGGAAGAAAAAAGTTTCTTTTTTAATGCCATATAAGATCGTTCTAAAAAAAAGGAAAGAGTTTTTGGTTTCATACCTACAGAAGTGGGAATTTGTTATCAGCAAATTATTTTTTGAATCAATTTTCTCTACAATTTTTCATAAATACACGGTTTTTCAAGGTATGTTGGAATAAATTGGTATCGAAGTAATATTATATGAGAAACGTTCTCTTCTGATTATAATAGTTTATAATATAAACAAATTTCATGTACAAATTCCGTGATCAGGCATTTTTCGGCAGAAATATTCATTTTTTTCTATGTCGATTTTTTCAATTTGGAAATATATGATAATTTTCGCAAAATTCATAATTTGTTTATTAATCTCATGATTTTTTAAATAAATTTAATAAAAAATACATTAATCGGGTGTTTTTCGACAGAAAAATTCGGGTTTTTCAATGACTGTCTTTACAGTTGGGAACGACATGACAATTTCAGCAAAATTCATAATTTTTTATAAATTTTATGATTTTTTAAAAATAAATTTAATGAACAAATGCATTATTGGGGCTTCTATTGATGAAACAATTCTTTTCGTACTTGGTATCAGACTTTTAATTGGGATCTTCGTAATGAATTTGGCAGCGTTCATGACGAGTTGACAAATTTGATAATTTTTAAAAGCAAGTTTAACAAAAAACTACATTTTTCGGGAATCTGTGGAAGGGAAAAATTCATGTTTTTCGATTTCAGTCTTTTTAGCTGGGAAGTTCATGATGATTTCAGCAAAACTCATAATTAGTTGATAAATTTTATGAATATATTTTTTTAAGCAAATTTAATAAAGAAATGCATTATTCGAGCATCTGTCTATGGAAAATTTATGTTTTTCGTTATCCTAATTAAAACCGTTGACATAAAAAAAATTTCCTGTATACAAATGCCTGATTAATGCATTTGTTTATTAAATTTGTTTAAATAAATAAAAAATTGATCAACTGTTATGTATGTTCAAGGTCAGTTAGAGGTTATTTGAAATTAACAAAGTTTTCCAAAAGGTCAGTGCAATTTGCGAAGTAGATTTCAACGAGAAATTCATTGGTGAGCTCTGTATTGATCTTGGTGATGATCTTCAAGGGTTTTTCGAGGTTTTTTCCAAGCAGTTTACGTTTACGTTCAGCATTACCCAGGAACAACGACGTGGACGTAGTAAATTCTGTTCCCTTTGGGGTGCTTGATTAGCGTGAGCCCCCTTGCCTTTCACGCATCAGAGAAGATGTTCGAACTAAAAACCTTAAGCTCCTTGACAAAAATCTATGCGATTGTAATGAGTTACAGCATTACGAATCATCTCCCTGCCAATCAAAGTAGTCTGTTGCAGAATTCGATTCTGCAATTCGTCTGAGCTTGGCGGTTGCGTTGAGTATACTTTGCTCTTTAAGTAACCCCAATGAAAATAGTCGAGAGGCTTCAGATTAGGAGATCTAGCAGGCAATTCGATTTCACCTCTTCTGCCAATCCGCCTTTGAGGAAACTGAGTATCCAAATATGCTCGAACCTCCTTACGGTAATGAGCCGCTGGAACCAAATATTTTGAAAATTATCGCCTGTAATCTCCCTTATTCTTGGTAACGTATTCAGAATGTGTGTCGGACCAATATCTACAATTTTGCCTTTTAACTTCACCTTTTAAAGTGAAAGTAGATTCATCTGAAAATACTGTATTATACAAGAAAAAAGGATCTCTATCAATTCTGTCCATCATAATTTCACAAAATTCAAGCCGACGATCAGGATCATCTTCATTGAGCCCTTGTACAGTCTGTCAAGTTAAAGCGTGGGTGGCTTTACTCGCAGTCGGTAAGGTGTATCGACATGATTTTGGTGCCAAAATATTAAGAAGAGCTCCCTCTT
>NC_046660.1:13257109-13263730 GCF_010883055.1 Belonocnema kinseyi
GAGGGAGCTCTTCTTAATATTTTGACACCAAAATCATGTCGATACACCTTACCGACTGCGAGTAAAGCCACCCACGCTTTAACTTGACAGACTGTACCAGATGAACTTTGTAAGGATGGAAATTAATGCTTTTTAAAATATTTCGCACTGTCTCAGGAGCAACGTCACGCTTATCACTAGCTCAATGCAAGCTAAGGTGTGGGTTTTCAAAAAATGCTTGGGCTATGTCCATCTGCACCTCCTCAGATTCTGCAGATTTTGGCCGACCAGTTCTCTCTCGTTCCGAAAGTTTAGCTTGCGCGATAATAATCTTTTCGCGAAAGATAGTCAGTATGTACTCGTAATACCTGAATTTAGTTTCGAATCGTAACATATGTATGGGAAAACGGTACAGGAATTATGGTATCGCCTTAGGTATTGACTGTGGCATCGAAGAATGGCATAGGATTGTATAACTCTTCGGGGAGGAACAGAACTCTTACCAGAACGCCTGGAACTTTTAATGAAAAATTTTCTTATGATTTTGCAATATTCAAAACGCTGTAACCAAGATCAATACAGATCTCCCCAATTAATTTCTCGTTGAAATTTACTTCAGGAATTACACTGACCTCTTGGAAAACTTTGGTAATTTCAAATAACCTCTAACTAACCTTGACCGTTACAATTGACCTATGACTTGGGTACGTACCTGAACTTAGAATTTTCCGCTCTATCGATTGCAGATGTAAAAAGGGGCTTTCCATTTAAAAAAAAAGTTGACCTTCAAAAAGCCATGAAGGTCAACTTTAAGGTCAAAATGAAGGTCACTATTGACTTCCGCGTTGAAATTTCCTTCAGGAATTACACTGAGCTCTTGGAAAACTTTGTTAATTTCAAATAACCTCTAACTGACCTTGAACGTTACAATTGACCTATGACTTGGTTCTGTATCTGAACGTAGAATTTTTCGCTCTATCGATTGCGGATGCAAAAAAATGAAGTTAACCATTGAATTTCTCGTTGAAATTTAATTCAGGAATGACCTTCACATTTTTGAAATATATTTTACCTTAGGAAATATCCAATTGTCCCGGGACTTTTTAGACACCCACGTATAACTGTTTTGTCGGAGAGACTGAAAAAAGATGTGAGAGAAAAAGGATAGATCCGCCGAATTAGACAGTCGTGGACACAATGCCGGCATTTGACTCATTAGTACGAGGTGAAGTAGAAAATGTTATGGGGGAAAAGGGAGTAAGAGAGGGAATAATGAAGAAAGTATCGGCAATTTTTATAAAAGAGAGACAAAAAACGGAGTAAAGTTAGGAGAGCACGAAAGAGAAGGTTTCTGGTTGGTGAAGAAGGGATGGATCATCGATCTCATATGAGAGAAAGGATTAAAAAGCAGCATGGGTAATGAAACGGATAAAGGGTATAGGAAAAAGAAGGTTAAGCAAATTAGAGATTATGTTTTTTTTTTACTTTTGATGTTACAGTCGGTTAAATAAGAGCGTGGTAACTGTTGTGAGAAGATGAAAAGACTCAATTCGAAAATTCTTTCAAATATTATTTTATTTGATCGAAAACTTTCATGCCAATACATTAATAGAATTTCCAATCACCTCCAGCATCAATAATGGCTTGGCATCTTCCAGGCATACTTTGGACAGAACCGCGATTTGGGAAGTCATCGACATTTTTCACTTCTTTGAAACGATTCACCCACTTACTCACAAACTGTTTCGACTTTTGCTCGGTTCGTATTAAAAAGAACAGTCAGCTGATTTTATTTCATAAAGCATGAAGGCCTATGCTGAGCTGTACATGAAAAAAAATTACAGCATTCGCATTTAAAGATCCCTAGTAATCGTAACCACGCTCTTATTTAACTGATTGTATATCATTTATGAGCTTTTTTCAGATAAAAGATTTTTTATTTTTGCAAGGATTGTTTATCTTTACATTTCTGATGAAAAATTTCTTATTTCGTTATTTACCAGCAAAATTTACCTTCTTAATCTCTCAAAAATCATTGTTTTCACAAATTTATGGAATTAGGTTTTATAGCTGTGCTAAAACCATTTAGAAGTAATTTCGAAACGTCTAAAATAATTTTGAAAAAAGAATCCATTGAAAAGACGACTCTATGAATTGCGTATCTGTTATTTGCAGCTTCAGAAAGTTAAAAAAGAATCGGTTTTCCACTATGTGAATCGGTCATTTTCCCAAGCAGCTTCGAATCTGCCACGTACTGCAATAACCATTTCAAGCAAGGTTATATTTAATCGGTTTCCTTCTTTTTGAATGAGACTGAATTTTTTGGGGTTAAGCTGCCATATTTCACACGATTTTTTAAATCTATAAATTATCGAAAGATTAAAATAAATCATGCGTAGGTCTACTAGATTCCTTTTGCTATTTCAGTTACTAGTCTTTTACGGCATATAAGTTAGTCAACAAAATTATAACGACTAAACCTCTTTAAAAAACGAATAGCCGGCAATTTTACAATTCCAGTGACAGATACGCAATTCAAAAGCCTTCGAAACCTATTCAACAGAAGTAAATGGATTTTTGTTGCCTGGGTAGGTAAACAATCCATTATTCGATTAAATTACAAGAATTATGTACAATAAAATATATTACATTATTTTTTACTAATCCCGGGAGTGTATTCTAGCCTCGCCACGCATTGGAAAACGCAGTATTGGAAAAGAGGTAGAGGTGCGACCTTAAATTATTTCTTTGATAAGCCACAGAGGTCCCAAATCGTCCCCTAAAGGCGTTGAAAAAGGGGAAGGGGTGCGTCCTTACATTATTTCTGTGAGCAGTCACAGATGTGCCTTCCCGTCCCACGCGATGCTGGAAAGAGGGTAGGTGTGCGCAATTACAATATTTTGTATAACCCGTCACAGAGGTCCTTACCTGTCCTCAAAAGGCGTTAAAAGAGTGGCGTTTTCATTCCATATGTTACAATATTTGTGCCTGGCAACGTGATACTACATGGAAATATTTCTTTAAAAATGTTCAAATTTTAATTTTAATTTTAATAACACATTTTATATCATATAATTAAAAACAAAATTTTAGATTGGTTTGTATTAATGACCCTGACCATTGCGCTAACCATATTTTTTTAATTTCCATATGTTCAAAAAATCTAATCTGACGACGTGGCACTACATAAAAATATAAATCGAATGAAAAATTAAATTCATATTTGTAGATGTTGTATTGTACACTTGGAAAAAAATCAAAGTTAGGAGTTATGAAATTGCTTAATTTTACAATTTTTAATTACCATTATTGCAACATTATTGCAAATAACACAGTGCAATCGAATATTAGAATTAATAACAGTTTTTAATACTATATTAGGTAAACATACCATCTAAATTGAGCAAACCCAGACAGGCAAGGAATAAAGTGACGATCTTCATTGTTTCTAGCTACGAGCAGATGTAACAATGTATAACCCAAGACTAATGCTGGAGAGGAAGAATTTCATTAGAAGTCGCTGATTTGATAGATTATTCACAATTGAGTGGAGGGAGAAATATTCTTGATATCCGAATTTCTTAAATCTGCTGAATCTGTTACTAAGAGAGTCAACAAAAGTGTTTGCTTATCATTTATTTCAACCTTGATAAACTAAACCATAAATCTAATACAATATGTTTCGCGTAAGAAAACTTGATGACACATATGAAATGATAGAGCAATACAGTCAAACATGGAGAGAATCTTACTGTTTTCAAACAAAAATTTTAACTTTTTGCACAAAGTTCTGTCACCAAATTCGTTAGAATTTTTATAAACTTTATGCTAATGCCACTTAGGAGTTTAATTCACTAGATTCATTTCAAACTTCTTTTTTCTCCTCCTTCTCCCCGTCTTTATTTTAATAAACATGACCAGCATTATCATTATCATAATCGTGCTCATGCTCCTCTTTCAAGGCTACTTGACCCTCGTTCCTCTAAGCCGCATCTCGATGTCCAACTTTATCCTCTATATAATCCTGCTCCTTGTCTTCTTTAATATGAACCTTCTCCTTTTTTCCGCTGTTAGTAAAAGACCAATGAATCATGATATTCAGAATTTTTACTGAGAGATTCACATTTGTTTCACTTTGGGACGTCCTGCAGTTTGTCCACTACTAAACCATTACCACCATTACTACTACCATGATCATTTTGTTCATCACACTTATTATTAGTTTCAGTCGTTTTTTTATATTCAATTAACGGAAAAGGAGAGAAATCGTTGTAGTTTCTTTTATAGCATTTATTCACGTTAGCGCGAACATATAGGGCGCTCGTAAAGTTTTTCCCATTGCTGTTTCTGAAAATCACTGGACGCTGTGGTTGATACAAGACAGCGACGAACTGGGTGGTGCAAGTAACGACTAGTTCGCGCTCGGTTCGCACGATTAGTAACCTTCGAGCAAGTCATTGCAAGACTTCAAAACTTGCGGTCAAAATCTCAACTTGACTCGGTGGTTTTTTTATCAAGATAATGCTCTCGCGGATAAAGCGAAAAAAAGTTTTTCGTTGAATCTGAACTAAATCTGTTAGATCATTCTCCGTACAGTCCAGACCTCTTGCGTTGTGACTTTGGGTTTTTGCAGGAAGTAAAGAAGCGACTAATGGGAAGACGGTGTACATTTGATGAAAAACTTTGACGGTGTACCTTTGATTTGGTAGGGTGGGACCCAGATTGTTCGAATCTCTCTGAAGAAACATGGAAGAGCTGATTTGTTGATTGGTTTTGGCGTAGGTCTATGTGCGTTGATGGTGGTGGATAGTATTTGAACGACTGTGAATGACAGCTATTTAGGGCAAAACTTTCCAAACCCTTTATGAAGTATATTTCTTCTTTTCTTGTATAAATACATTTGATGTCCCTTCAAGTAGATAGTGCTGGTTTTTGTGGTGTTGGTGCTAATGGTAGTGGACGTTTTAGTGGAGGTGGTAGTGGTCGCGTTTGAAACATCTTGCACAAATTGTTATTAAATCTTCATTGCATGTGTAATGCGTGAATAATACTGCTCGTGTCTATCATTAGTTTCTTCTAAATAGGGTTTTTAATCAGGATATGTTTTCTTCTAATAAAGAAGTTAGTGCTTATTGGGATTTTGTCATTGATGCTTTTGTTTTACGCTGTCCCTTTTCTAAGTGTGCATCGCACAAACCTTTTTGAACGCAGGTCTGGGACAGTTCCACCTGCACCAATTTTCTTGAATTTACCCAAACACGTTCGATTGCGATCCAAATGCGCCACATTGGACCATAAAGTAAAAAACGTAAGACACCAAACTTTGGAAGTTGTTTTAAGTGTTCAGGTTAGGTAAAGAGAGGGGGGGTGCTGGTGACATGCTGTTTCCCTCCTTTTTGAACACATCACTTCTAAATACGTAACGTTAGAAAAATTCAAATTCACTTTATCGCAACACTTCTAGCAAGAATGATATCACTATAATAACCGAGTTAATTGCCAAGCAAAATGAGGAGGGTCCGGTGCTTTTTGGTAGAAAATAAACGTTTTAAAATTTCTTTTTTCTAACTTTTTCAGTTTCAAATGCAATAAATCACAACGCCAAGAAAATTTGCGTCAATTAATTGACAAAGGTATAACCCGGTGGGAGGCGCTGTAGCAACGCTGGTATTAAAGCTACATATTTCTTAAATTTGATTACATATTTTTTAATTTTCCTTGGCTCATTCCGAATGAGTTCAAATGCGTTTTACCGCTTCATCGAAAAATTCTGTTGCCCTATATCGCACGGGCTCAACAAAAGGGTGCGCAAGGACATGTTGCGGGAAGGGTTAGTAACTGACAGAAATTACTAACAGCTGCTACTGATGTAGGTTAATCATACTTATCACTATAACAACATGAATGTACATATAATCCTATCATCGTTAAAAATAACAGTGACAACAAAAATTTAAATATATAAAGGTGGAACTTAAGTACATGCACATGCTTAAACTAATACAATAATTCAATACCACATATAATACATCGGTCGAGAGACAATGTACAAAGTAGCGATTAGGTGAAAATGGCAGAAATACAGTTAGATAACGCTTTATTAGAAAGCGTCTAACTAGATATGTGGAACTGGAATAAGTTTGTATATCGAATCTTATTTCAGTTTAGTTAATAAAGTCAATCACCTCACGGTATCGGATTTCGCCGCACGCGGCTGATTTAAGACTGTCCGTACGTGACCGATTTAAAACAGTTTGTACGTGAATTTCTTAAACTCGTTCGTACGCTAATTTCTTAAAACAGTTCGTTCGTCATCTTTTAAAGTTTCTCTTCAAAATAGGGAGAGGGAACTATATAAACCAGAGTCTCACCCCTGAAACTTGTATTTACGTATCAAGCACTCACAGAGTCCACGCGATCTACTGTGAACGAAACGCTTTATCAAAGTCGTGTCTTCTATCTCATTATGGCTGAAGAATCGCTCTGATTAAGACGTACATTTAAAAGTTCAATGCATAATAGTTAACGTGTGTACGGGACTTTCAATATACAGTCTGTCAAGTTAAAGCGTGGGTGGCTTTACTCGCAGTCGGTAAGGTGTATCGACATGATTTTGGTGTCAAAATATTAAGAAGAGCTCCC
>NC_046660.1:13263830-13282275 GCF_010883055.1 Belonocnema kinseyi
AACAAGATGAGAATTGAAAGCAAACTGAATGTTAAATCAAAAAGCATGAAAGAGGGAGCTCTTCTTAATATTTTGACTCCAAAATCATGTCGATACACCTTATCGACTGCGAGTAAAGCCACCCACGCTTTAACTTGACAGACTGTACGTAGGGCGCTACGAAAGTTTTGCAATACCGGTCAATACAGCAAATTTTACACACTAGTGCACCAGCAGTCCATCGAATTCCGCTTGAACATTTACATCTTCGGAAAGTTTGTGCTCTATGGGTACCACATGCTTTGACCGAGGATAAAATGGCAGCGAGAGTAAAGTGGTGCCAGAAAATGCTAAAAAGATTTGAATCGGGATATTCTCGGGATGTAAATAGTATTATAACAGGCGAGCAAACCCAGCTGTATTATTACGACGTTCGAAGAAAATCACAAAATAAGATCTCGTTGTTTGAAAATGAGAATGCTCCAGTGGAGGAGTGGAAGTCTCGATCTGTAAACAAAAGAATGATTGCAGTATTCTTTGGGAAACGCGGCATTGTGGATAGGGACGTACTGGAAAACCATCGCACAGTCATCTCTTCCTGGTACACTCAGGTATGTTTACCCCAAGTCATAAGCCAACTCAAAAACATCAGGCTGAAATCTCGACTCAGCACCTAGCTATTCCACCACGACAATGCACCGGCTCACAGAGCGAAGGTCACAGTAGCTTTTTTGGCCAAATCTGGACTGACTATTTTAGATCAACTCCCTTACAGTCCAGATCTTACAGTCCAGAAGTAAAAAAAGAACTAAAAGGTCGTCGATTTACTAACGAAACTGACCTTTTGACGGCGTGGGACCAAGCGTATGGAGATCTTCCAAAAGAAAAGTGGCAGGGTTGGTTCGATGACTGGTTTCGACGTATTCACTGCGGTGGAAAGTCCTTCGAAAATTATAGAAGGTTTGTCCGTATTGCAAAACTTTCGTAGCGCCCTATGTACTTAAGTTCATTTGTCTGAGACATTAGGTTGTCATAAAGTGAGTCTAGTTCCGATGAAGTCGGCTGTACTAAAGCTCGCAAAAAAATAACTCAAGTGTGGATTCGGTAGCTGTTCTAGGACCAAGTATCGCACTAATTTGAGTCAACGTGGCTTGTGCATCTTTTCAGTAATAGAAACATCCAGTACAGATCCGTCGCTGCTCTACAAAATATACGGAGATCCAATGGACAAGAAAACACTTCTGCCCTTTCAAGCGTAAATCTACGACTATCCATCTGTTTTTATTTCTGATAAACTTGTCAAAGCTAAGCGATTAGAGTTACATATATTATTTGAACACTGTTAACTAATACAGCCCCTCCCCGAATAAGACTGACAAGCAGCAACAAACAGACAAACAAATAATTGATCCGACCTTACCAACCTGGAATACTTATATCATAACCAAATAAACAAATAAATTGAAAATTTTGGTTAAAGTTTATTGATTTGTTGATGAATTTCATCGTTTTGGAGTTAAAATTAAAGTCTCTTGGATTGAAATAATAAAGTTTACATTTTTCGTTAAGAATTGATTAATTCCGGTGAAAATTCAACTACTCGATAGTGATTTGAACGCCAAGTTTTGATTTATAATTCATTCTATTAATATTAGTTGTCAATTAGCCAGCCGTTTCAGAGAAAAAATGAAAAACTGAGCAAATTTTGAAAATTTTTAGGATTTGTCATTAGGATATTTTTTTATCAACTAAAAGTTACCAGAGTTATAGCGCTGACAAAATTATAAAAGGAAAATAAAATTTTTAAGCCAAGTAACCCACGATATGAAAAAAGCTGCATTTTTTTAAATCGAACATTCTAATTTTGACAGCTTAAAAAATGCTGAAAAGTTAAAAATTTCATTTTGCAGTTCACCTTTGTAAGCTGCCATGAATGATAATTTAAAAAAAATTATGCACGATTTTAAAACCAAAATTTTACCATTTGATTGATTTTTCAAAAGTGCTAGGTTTCGAAAAATCCTCTAAGAATGGCTTTCTTAACCATCCTGATGTTAAGCTAAAATCGTGACGTCAAAAGGCAAGCCGGGTCTCTCAGACCCATTGAAATTTAAACTTTTCTTTCCAGTAAATGTATAGAAAAACCTTAGAAGTTTGATCATTTTTATTTATAATTATATTTTATGATCACATTAGATTTAAATTTATAATGTAGCTTTGCAAAGTTTCGACACTTTATCGTGTTAACCAAATATTTATTTCACGTACTTTTATGGTATGCCAAACAAAAATTTACCAAGATACGGTTTTTTGTAAAGCCAAGAGTGTCAACGTCTCCTTTTGTTGCGTTATAAAAAAGATTTATAACCTGTACTTTTGTTTCTTCTAAATACCAGCATTGAAACTATTACAACAACTATAACAACATAATCACAACAGCATCAAAATATCACGCGTTGCAAATGCGAGCGCCATTTGAAAGAGTTTACGCGAGAAATTATATTTGCACCCACAAGCAGTAGATGTAGTTTAAAAACAAACAAGCGAATATATATAAATCCTTCAAAATTAAAAAAAAAAATATATCTGTAAAATTAAAATCTATGCACTCAAACTGTTTTTTCATGCAAACATGAGTGATTTTTTGATTTTTTATGTATTTAGAGTTCACCAAAGAAATTTCCGTGCACAAGCCCATACTTGACACACAATTATTTGTAACTCAAAAATTGGGTCCCGCCGGTCCTCAAAAATTTAAACAATTTATCATAGCGTCTTTTTCTGAAGAAAGAAAATAATAAGATTTATAGCATTAAAAAAAATTCATAACAACTTTTGGAATTATCCTAAAAAGCAAAAATTTTAATCTTTCTCGTCCTACATGATTATCTTTACAACTTTTGTAAGTATCTTTTAAAAATTAAAAATTATAATTTTTATCGCACAGAAAATAATAAAAATCCAATTGTTTGGTCAAATCATTTTAAGTTACTTCTTGTTTTATTCCTAGAAAAGAACAATAAAAATAAAAAATAAGATTTTTGGACAATGACACAAGCTAAGAAAAAAATTGACTGAAGTTGTTCACCGAAAAAAGAGGTAAAAATTTGTTATTTATCATTTTCCGACTACCTTGAATGTAAACCTGAAAAAGCTTTAGCAAAAGACAATTCACAATCACTAAATTTCGATTATCGATAGCTTGACTCTTAATTTTAAAAGCCCTGTGCAAAAGCGTGGCGTCTTTAAAATTGTTGAAAAATTCTTTTTTTTGGCTTGAAGATTAAACATTTGAGTAGAAAATTATTTTCGCTTTTGAAAGTTAATTTGTTAATCTGTAAACTGAACTGTTCCATTTCTGGTAGAAAAAATATCTTTTCTAGTCAACAATTCATGTACATATCCCTTTGCTAGTTAAAAATTCACTTCCATTGGCTGAAAATAAAGTTTCTGGTTGAAAATTCGACATTTTCAAGGCAAAAGTTCTTTTTGGCTTGAAAATTAAATCACTTTGTGGAATTCAACTACTAAATCATTTTATGTCAATAACATCATATATTTCAAGTTTCGAACATTTTTTATTGAAGATTTATCTTTTTCCGTAGAAAAATATAATTTTTAAGAAGAAAGTTAATTTTCAATTGGGAAGATGAATTTTCAACGAAAAAAATAAATTTCTATCAAAAATTAAAATTGTAACCAAACAAGACTAATTCTTCAATACAAATATAATGCTTAACCTTTTTTCAAAAAAGAAAGAACTTTTTCGCTAGAAAAAAGTTTATATACTTTCAAGTGCAAAACAGTAGTACCAACTCAGTCAAAACGTACGAATCTTGAAAACATAGTTGAATTCTCAACCAACAGATATTAAGTGTCAATCAAGCAGTCGCATTTCTCACGAAAAGAATTTATTTTCAACCAAATTGCAATAGTTTCATTTTCAGTGAAGAAAATAAGTTTTTAAGATTAAAAGAAATTCTCAATTAATTAGTTAAATTTCTAACTAAAGGGCTGAATCTATAAATAAAATAAAATCAAAATATATGATGCGATACGAACTACAATACAATACAAAATGATAAAATTTTCGATATTTTTTAATGAATATATCCAGAAATTACCTTCAATCTTTTTCCGATAGTTTAAAACAACAGGATATTTAGAATATTGAGGAGTGCGGAATTGTCTAAATTAAGATATTAATTTAAGACAGGTCTAATTTAGCATGTTCGCTATCTCTTTTTTTTCTTTTGTTAAGTGTCGAATTTCCTAAATTAATATGTTTTCGATCCCTTCTCCCCCTTTCTCTAGTGGCAATGTACCGATTTAATCAGTTCGCGATCCCATTTCTTTTTCCTTTTGTTTAGTGCAAATTGCGAAATATAAAATGTAGGTTGCCCTTCATACACTTTTCTTAGTGATGGCTCAACATGTTTTGGATCCCTTTTTTTCGACTTTTTATCACATCATCCCCACTGTATCTTTTGAAATTCTATTAGAATCGCCATATAGGCAACGAAATGATATTGATTGTCTTGATTTATATTTTAGCGTTGTTTTTATGTAATTTAATTGGACACACGCGTAAGCCTTTCTATGCGGCGGTCCTGATAAGTCCAGCTAATCATTTTATAACTCAAAAGCTAGAACTTTAACATATTTTCGCCAAAGGGCGTATCGGTTATTTTTTTAGTTCATACAGACATATAACTCATTATGGGCTTATACTTATTTTTCTATAAGGCTTCGCAAGGAAAACAGCATACAAAAATCGGGCTTAATAAAAAAAATTAAGGTTTTGTATACTTTTCAGACAAATTTTCTTCTCAGAATTGGAAACCAGGAGATCACCACGTTATTAGCCTATTTAAGACACCAGAAAAGTGATAGTTAAGATAGCCTTTCGCCAGACCGTATTAGAAGAGACAGTTAATCACAAACGTAACGGCACAGCCAGTTAAGTAGTTTCACAAATGACCACTGAATAAAGCATAATGTAATTCGTTAATTTCAAAACACAAAATCGCACTCCTTGAAATAAAGGGTCAGTTATTATCATCATCCAAAAACATTCACTTTCTTGGACGTTCTCGCATCATTCCAGAAAAGGGCTTTCGGACGCTCACTTTTCAGGATGCACTATAGACTAATAAGATTTAGTTTCTTTCGGGTGAAGTTCCGAAAAGCGCTTACCTCCGATTAATTAAAAACTTTATATACCTATGTATTTTGATGGGCTGATCACGAATAGAATAGGGAAAATAGCCGTAAATTTGTTTGTCATGGTGAAAACCATGGAAAACCCATAAAAATCATGTTTTTTACTTTTATCTTAGTGAATAGTGAAAGTTTATAAAAAAGCTTAATTTAAAACTTGCAGATCCTTTCAAAATACATATTTTATGTTCAAAGCATTTTTGCCCTACGACTGACAGTTTTCGATAAAATAAGGTAAATGTCGGTACGAAGTAGAGAGTTGCTTAGGTCACACACGATACCTTTTTAAACGTGTAATGGGGGGGGGGGGCGGTAAGGCACACCTATGGGGGCAAAAAGGAATCTCAATGACTGGTCACAAAAATAACTTAGGTCAGACACGACCGCCTTTCCAACGTTGCATGGGGGTGGGAAGGCGTCCCTGTGACTGGTCCCAGAAAAAACTTTGATCACGCATGACCTATTTTCCAAAGTGTCATGGGGGCGGGAAGGCATCCCAATAACTGGTCACAAAAATAACTCAGGTCACACACGACGCCCTTTCCACCGTGTCATGGGGGCGGGAAGGCACCCCTGTGACTGGTAACAGACAAAACTAAGGTCACACACGACCCATTTCCAACATGTCATGGAGGCGGGAAGGTATCCCAATGACTGGTCTCACAAATAACTTGACTAACACACGACCCCCTTTCCAGCGTATCATGGGGGCGGAAAGGAACCCCTGTGACTGGTCCCAGAAAAAACTTAGGTCATACACGAACCCTTTTCCAACGTGTCATGGGGGGCGGGAAGGCACCCCTGTGACTGGCCACATAAATAACTTCAACACGACCCACTTTCCAGTGTCTCATGGGGGGAGGCGCCCCTCTGATTGGTCACAGAATTAGACTTAACCTTCCAAGAATTTTTTATGTTCAGTATTTCTACGATTTTCAATATTTAACGTCCATTTGGCTTTCCAGGAATTTTTCATACAATTTAAGCCGCATCACTAAACATTTAGCAGTATATCTGTGATTTTTCATATTTATCGTCAATTTTGTCGAAAACCATCAGTCGTAGGGTAAAAACATATTCAACATAAAATATGTAGTTTCAAAGAATATACAACTTTTATTTAAAGTTTTTAAATTAATTTTCACTATTCACTGAGATAAGCGTAAAGAAACATGATTTTAATGGGGTTTTCATGGTTTTCACCATGAAAATCAAATTTGCGGGTATTTTCACTATCCTACTCGTTATCATCGTGTCAAAATACATAGGTATACGAAGTTTCGAATTAATCGGAGGTAAGCGCTTTTCGGAACTTGATCCGGTGATGTAATATGATATAATGTTTATATATAAACTGTTTATAACTGAACACTTCTGTTATCAATTTTAAATATTACCAAGCTTATCCTCGTTTGTCGCTTGTTCACTACTCATTCCAAAATTCTCCAGAAAGTTCCTCGTTTTGGGTGACGTACTTGATGATATTTCTGTAAAAAGGCAAAAGAATATTTGTGAATTCAAAATGTTAAAAATACATACGAATACTAAAAGCCTAATCTTAACGCGAATAAAATCTTACCGACCCACAGTGGGAGAAAAGTACGGTTGTTGTTTTAAAATACGATTCCGGCTTAACCTATGAACCTATTTGGATTTTTTGTAAAGCTGCTGAAATTCCAAAGAAAGCTGTCGAGCCTGATTTTTTAATTCATTTTTTCAATTTTTTTCATAAATAAATATGACGAAAAAATGGAAATATTTTCTATTTGACGTTCCCGCTGCTCGTCAATAATCGAAAAATTGTTTTAATCACCGACTTTTCATCGATTTACATTAGAGTTTTTTCGATCATTCATTTCGATCATTTCGATCATTCCTTATACTTAGACCCTCTTGTTTTGGCCAGTTGTTAGTGCTGAATGAGAAAAAGAACTTTTGACTGAAATTAAAAGAACTGACTTTGAAAAAACGAGTTTTTACGTCGACAAATGCCAGAATAATGCATTTTTTTAATTGAATTTGTTTAACGAAAACATAATATTAATCAACTAATCATGAATGTTACTGAAATTAGCGTAAAGTTCCCAATTGAAAGGACTGACATGAAGAAGATCGAGTTGTTCCGTCGACAAATGCCCAAATAATGCGTTGGTTTAATAAATTTGTTAAAAAAAAATAAAATTTAACCACAAATTATACATTTTTCTGAAATTCTCATAAGGTTCGTAATTTTAAAAATTGACATCGAAGCAAAGGAATTTTTCTGCCATCAAGTGCCGGAATAATGCATTTGTTTATTAAATTTGTTTATAATATTAACGAGAATACTATTAAGAAATTTTTTTTCATTGAAATGTTGTTTCCATTCAAATTCTTCAGAATATAACTAAAAAAATCGTTAACTCATCAAAAATTATAGAAAATACGTTTCCAACAAATAATTTGTTTATAAAAAGTTATTTGTTTATTATATCATAATGAAATACTTTTATGTAATATAATTCTAGAAAACTTCGACAATAACAACAATTGTCCTATTATTTACGAGCACGTGGAACATCAAATAGAAAAAATCGCAATTTTTTCGTCATATTTATTTATAGAAAATAAAAAATAAATTAATTAAAAATCAGGCTCGACAACTTTTTTTTTGAAATTTTATCAGTTTGAAAAAAGAGCATCCAAATCGGTCCACAGGTTCAGCCGGAATCCTATTTTGAACCAAAATATGTACTTTTTACCCACTGGGCCTTCAACGGTAAATTTTGGAATGTTTATTTTCATTTATGCAGGTAGCACTCTTGTCTAGACATATATTTTATTTCATATTTTTTTATTTATTCTCTTCGTGTAATTCAATCATATTTCGTAATTGTAAATTTTATATTCTCCATGTAATATTAAATTTGAAAAAACTATGATATTTTGCTAATCGTCATATTTTATTTCCATGTGTTGAAAGATTACCTGGCAGTGAGCTGCTTAGTGAAAATATTTATTTCCAAAAACGTTATAATAGAACTTTAATTTTAAATTGGTGGAGTCTACATTGCTGGCGCCGGCAATATTGTTAGTTGCTGGCGCCGGCAAGATAATTTTTTTTTATGCCACTTTTTGGAGTTTGCATTCGGTGGCACCCACCCCCATTCAAAACCTCACACCTATCCAGCAGTCACACTCGTTTTTCATATCACTCCCGGAGTATGAACAGAACCCTAACTCTTTTCAAATGTAGAGTATTTCGATTTTTCTTTTCACAAAAATGATTTTTATCAGTTTTGACCTTGAAAATGATATTTTTAGGTAAGATTGTTTGTTGCTGGCTGCTTTTCGCGAAGATCAAAATACGAAGTAAAAGCGAATTACGTATACAGTCATGCAAATAACTGAAAATATAATTTTTAAGGTCAAAACTGATAAAAATTATTTTTGTAAAAAGAAAAATTGAAATACTCTATACTCAAAAAAGTTAGGGTTCTGTTAATATTCTGGGAGTGATATGAAAAACGAATATGACTGCTGGATAGGTGTGAGGTTTTGAATGGGGGTTGGTGTCACCGAATGCAAACTCTCTAAAAAGTGGTATAAAAAATACCCATAGTAAAGGTTATGTATAAAAAATAGGTGCCAAAAAAATCTTACAATGACAGTAAAAATAAATTATTATAAAATAAATAATTCCTAAAGCCGAGAGCCTACCCAGGAAAAAAGAATCCATTTAAAAGACGGCTCTGTGAATTGCGTATCTCTAATTTGCAGATTCAGAAAGTTGAAAAAGAAATGGTTTGCTACTACGTGAATCGGTCATTTTCCCAATCAGCGTCGAATCTGCCACGTACCGCAATGACCATTTCAAGCAATGTTATATTGAATCGGTTTCATTCTTTTTGAATGAGACTTACTTTTTTGGGGTTAAGCTGCCATATTTCATACGATTTTTTAAATTTATAAATTATCGAAAAATTAAAATAAGTCATGCGCAGGTCTACTAGATTCTTTTTGCTATTTCAGTTATTAGTCTTTCACGGCATATAAGTTAGTCAACAAAATTATAACGACCAAAAGTCTTTAAAAAACAAATCGGCGGCAGTTTTAGAATTCCAGTGAGAGATACGCAATTCAAAAACCTTCGAAACCCATTCAGCAGAAGTCAATGGATTTTTGTTTCCGGGATAGGTAAACAATCCATTATTCGATTAAATTACAAGAATTATGTACAATAAAATATATTACATTATTTTCCACTAATCACAGGAATGCATTCTAGCCTCGCCACAAGACCGTCGCAAGAGTTAGGGGCCAACATTATTCATGTGACCAATCACAGAGGTGTCTTCCCGCCCCCACGTGTATTTAAAAAAGCGGTAGGGATGCGACCTTGATTTATTTCTTTGACCAGTCACTAGAATGCCTTCTCGCTCCCACGTGGAGCTGGAAAAGGGATGGGAGTGCGACCTTACATTGTTTCTGTCACCAGTTACAGACATGCCTGTCCGCCCTCAAGCGGCGTTGCAAAAGGGGTAGGGGTGCGAACTTACAATATTTTGTGTGATTAGTCACAGGGGTTGCTTACCCGCCCCGAAAAGGCGTTGGAAAAGGGACAGGGGTGCGACCTTACTCTTCGATATTTGTCATAATAACCGTAATCAGAATTGCTCGATTTCTTGTTCTGCTACTGGGCCCGTCGGCTATAGTCGTGCGTTCTCGGCGGTCAGCCCGCGCTGGCAAACAGCCTTTGCTTGCAGTGTTGATCTGTCTCTCGAGGTGTAACGAATGTTCTGAACCTCGCTGAAAAAATACGCATTACCGCCTTTGCCATGTGAACGCTGTTAAATAAAGTTAAGAGTGAACAGAATTTACTGGTCTCTACCTGATTCCTGAACCGCCGTATTCAAAACAAACATGGTCCTCACGAGCTGGATTGTAAAAAGGAGAGAAAAGTGTGCGGCTCAAGTTCAAGGACAAGACTTGAGTTTCTTGTGTGTTGTGCGTTCTTCCTTTTGTGTTAGTGTGCCTGTGGCCCATGAGTTTGGCCGTATTACGCAGTTACTGTGCTTGTACTTTACATGGATGGTGTTCGGCGACATACCCGCTCTACTTTGTTAAGACAAAGAAGTCTTTATTCATTCGCTATTTCACGGAAATTGCTATCCAGTTTTGAATTTGAAATACCAACTCTATTATGGCAGATTTTAATTATCTCCTTGTGCTTAAAGAGCAAGATACGCTTTTTGAGTCATTTAACCGCATTGTTGCCCGTCTCAATGGCAAATGAACATCCGCTTCGGCAGTTGCTGCTTGGAAGCCTGTCAAATCTTCGCGAATTTTGGGAAAGATGTAGAAGCAATCATACGCTTCTACAGACGAATTCGCCTCCTCCTGCTGATCAAGGGAATGCTGGACAAGCAGAGGATGCACTTGATGTCTAGGATCCTAATTCATTTGATGAGATGCAAGACATTTACAAAGAGGTCGTCGATTATATTTTGTCGCACATTCCAGATGATGCACCGCCTAGTGGAAATCCTATAGGTTACGAGGGAAAGCCATATGTCAACCGACGCCCGTGTCTTTCAACTATTTTTATTCCGGTTTTTTCTGGTACGTAATGTGAGTAGCTTGCGTTTCACGACCTATTTTCTTCACTTGTCATAGAAAATGATTCTCTTTTGGATGCGGAACGCTTGCATTATTTAAAGGCAAGTCTTAAAGGAGAAGCGTTGCTTTTCGCTGAGAATCAACCAGGCACATCGGACAATTTTCAAATATTTTGGCAAAATTCAGAAACGCCTTACAATAATTGCAAATCTTTGATAAATGAATATTTAAAGAAAATTGTCGAATTACCTGATATAACGTAATTTTTTGGCGCTACATGGTTTGTCTGTGAACACGATAACTTTTGAAAAAATTAATCTATTAGATTGGCCTTTGATACGCTTGTTTAGTGTCCTACACTGAAGGCCAAGTTCGTTAGTCAGCCACTCTGGATGAAAATTTAAAAAGTGGGCGCATTTTGAATATTTTAGAGACCACTTTTTTCGAAAAATAAGAAATAACTGGAGTTATAGCATTTTCAAAATCCAAAAAAAAAACACAATGAACAATTTAAGCCAAAGAACGCATGATACGAAAAAAAGTCTGAAAAAGAAAAACGCTGCTTTTTAAAAACCCTACAAGATTATCATAACAACTTTTTTAATTTGGTCAAAAAGTTGAAAATTCAAAATTTGATCCGACACAAAATTTTAAAACCACATTTTTTCAAGATGTAAAAATTCTATGCACGGCTGTTCATAGTACTTCAAAACTTAAACAATTTGTCCTTCCGACTTTTTTCTATAAAAAGAAAATTATCAGAGTTAGAGCATTTTCAAAATTCAAAAAAAAAACTAAAATGAACATTTTAAGCCAAACAACAACAAAAAATGTGACGAAACTTGCTCATCCAAAAAGAGCTATGATTTTTGATAGGACACGTAGTTTTTGCTTTAGTCGTAAAAAATATCATTCGAAATAAAAATATTGAATTTGCTTTTTATTTTGAAACTTTTTAATAAGTAATTCCTGACAGAGTTACACAAAAAAGTACTATAGTTGATATAAAAGTGTCGTTTATAATGTAGAAAACTTGACATGTTGAACAAAATCGAGTGCTAAGCACGAGATACGTGATGAGAATGTGTTCGTTAAAGCCAAAAGAGCTTTAACAAAAGAGAGTCAAAATCACAAAATTACAGTTCGCATCAGTCGCGTGCCGCAGGTGCGCCCAAACTGTCGAGCTAATCTTTTTTAACGCAAGAGAATTCACAATCACAAAATTACAGTGGTGGATGTTTTGAGTTTTAATTTTAAAATTTTTGCGCAAGTATGTGCGAAAATATAAAGACCGAGCGCGTAGCGCGCGAAGAGAAAGTACCCACTTAGCGGGCCTATTTCTTTATTTCCATATGTTCTAAGAATCTAATCTAACGACGCGACGTGGTACTACATAAAAATATAAATCGAATAAAAAATAAAATTCATATCTGTGGATTTTGTATTGTACACTTGAAAAAAAATTTAAGATTAGGAGTTATGAAAATGCTTTAGTTTACAATTTTTAATTACCATATGTTGCAAGTTTTTAAGCTGGTTGCGTGCAGAACTACGTTGAATTATTCAGTAAAAAAATTTCATCAAAATATTTATTGTAAATGTTATATCGTATATTTAGAAGTGAGAGTTAAAATAATACTTATTAATAAAATAACACATTGCAAAATAATAATATTTGCAAATAACACAGTACAATAGAATATTAGAATTAATAACCGTTTTTAATATTATATTAGGTACACATACCATCTAAATTGAGCAAAGCCAAGCAGGCCAGGAATGAAGTGACGATATTCATTGTTTCTAGTTACGAGCAGATGTGACAATGCATAACCCAAGACTGATACTAGAGAGGAAGAATTTCATTAGAAACGGCTGATTTGATAGATTATTCACAATTGAGTGGAGGCAGAAATATTCTTGATATCCGAATTTCTTAAATCTGCTGAATCTGTTACTAAGAGAATCAACAAAAGTGTTTGCTTATCATTTAGTTCAACCTTGATAAACTAAAGTATAAAGCGAATACAATATGTTACGCGTGAGAAAACTTTATGACACATATGAAATGATTGAGCAATACAGTCAAACATTGAGAGAATATTATTGTTTTCAAACAAAAATAATAACTTTTTGTACAAAGTTCTGTCACCAAATTCGTTAGAATTTGCATAAAGCTCTATACTAATGCCGCTTAGGAGTTTACTTCACCAGGTCCATTTCAAGCTTCTTTCTTCTCCTCCTTCTCCTCGTATTTATTATAATAAACATGATCAGCATGATCATTATCATAATTGTTTCCATGCTCCTCTTTCAATTCTGCTTGACCCTCGTTCCTCTAAGCCGCATCTCGATCTACAACTTTCTCCTCTATACAGGGTGCCTAAAAAGTCCCTGGACGGTGGAATATTTCTTTAGGTAAAATATTTTTGAAAAAAGTAAAGGTCATTTCTCAAGTGAATTTCAACGAGGAATTCATTGGTGAGCTGTGTATTGATCTTTGTTATCGCGTTTTGAATATTGTAAAATCATAAGGAAATTTTTCATTAAAAGTTCCAGATGTTCTGGTGAGAGTTCTCTTCCTCCCCGAAGAGTTATACAGTCCTATATCGTTTTTAGATACCTAAGTCAATACCTAAGGCGATACCATAAGTCTCATACCGTTTTTCCATACGAATATTACGAATCGAAACCAAATTTACTTATTACATTTGCATACTTACTATCTTTCGCTAAAAGATTATTATGGCGCAAGCTAAACTTCCGGAACGAGAGAGGGTATCTGTATTAATGCTGCGTGGTTGGAGAGATCGAGTTTGATCTTATGATCGACTTCGTTTACTTTTTAATCGCACATTTCGTAATGGAAAAAGGTTAAATCCTGTCTCAAAATCAACAATTGAAAGAACTGTAAGACGTTTTATGAATCATGGATCTATCAAGGACCTTTAGAGAACTGGGCGGCCAAAAGCTGCACAATCTGAGGAGATGCAGATGGACATAGCCCAAGCATTTGTTGAAAATCCACATCTTAGTTTACGTCGAGCTAGTGATGAGTATGACGTTGCTCCTGAGACAGTGCAAAATATTTTAAAAAGCATTAGTTTCCATTCCTACAAAGTTCATCTGGTACAAGTGCTCAATGAAGATGATCCTGATCGTCGGGTTGAATTTTGTGAAATTATGATGGACAGAATTGATAGAGATCCTCTTTTCTTGTACAATACAGTATTTTCAGATGAATTTACATCCACTTTAAATGTTGAAGTTAATAGGAATAATTGTAGATATTGGTCCGACAAAAATCCTGATTGGATGTTTGAGAGTCATACACAATATCCACTAAAGATTAATGTTTGGGCAGTTATCTTGAATGATACATTGATAGGCCCTTTCTTCATCGATGGTAATCTCAATGCCCGTGCATATAAAGAGCTTTTTGGAAACCAAATTTTACCAAGAATAAAGAAGCTTACAGGCGATAATTTTCAAAATATTTGGTTCCAGCAGGACGAAGTAGCGGCTCATTACGGTAGGAAGGTTCGAGCATATTTGGATACTTAATTCCCTCAAAGGTTGATTGAAAGAAATGGCGAAATCAAGTGGTCTGCTAGATCTCTTAATCTGACGCCTCTCCAGTATTTTTTGGGGTTATTTAAAGAGCAAAGTATACTCAACGCAACCGCAAATCTTACACGAATTGTAGAATCGAATTCTGCAACTGGCTACTTTGATTGATATGGAGATGCTTCGTGATGCTGTAACTCATTTTTACTATCGCATAGCTTTTTGTCAAGAAGCTCAAGGTTTTCAGTTCGAACATCTTCACTGAAGCGTGAGATCCAAGGGGACTCACGCTAATCAAGCACCTTGAAAAGTGAGAGGGAAGGGGAGTCACGCTAATCAAGCACCCAAAAGGGAACAAAATTTACTACGCCCACGTCTTTGTTCCTGGGTAATGCTAAACGTAAACGTAAACAGCTTGGAAAAAACATTGAAAAAAACCATGAATATCATCACCAAGATCAATACATAGCTCACCAATGAATTTCTGGTTGAAATTTACTTCAGGAATTGCACTGACCTCTTGGAAAACTTTGTGCATTTCAAATAACGTCTAACTGACATTGAACGTTAAAATTGACCTATGACTTGAGTACCCAAGTCACAGTTATGTAGGGACAAGTACAAACATAGTTACGACATAGTTAGTTACATAGTTACAACATAGTTACGTATGGACAATTACGTAGGGACTTTTTAGATACCTTGTCTAATCCTGCTCCTTGTCTTCTCTAACATGAACCTTCTTCTTTATTTCGTTGTTAGTGAAAGACCACTAAAGCATGCTATTCAGAATTTTCACTGAGAGATCTACATTTGTTTCACTTTGGGACGTCCTGCAGTTTTCCCATTACTAAACTATTACCACCATTACTATTACCATGATCATTTTGTTCATCACGCTTATTATTACTTTGAGTCCTTTTTTATATTCAATCAACGGAAAAGGAGGGAAATCTTTGTAGTTTGTTTTATGTAGTTATTGTAGTTTCTTTTACTTTGGGTCTTTTTCCGGAAGTAAAGAAGCGACTAATGGGAAGACGGTGTACCTTTGATGAAGAACTCGTGGTAGGGTGGGACCCAGATTGTTCGAATCTCTCTGAAGAAACATGTAAGAGCTGATTTGATGATTTGTTTTGGCGTAGGTCTGTGTGCGTTTATTGTGGTGGATAGTATTTGAACGACTGTAAATGACAGCTGTTTAGAGCAAAAATTTCTGAGCCCTCTATGAAATATATTTCTTGCTTTCTTGTATAAATACATCTGATGCCCATTCAAGGAGATAGTGCTGGTTTTTGTCGAGTTGGTGTTCATGGTAGTGGACGTTTCAGTGGAGGTGGTCGTGGTCGCGTTCGAAACATCTTGCACAAATTGTTATTAGCAAGCACTCACGGAGTCCACACGATCTACCGTTGACGAAACGCTTTAAGAAATTCGTGTCTTCTATCTCACTGTGGACAAACAAACGCTCTGATTAATTTGTACACTTAAAAGTTCAATGCATAATAGTTATCGTGTGTTCGAGACTTGGATATACGTAGGGCGTTACGAAAGTATTGCAATACCGGCTAATAGAGCAAATGTTACGCATTGGTGTACCAGCAATTCATCGAATTCTGCATGAACATTTACATGTTAGGAAGGTTTGCACTTTATGGGTACCATATGCTTTGACCGAGGAGCAAATGGCAGCGAGAGTAAAGTGGTGCCAAAAAATGCCAAAAAGATTTGAATGGGGATCTTTTCGGGATGTAAATAGTATTATAACGGGCGACGAAACGTTTTCGAGAAGGTCATTTTACATAAATAATGATTATCAAATAGATTTTGACAAGCGTTAAATGTCGAGAAACGAGCGATTTTTTGAAACGGCGATATATATAGATATAGTGCACGTTCTACTATTATTGCCATCTCTCTCACTGTGCAGTTCTTGTTCGCCACGTGCGAAATCGCTTGTTTCTCGAGATTTTACGCTTATCAAAATCTATTTGACAATTATACAATACAATTTGAAAATTAATTTCAGATTCGGGTTTCTCAACCCAAAAATAGGGTGTATGCAAAAATGCATCTATTTCTGATGCAGTCGGATCAACGTAGCTGACTCATCCTCTATCCCTCCATCGGGGTTGAACGCCACCCCAAACGTGTACCATGGCAAAATTCTTTCTATTTGTAGTATAACAATTTTAATGTAGGACATTTTTTTCGTTTTTATATTCTCATCAAGACAAAGTATCAGATTTGTGTAAAATTTGACCCCCGCCCCCTAGTTTTTGTCAAATGTCCACGTTTTGAGACCCCCTGAATCCAAAAAGCAAGTTTCTTTCGAACCTGAATAAACAAATATTTCCTTCTTTCTATTTTCACGTCTGTTGACGGAACAATTCTTTTTGTTTTCGATATCACACTTTTAATTGTGATCTTCATAATGAATTCGGCAGCACTCATGACTAGTTAACAAATTTTATAATTTTTAAAAACAAATTTAACAAAAGAATACATTATTCGGGCATCTGTGTACGGAAAAATTCGTGTTTTTCGATTTCAGTCTTTTTAATTTGGAAGTTCATAACGATTTCAGCAAAACTCATAATTGGTCGATAAATTTTATTAATATATTTTTTTACACAAATTTAATAAACAAATGCATTATTTGAGCATCCGTCGATCGAAAATTTATGTTTTTCGTTATCCTCATTGAAACTGTGGGCATAAAAAAAATTCTGTAAACAAATGCCTGATTAATGCATTTGTTTATGAAATTTGTTTAAATAAAGAAAAAATTGATCAACTGTTATGTATGTTGCTAAACTTCCAATCAGGTTCCCATCTGAAAAGATTGGCATTGAAAAAACTGAATTCTTCTGCCGACAAATGCCCGAATAATGCATTTGTTTATTAAATTTGTTTTTAAGATCTCAATAATAATAAATAAATTATGAATTTTGCTGCAAATATCATGAAGTTCTGAATTCTAAAAAAATGTACGTCGAAAAAAAAATCATTTTGCGGTCGAAAATGCCTGATTACTGGATTTGTTCATAAAATTTCTAGCAATATAACTAGAAAAAAAGTATTATTGTGCCATTTTTTGATCATATTTGTTTGTTTATTTATAAAAAATTGAAAACCTAATTCAAAAATTAGGTTCGAAAACTCTCTTAGAAATCTCAGCAGCTTTCTTTCAAAATTTTTTTTTCAATTCAATTTTGTTCTAATGTCCATAGTTTTGCTACAAAGTGTAATGGGAATTCATAAACAAATTCACAGATTGGATATTTTTCGACGAATAATGTCAATTTTCTTTTACGAAGTTAAGCAAAAAGTAATTTTCGGTGACTCTTTGTTATGGAACTTTACAAATTCATAAGATTGATCATTTAAACAATTTGACAAACAAATTTACAGTTTGCTAACGTTTAAGAAATAGGGTCCATTTTATTCGGAATTACCTATGAATATCTTTGCGATCACTTTTTTAAGTTATGTTTTAAAAGATACGAGTTCTTAATTATATAAACAAGTTTTTATAATTTCTAAAGATGTTCAGCTCGATTTAAGGGAATTTCGAAAGAAGTTTGAAAGATAAATGAAATGAAATAAAATTTGAGGCTTTAAAGAGATTTTTCAGAAGGTTCAAAGAATTAAAGAAGATTTAGGGAAGTTGAGTTTAACCTCCTAGAATTCTGAAGGTTTTCAGGGTTTGATCAGTTTTCTAAAGATCTATAATTGATTAAATTAGTTCTAACGTATACTTTAAAGAGGCATCAACTGATGTCTACTCGTACTAATAAATTAATACAATTTCTAAAAATTTCAATGATTTTCTACAGACGTTTGGGGAATAAAATAAGTTTTATTCTAGAGGATTTATAGGTATATACAAATTTTCATTTCAAATCAAAAAGTTGTATGTACTAAAAAAATGTATGTATGGTATTTATCAAAAAATAATAGGCAAGAAACTTTAGGATCCTTTAATAACACAGGCCGACAAAATTTGACAAAGGTCCGGAACCAGAGACCAGACCTAGTACACCCGAAGGTTTTTGCTGCGCTGAATCCGAATCCGACCTCA
>NC_046660.1:13282375-13324432 GCF_010883055.1 Belonocnema kinseyi
GAAATTTTTCATATTTGAATCCGCCATATCTCGGCTATGAAAAATCTTATCAAAAAGTTAGGCATCGCATTTTGAAGGTAAAGAGTAGTTCTTTACGATGCCTCGAACACATCAAAATAACGGGTTTTTGACCATTTTAGGTTAGAATATCTCGAAAACTGAGGGTGATGGAATTTTTCTGAGATCAGATTCGGATTCAGCGCAGCAAAAACCTTCGGGTATAGTAGGTCTGGTCTCTAGTTCTGAGAATTGTTGGCCTGTGTAATTGTTTTAGCGCCAACATTCTAAACTTTAACCAAACAAACATCCAGAAAATATTTTAAGAAGAATTAAAACCCCGGCAAATACATGAAAATATGATTTTCAAGGTCAAAACTGATAAAAATCATTTTTGTAAAAAGAAAAATCAAAATACTCTATACTCGAAAAAAGTTAGGGTTCTGTTAATATTCTGGGAGTGAAATGAAAAACGAATATGACTACTGGATAGGTGTGAGGTTTTGAATGGGGGTTGGTTTCACCGAATGCAAACTCTCCAAAAAGTGGTATAAATCACAAGGGTCCTTACCGCCCCTAAAATGCGTTGGAAAAGGGACAGGGGTGCGACCTTACATTATTTTTGTCACCAGTCACAAGAGTGGCTTCCCGCCCTAATCCGACATTGGAAAAACGGTAGGGGTGCGACCTTACAATAAATCTGTGAACAGTAACAGGGGTGCCTTCCCGCCCCGATGTGGCGTTGGAAACGAGCTAGAAGTGCGACCTTAAATTATTCCTTGACCAGTCACAGTGGTCCCTACCCGCCCCCATGCAGCATTGGAAAAGAGGTAGAGGTGTGACCTTAAATTATTTCTTTGATAAGTCACAGAGTTCCCAACCTGTCCCCAAAAGGCGTTGGAAAAGGGGTAGGGGTGCGACCTTACATTATTTCTGTGAACAGACATAGAGGTGCCTTCCCGCCCCCATGCGACGTTGGAAAAGCGGTAGGGGCGCGACCTTAAATCATTTCTTTGACCATTTACTAGGTTATCTTCCGACTCCCACGTGACGTTGGAAAAGTGGTAGGGGTGCGCCCTTAAATTATTCCTGTGACCAGCCACAGGGATGCATTTCCGCCCCCCCCCCCCACACGACGCAAATAGTAATTTTTGAGCCGCAAATGATAGCGAACATGCTAACGGACGTCCCCACGCACTTTTGTTTTTGTTTTTTTATCAAATAATTTTTGATATTGCTAACAACGTACGTGTATATTTCGAGGTTATGTGTGTTACAATTCCCCTGAGCGTTACTTCCAAACTACACAATATTTTTGGCCGAAAACTTTGGACTTACAAATAAACATAGTAACTAATCTTCCGGAACTAACCTTGTTTGCAGGCAATCGAAAAAGTTTATTTCATAAATAATTTCCAGATTATCGGGAAGACAAAGATAAAAAACGACGTAACCTCAAAATGATGCATATGCATAAAATTTTTATTTAGCACAATAAATATTTTTGTTATTATCCGTTAAAAAGAGTCCGGGGACGTCCGTTATGATATTTTATAGCATCTCCGAATTCAGTTTTTTAAAATTTTTATTTTTGTGGAAAAAACCCGGGGAAACTGTAAGTACCACATGCCCTTAACACTAAAAATTATATTTGCAGGTGCTTTCATGTCCAGGTTTGTAATCAGCGTATCAACATACATCAGTATAGAATTTTAAATCATGCAAAAAAAAAGGAAAAGGAAAAAAGCCAGCAATCTCGTCACTACGTTTTAAATTTTACGTAGCATACTTATTATACAACTTTTAGTTTCACATTAAAAAAAACTAAAACATTGCGTTATTCAATATGTTTACATTTCCAAATACCACCGGATGAATAAAAATGGTAATTACAAAAATTTAAATTCAATTTTTTAAATTTTATATTTTACACTCAGATGTCAATTTCAAGATTAGGATTATAAATGTTACCTTATTTTTCATTTCTTAATTTAATATAGTACACATTTTTAATTTGATAACGTGGCACTAACTAAAAATACTCATTTAAATAAAAGTGAAATTGCAAATTTGAACTGAAACTGTAATATATATAACATTTAAACTTTAAAAATTTGATAGTACATTTGGAAGTCAAGTTTAAGATTAATACTAAGTAATAAATGTAAACATTGCGTTAATCGTCATTCTTTTCATTCCAAAAGTTACAATATTTGTGCGTGTCAATTGGCACTACATGGAAATATTTCTTTAAAAATGTTCAAATTTTAATTTTAATAACAAATTTTATATTATATAAATGAAAACAAAATTTTAGATTGGTTTGCATAAATAAACCTAACCATTGCGCTAACCTTATTTTTTACATTCTTATCAGAGAAGGTATTAGAATGTAAAATTTGATCCCCCAGTTTTTGTCAAATGTTCACGTTTTGAGACCCCCTGAATCCAAAAAACAGGTTTTTATGAATGTGTCTGTCTGTATATTTATCTGTCTGCCTGCCTGTCTGTATGTATGTCTGTCTGTCTGTGAACACGATACTTTTGAAAAAATTAATCCATTAGTTTGGCCTTTGGTACACTTGTTTAGTGTCCTAAACTAAAGGTCAAGTTGCTTAGCGAGCAATTTCGGATGAAAATTTAAAAAGTGGGCATATTTAGAATATTTTTGAGACCACTTTTTTCAAAATTCAAAAATTCTCTGTACGGTTGTTCATAGTGTTCAAAAAATTTAACAATTTATCTTAATGGCGTTTTTCAAGAAATCAAAAATTACTGGAGTTATAGCATTTTGAAAAAAAAAAAACTGAAATAAAAAATTTAAGCCAAACTACACGTGATACGAAAAAAAGTCTGAAAAAGAAAAACGTTGCTTTTTGGAAGCCCGACAAGATTATGATATCAACTTTTTTAATTTGGTCGAAAAGTTGAAAATTCCAAATTTGATCGTACTAAAAATAATGAAAAATCCAAAAATTTCCTTTTTTGGTCCAACCTAAGCAAGATACGAAAAAAATGAAAAAGCTCAAATTGCGCGCCCTGGAAAGAACTACAAATTTATAATGAATCGCTTTTCGATATAAGCTATGAAAAAAATGAGACAACATTTTTCATCAAAAAAAGAGCTATAATTTTTGATAGGACACGTAGTTTTTGCTTTAATCGTAGAAAATAACATTCTAAATAAAAACATTAAATTTCCTGTATTAGACCCTATGCAGATGCTCAGTAGTTTTTATTTAATCGTAAAAAACAATATTAAACATTTTTAAAAATTATAAAGACAAGGAAATAAATACAATCTGCTTTTTATTTTGCAATTTTTTAATAAGTAATCCCTGGCAGAGTTACATAAAAAATGTATTCTAATTAATATAAAAGTACTGTGTATAATGTAGAAAAGTTGACATGTGATTTAAAAGGTCTGTGCCCGAATGCGGAAGAAATGCAAAGACTAAGCGCGGCGTGCGATTGCCATCAATCGTGTGCCGTTGGTGCGCTCAAACTCTCGAGCTAAGCTTTTTCAACGAAAGAGAATTTACAATCACAAAATTACAGTGGTGGATGTTTTGAGTCTTAATTTTAAAATGTTTGCGCAAGAATGTGCGAAAATATAAAGAGCTAGCGCGTAGCGCGAAGTAAATACATAATCGTGCGCGAGATAAATACAACATTGAGCGCGAAGCGCTAGAACCAACAGTCGCGCTCAAACTTGCGAGCGGAGCGAGTCGCGCGATAAGAATGTACCCGCGTAGCGGGCATATTTTTCTTATTTCTATATGTTCCAAGGATCTAACCTTACCGCGTGGCTCTACATAAAAATATAAATCGAATGAAAAATTAAATTCATATCTGTAGATTTTGTATTGTATACTTCGAAGAAAAATTTTAGATTAGGAGTTATGAAAATGCTTTAGTTTACAATTTTAATTTACCCTATGTTGCAAGTTTTTAAGCTGGTTACGTGCAGCACTACGTTGAATATTTAGAAGTGATATTTAAAAATAAAACTTATTAATAAAATAACACGTTTTAAAATAACATTATTGCAAATAACACAGTACAATCGAAAATAAGAATTAATAAAAGTTTTTAATATTATATTAGGTGCACATACCATCTAAATTGAGCAAAGCTACGCAGGCAAGGAATTAAGTGACGATCTTCATTGTTTTTAGGTACGAGCAGATGTAACAATATATAACCCAAGACTAATGTTGGAGAGGAAGAAATTCATTAGAAGCGGATGATTTGATAGATTATTCACAATTGAGTGGAGGGAGAAATATTCTTGATATCTGAATTTCTTAAATCTGCTGAATCTGTTACTAAGAGAATCAACAAAAGTGTTTGCTTATCATTTAGTTCAACCTTGGCAAACTAAAGTATAAAGCGAATACAATATGTTACGCGTGAGAAAACTTGATGACACATATGAAATAATTGAGCAATACAGTCAAACATGGAGAGAATCTTATTGTTTTCAAACAGCAATGTTAACTTTTTGCACAAATATCTATCAACGGAAAAGGAGGGAAATCTTTGTAGTTTCTTTTATGGCATTTACTCACGTTGGCGCGAATACATAGTTGGCGCTCGGTTAGTTCCCTTCGAGGAAGTCATTACGAGACTTCAAAACTTGCGATCAAAATCTCGGCTTGACGCGTAGTTTCTTCATCAAGATAATGCTCTCGCGCATAAAGCAAAGAAAGCAACTGAGTTTTTCGTTTAAACTGAACTAAATCTTTTAGATCATTTTCCGAACAGTCCAAACTTGTCGCGTTGTGACTTTGGGTTTTTTCCGGAAGTAACGAAGCGACTAACGAGAAAATGGTGTACCTATAATGAAGAACTCGTGGTAGGGTAAGACCCAGATTGTTCGAATCTCTCTAAAGAAACATGGAAGGCATGATTTGATGATTAGTTTTGGTGTAGGTCTGTGTACGTTAATTGTGGTGGATAGTATTTGAACGACTGTCAATAACAGCTGTTTAGGGCAAAAATTTCCAAGCCCTCTATGAAACATATTTCTTGCTTTCTTGTATAAATACATCTGTTGCCCCTTTCAAGGAGATAGTGCTGTTTTTTGTGGTGTTGGTGCTAATGGCAGTGGACCTTTTTGCGGAGGTGGTAGTGGTCGCGTTCAAAACATCTTGAACAAATTGTTATTGAAGCGTCATTGTATGTGTAATGCGTATATAATACTGCTCGTGCCTATCATTAGTTTCTTCTAAATAAGTTTTCTAATCAGGATATGTTTACTATTAACAAGAAAGTTAGTGCTTATTGGGGTTATGTCATTGATGCTATTGTTTTGCGCTGTAACTTTCCTAAGTGTCCATCGCACAAACCCTTTCGAACGCAGGTCTGGGACAGTTCCACCTGCACCACTTTTCTCGCACTTACCCAAACACGCTCGATTGCAATCCAAATGCGCTACATTGCACCATAAAGTAAAAAATGTATGCCACAAAACTGTAGAGATTGTTGTAAGTGTTCAGGTTGGGCAAAGAGGGCTGGGGGGGACTGCTAGTGAGATGATGTTTCCCTCCTTTTCGAGAACACCACTTCTAAATACGTAATGTTAAAGATATTCAAATGCACTTAATCGCAACACTTTTAGCAAGCATGACACCAGTATAATAACCGAGTTAATTGCCAAGCAAAGTGAAGAGGGGCTGGTGCTCTTTGGTAGAAAATAAATGTTGTTAGAATTTTTTTCTAACTTTTGAAGTTTCAAATGCAATGATTCACAACGCAAAGAAAATTTGCATCAATTAATTGTTATAGACATTGACCGGCGGGGGGCGCTGTAGCAACGCTCATGCTGAAGCTAATTATACTTATGACTATAACAACATGGCTAATTATACTTATCACTATAACAACATGATTGTACATATAATCCTACCATCGTTAAGAATAACAATGTCAACGGGAATTTAAATATATAAATGTGGAATATAAGTACATGCATATGCCTAACCTAATACAATAATTTAATACCATATATAATACATCAGTCGAGAGACAATGTACAAAGTATCGATTAAGTGAAAATGACTTAAATACAGTCAGACAACGCTTTTTCAGAAAGCGTCTGACTAGATATGTGGAACTGCAATAAGTTTGTATATCGAATCTTATTTCAGTTTAGTTAATAAAATCGCTTACTTCACGGTATTGGATGTCGCCTTACGCGGTCGATTTACAACTGTCCGTACGTGACCGATTTAAAACAGTTTGTACGTGAATTTCTTAAAATCGTTCGTACGTGGATTTCTCAAAACAGTCCGTACGTCATATTTTAGAATTTCTCTTCAAAATAGGGAGAGAGAACTATATAAACCACAGTCCCACCCCTGCCACTTGCTCTGATTAAGCCGTACATTTAAAAGTTCAATGCATAATAGTTATCGTGTGTTCGAGACTTTTAATATACGTAGGCCGCTACGAAAGTTTTGCAATACGCGAAACCTATTGGAAGAAGAGAGATGATCCTTGCCCCATTAAAAACAGCGTAAAAAAATAGTTAGCCAGAGGAAACCTGTCGCCTCTGGTCTCAAGCACGCAGCCTGGAACGATTGAGAAATGGCGTCCTAGACAAAGGAAGAATAACGTGCGATAATTCGATGCAACATTTCTCGCGGCTTAAGTGTAGACCAAAGTTTTGAGGAAGTGTCTCCGGTATTGGATAAGAATTGTCCGCATCGCACAACAATTTTCCGATGGTACAAACAATTCGAAAGGGGAAATTTCGGTCTAGCGGACGATTCGCGTTCAGGTCGACCGTCGGAAGTGGCGACATCGAAAAATATTGCGTCTGTGAATAATCTACTGAATGACAATAGAATAATCACGTACCGGCATATAGAGCAAATGTTACACATTAGTGCAGCAGTTTTCCATCGAATTCTAGATGAAAATTTTTATGTTAGGAAGGTTTGTACTCTATGGGTACCACATGGTTTGACCGAGGAGCAAACGTCAGCGAGAATAAAGTGGTGCCAAAAAAGGCTAAGAAGATTTGAATCGGGATCTTCTCGGGATGTAAATAGTATTATAGCAGGCGACGAAACCTGGCTATATTATTACGTCGTTCGAACAAAATCACAAAACATGATCTGGCTGTTTGAGGATGAGGATCCTCCAGTGGAGGTGTGGAAGTCTCGATCTGTAAACAAAAGAATGATTGCAGTATTCTTTGCGGAACGCGGCAGTGTAGATAGGGTCGTACTGGAAAACCAGCGTAGAGTCACATCTTCCTTTGTTTCCGGAAGTAAAAAAAGATCTAAAAGGGCGTCGATTTACTAACGCAACTGACCTTTTGACGGCGTGGGAGCAAGCGTGTGCAGATCTTCCAGAAGAATAGTGGCAGGGTTGGTTCGATGTTTGGTTTTGACGTATGGAAAAGTGTATTCACTGCGATGGAAGGTACTTCGAAAACTATAAAAGGTTCGTCTGTATTGCAAAACTTTTGTAGCGCCATACGTACTTGCGTCTCTTTGGCTGAGTCTTTTGGTTGTCGCAATTAAGTCTAGTTCCGATAAAGTCGGCTATACTAAAGCTTGCTGAAAGAACTCAAATGTGGATTCGGTAGCTGTTCTAGGACCAAGTATCGCACTACTTTGAGTCAACTTTGTCAAAGCTAAGCGATTAGAGTTGAAAATGTTATTTGTACACTGTTAACTAATATAGCCCCTCCTCGAATAAGACTTACAAGTAGCAACAAATTCACAAATATATAATTGATTAGACCTTACCAGCCTGGCGTAATTAGCTCATTGGTCTTTTTCTTTTAAACTATTTCCATACTACCTTCGCCTTTTGCTTAGAGCCTAAAACAAGTACGGATAACAAGAGTGCGCAAAGAGTTGGCGGGTTGGTGCTGGTGGCAGACTACAGATATTTCGAATACTAATTAATATTTTTTTATTCTTCTTGTCTCATTACGAAGAACTTTGAATGCACTTCATCACAAGAAAAAAAATCAACTGCGCTAGATCACAAGTGATAATAACGAGAGTGCGCAATTTGAGACAAGAGAACCCGACCGCTAACCTAAATGTTTAGATATTCTATTTCATGACACTAAAAGTTCGTCAAGCGACAAAAGTATGGAAGAAAATGAGAAAATACATTCCACATATAAAAAATATTACTTTACTAATAACTATTCAAAAAGTCGTGCGTAGTTGTGGCAGTGCCACATAGGTACGAAAGAGCATGTAATCCTTCTTGTGATAGACATAGCCACTTATCCGAGCATGATATACTTGCAAATTTAGAACTTTATAACTTACTTTCACTTTTAGAATATTTCATCCAAAAAATGTGTCTGCACTCCTATATCAAACGTATTATACGTATATCAGCAGTGGTCAAAAACTGTGCTAACATTCCTGAAATTTTCACCTATCAACCCATGACCGTGACGTCGTGCTGCAATACTCACAGCTCAAACAGATAGGACCCACATAAACCGCATGTTTTCATCGACAACCGCATCAACAACAATAGAATCCGTGAAATCTTCAATTATCAGGAATTACATCGCAAAGTATTGTAAATGTAAATCGACGCACACTAAGCATCAGTGAAAAAAAATCTTATCCCTGCCACCCCTGTCCTTAACATTTATAAGAATATTTGAAATGATTTTCAGTTTAAAAAATTGATTAGGCCAATCAAAAACGGTTAATAATCTTCGGGAAATTTTTTAAGGACTCTTAAAAAATGATTTGTATAGAAGCTTCAAAATAAACAAATAAATTGAAAATTTTTGTTGAAGGTTCATGTTTTTTGGATTAATTGCAGCGTTCTGTATTCAAAATTAAAGCTTCTTGGATTGAAATAATAACGTTTACATTTTTCGTTGAGAATTGATTAATTCTGGTTAAAATAGATCCTTTTTTATTTAAAAATTAAACAACTTGGTGGCAATTTTATGTATTTTTTTGTAAGTTCATCTATTCTAGTGAGCAATAAATCTTATTTCAAACTTAATTACTTAGTTGAAAGTCGGACTTCGTTGGTAAAAAATTATATTTATATTTGAAGATCACAGTTTTATCAGATAGGTATACGAAAATAGATTTAAGATATGGAACCTCATTTATTATTTATAAAAACTTAGCGTAGGCTGAAAACATGCAAAGTAATTTATAGTGATCCCTGGATCACCAAAAGTTGCTAAAAATTCATCCTTTGTTTTAAAAGCAAAGCTATTTAATTGTCAGTTAGCAAGCCGTTTCTGAGAATAGATCAAAAACTGAGCGCAATTTGAAAATTTTTAGGATTTGTCCTTAGATATTTTTTTATCAACTAAAAGTTACCAGAGTTATAGCACTGACAAAATTAAAAAAAGAAAATGAAAATTTTAAGCCAAATAAGGTACGATATGAAAGAGTTGCATTTTTTAAAATCGAAAATTCTAATTTTGTCAGCATAAAAAATACTGAAAAGTTAAATATTTCATTTTGCGGTTCACCTTTGCAAGCTGTCTGTTTGTAGTACTCAGAAATTCAAACAATTTATCATAGCGTCTTTTTCTAAAGAAAGAAAATTATAAGATTTATAGCATTTAAAAAAATTCATAACAAATTTTTCAATTATCTTAAAAAGCAAAAATTTAAATTTTCCTTGATCTACAAGATTATCGTTACAACTTTTGTAATTATCTTTTACAGAATGGAAATTGCAATTTTTATCGCACAGAAAATAATAAAAAATTCGATTTTTTGGTCAAATTATTTTAGGTTACTTCTTGTTTTATTCCTGGAAAGGAACAATAAAAATAAAAAATAAGAGTTTTGGACAATGACGCAAGCTGAGAAAAAAATTGACTGAAGTTGTTCACCCAAAAAAGAGGTAAAAATTGGTTATTTATCATTTTCTGAAAACACGAGTTTTTCATTTAATTGTGAAAATAACATTTAAAATATAAAAATTAATTTTTTTACCAAAAGACACAAGGTACAATAATATGTTTAATAAGAACATTATTTTAAAATTAAAATCAAGAAATGTTCTTTACAATTTTTTTTTTAAAGACACGTGATGGGAACATTTTTGTTAAAACTAAAAAAGCTTTAGCAAAAGACAATTCACAATCACTAAATTTCGATTATTGATAACCTGAATTCATGTAATTATTCCTTCGTTAGTTGAAGATTAACCTCTGTTGGCTGAAAATAAAGTTTCTGGTTGAAAATTCGACTTTTTCATGGTAAAAGGTCAATTTGGCTTGAAAATTTAATCACTTTCTGAAATTCAACTACTAAATGTTTTTGTGTCAATAACATTAGATGTTTCAAGTTTCGACCATTTTTTATTGAGAATTTATTTTTTTTCGTAGAAAAATTCTTAAAGTAAAATATAATGATAGATTTTTTTACAAAAAAGAAAGCACTTTTTCGACAGAAAAGAGTGTATAGACTTTAAAGTCAAAAACAGTAGTACCGAGTCACTCAAAATGTACGAATCTTTAAGAAAATAGTTGAATTCTCAAACAACAGATATTCAATGACAATCAAGCAGTTGCATTTCTAACAAAATGAATATATTTTCAACCAAATTGAAATAGTTTCATTTTATGTGAACAAAATAAGTTTTTATAATTAAAAGAAATTATCAACTAATTAGTTAAATTTCTAACTAAAGGGCCGAATCCTTGAAATAAAAAAATTAATTTTTATTTAAAAAACGGTGAAATGTTCCTGTTGGGTTTTATTTCGTTAGTTTATATTTAAGAGAACTAACAAGCAAAGGGGAAAATAAAAATAGTAGAACATTAATTCTAATTAGCTTACAAATAAAATAAAATCAAAATATATGATGCGATCCGAACTACAATACCATACAAAATGATAAAATTTTCGAAATTTTTTTAATGAATATATCCAGAAATTCCCTTTCATCTCTTTCCAATAGTTCAAAAGAACTTTCTCGGTGGAATTTGTTTTGAATTGAAAGTGCGCTTGATACATTTGGCTAGCGAAGCTAGAAAACTCTTCTTACCGATTGACCCTTACTTGTAAATGAATATTGATGAATGAAATATTGTCTAGAAATGGGTTTGTCCCCAGACACATTTTTGCCCTATCGAAACACGCCGCACCACAGAAGACATGACTCTTCAATTTTTTTTCAGAAATTTGGGACAAATTCTTAATACAAGGTTTTTTGAATTGTACGAATAAGATAAGATAGTATATTTTAGTTTATTATTTTAAAGTTACATTAAGCATGAGAAGAAATGTCTTCTACAAATATTATTTTGAAATTTCTAGAGATTGGGCGACGCTTGCCTAAGGGGGATTCCGCGATTTCTTCTTGGGCCATTTCTTTAACTTCACCGCTGTCTATATTTATTTTTACTCGTCTGTCTGCGCGATATTTTTGCGCAAATATTCCACGAAGAAATTTATTTTTATCTATAATTGCAAAAATATCACCATTGGACGTTGATAGTACACTTTTTTCTTCGGCTGGGATGGGAATCGCGACACCATATTCTCCTCTTAATTGAAATGGTATATCGTGAGAAAACTTGTAAGTTCGAATTTCAAATTGCCGGTCCGGATTCTTGTGAGGGATAAGCCGAACAAATCTCATTTGTTCAGGTTTAAGTTCAAATAGGCTTACAATTCGGTCACTGGCAGGAGGGCACATGGTCCTGGCAGAAGGAGACCTGGTCCTGGCACGAGGAGAAGGCTCAGCAGTTGGAGAACGCATGACTGAGGAACGAGGAGAATGAGATCTGGCAGAAGGAACAGACCTTCCAGGAGAATGAGAGGTTTCGGAGCAATGAATAGACGAAGTAGGGAGAGGAGCAGGTAACTTACCGAACCGTGGACTTAGGTCTGCAACAGCAAAGAGTGGATTCCATTTCTAATTTTTTTGAATCCTGTACTGACAGGGACCTTTAATTACATTAGACAAATTTTATAAAAAAATAAATCGGCAAATATTTCGGCTGCGCATAGGGGCCCTCCTTAGTGCCAGATATGTATCTAATAAATTAAAGAGTAAATAGTTAAATCACCTAGTGTCTAGGAAGACAATTTCTGAAGTTAGAAGCAATTTGTAAAATTAAAATTAGTTCTGATTTACAGAAAGGTCATTAAAACAACATCTTGACTCAAATCAAAGTTATACTTATTTTCTGTAACTTGAAACAAATCAAATAATTAAGGAAATTTTAATTGTCTGAGAGAGAATTGGGAAATAACCATGAATACAAAGTAATCCTTCGGGAAGTCACATAGTAAATATTTTAAATAATTTAATACTTGCACAAAATAGTTCGGAGTCTTTTATTAAAGCCGAACTTTGTTCTCACAATCAGGCTCAAAAATGAGTATGACTGCAGAGTTAAAATATTTATCTTTTTAAACTACTGTTATCAATTTTTATTTACACTAGAATTACCTTCATGATCCGCTTGTTCACAACTCTTCCCAAAATTTGTCAGAAGGTCCTTTGTTGTTGGTGATGTACTCGATGATATTTCTGTGAAAGGACGAGAAATATTGATAAATTTATAATTATACATGTTTTCAAAATAGTAACACACCATTTTTTTTTTATCATGATCATTTGGTCAAAGTAAGGAAAACATAGGGGAAGGCTTGGAAGTGTCTAAGTGGGAATATGGCCTGTCTATCGAATGTGCAGCTCTAAAATCCAATGGTAAAAAAATTAAAATTTGTTTTTGTATATAATAATTTTGGAATGAAGGATGCGAGAAAGCTTTAGATCCTATGATAGAAGAGAAGCGAGGGAAGGGTGTCCATTTGGTGCTGACAAGTAATTTGAATGCGAGGATGCAGGTAGGGACAGGAAAATTTTTTTTTTTAATTTTCTGGATTCTAGCGAAGAACATGGTCTAATAATTGTAAACGGTAGAATTCAAGGGGAAAGGACAGCTAATTGGACGCATATGTGCAAAGACGGAGGATCAGTTCTCGACTGCGTAATATCTTTAGAGACTGAAGTTAGGAGGGAATGGTGGCAGGAAAGGTGGGATAGAATTAAAAAAAATATGTGTGGAAGGCAGCAAACAGAGTAGAAATTATCAAAAACGTAGCAATGAAAACAAGCTTAAAAGAAGGGGCAGCGGGAAATGGTTCAATGAGGAGTTTACCATTCAAAGAAAAAGGTTTGGGCTTGTCGAAAAAAATATTTGAAAAATAAAAGACAGGTAGATGATATGAATTTGAAGAAAGGAAATAAGAAACTGAGAAATCTGTACAGGGAAAAAATAAATAAACAAACAGAAAAAGATTGGGAGAAAGTAGAAGATAGTAGGAACATGGGAGATATTTGGATAACAATTAGGAAATTGAGAAATCGACAGCAGCGCAAGGGTCCAGGGATAGGGAAGGATCGATGGGGAAATCATTCTTATAATTTACTAGGAGAAGACAATGCTATGAAAAACACGGAAATAAACGACACCGCTCGGGATAACATCATACGAAGGGCGGGGGGACCTTGTAACGAACAGAGCACACATTGGAATAAAACTTCGGGAGGGTCTTAAGAAGATATCGAGAATCTCACTAAGTTAAGTATCAAGGGGAAAATGCTGGAAATGATCAAATCCGTCTACAAGGAAACATATAACCAGGTCATTACAGAGGAGGGACTCACGGATACTTTCAAAACTATTAGGGGAGCGAGACAGAAATTTCCTTGAAGTCCAACTCTATTAAAGATTTTTATTGATGATACGGATGACATCTGTGCAAACAAGGATTTTAGAGGATCGGTGATAGGGAACAAAAAAAATTTCCCGAAAAATTCGCCGACGACCTTGCGGTGATGGCGAACTTCCCGGAGGACCTGGAAAGGATTCTGCTACTGCTGGGAGGATATGTAGCCAAAAATAATTTGGAAATCAAAGTGGGCAATTTAAAAATTATGCTGTTCAGAAAAGGGAGAAGAAAGGGACAAAACGAAAATTTAAAAATGTTTGGGCAAGCAATCGAAATTGTGAACAATTATAAGTATCTGGGTTTTTTATTTTCAGTAGCAGGAAATGATTACATCTAACACATGAAAGCAATGGTCGATAAAATTTAAAAGCGGCAAATGTAGCGTGGGGGTCATGAGTACAGCCAGAATAGGGGGAATAAAGAGCAGACTTTATCTAATGGATGGCCTAGTTAAGTCAGTTGAAATGTACGGAGTCGAGATCTTGGAATGAAAGAGAAGGGAGAAGATGGAAAGGGCTTATGCTAGGTTTGTTAAAATGGTCATGGGAGTGGAAAGGAATACACTGGGGTAAAAACTGGGGAAAAACAGGAAGATGAGGTAAAAATAGAAGAATCTTCTTACTATACTCAGTATAAAAGTTGGAGGACTGCAGATGGAGTGGAAGGTTACTGGAAAAACTGAAAGTTGAGTTTTCTAGATAAAAATCAGTGGACAAGACTCCGATGTGGAAATGCAGGAAAAGCGGGGAATAAAGGGTACAATAATGTAGACTGTAGATTTTGTGGAGAAGAAGACAAAGATATAGAGCTTATATCGGTATGAGAAAGGGCGCGAGTGCAAATTAAAAACAAGTGGGTTAAAAAGTCGATAATCGGCCATTTAAAGATAGAAATAATCAAATCCTTATTCATTTGTGCAAAATTTTGACCGAGGAACCGATCGTCGCTCTTTGCAGATATGCGAAAGATTTCACAGCGACGGTCATATAATGCAAAGCTGTCGAATAAAAAAATGGGAAGGATTCATATATTTTTCATTAGTTGATAGATTGTAAGTGGATTATAATTTTATAATCTAAGTTTTCTATTTGATTTTCTCAAAGGATCTTAGTAATTAAGTATTTTTTATCACTTTCACTAATATAAAGTATTTCATACTGCGGCTTGAAAACCTGAAAAGTCAGAATAAAGAGATGAAAACTAAATCTCCTGAAATAAAATATTTTCACGGACACCCTATAAAATACTGATTAAGACAAAAATATGCTTAAAGTGCCTTTAATTATGATACTTAGGTAACCAGAAATGATATAAATAATAATGATATTAATTTTTTTTTTACTTACCAATAGAGTTAAGAATAAATTCAAGGGTTAAGAACAGAGTAAAAACGGTCAACATTTTTTCAAAATGTGTATAAAACTAATTACCGTCGAATTTTTAGAGCACAGAAGTAAATGAATTGCGTCTATGGATAACTGTGAGGCTTGGGGCGATTACAAATTTTATTTTATATCATCTTCTCAATTTAGTTGAAAATAAGCGCTGATACGTGTATAATTATTTTACCTTGAGAATCTCATATAATTTATGTTTTAAGTGTCCACACGCAAATACACACGCTCACACACACACACACACACACACATATATATATATATATATATATATATTTATTCCACCTTCAAAAAATTAGAGATTTTAACAGTGATTTAAATTACATTGAGAACATTTTTGAAAAATAAAGATTAATAACATGTAAAATTATATATGATAAAATAATAAAGTATATGATAAAATATAGCCTGAATGCCACAAAAGCAATAGGTAAACGTTCAGAAGAATTAACTAAGGTAATAAATATTCATATACAACCTGAAAACGTAACCAACTAAATAAACTACGGAAATTCACTAAGAGAAATTATCCAGAAAAAAGAAAATCCTTTTCTAAAACCCATTGCTGATCAAGCAAGTAGGGAAATGAAAAAGGAATACCAGAAAATTAGAATTCAAATTAGGGTGATGAACTGCTTACAATTAGTACTACAGATTATTATCTCTCAGAAGTGGCAAAATTATTAAAAGTTTTGAATAAGCAACAAATTCTTCTACTTATAACTTCAGACGAAATCTTATTTAATGATGAAGAAAAAGCAGAAGAAATTTCCAATAACTTAAAAAAATTCAACAATTTGAAATAATCTGAAATGAATAATAAAATTGAGGCACAGTATAATTTTATTCTACAAACTAGAAGTAACGCAGAAGAAATTAGGCTAGTTACTCCAAAAGAAATTTAAAAAAGCTATACATAAAATAAAATTATACTAAAATACCTTTCCCAAAAAGCCATAGTTCAAATATAATGATTGCAAACCTGAAATAAGGTTACTTACCAGCTAAATGGGAAAAAGCAAAAATCTTCCCCACAAATAAACCTGTAATGTTAAATAGGCTTCATCTTTCTCTTTCCTATTTTTTGGTTGATGTCAGCCTGTCGATTATTTTCTTTTTCTTTAGAATTGGCTTCTTAAATAAAATATTTACCTATTGCGTTTTTAGCTAGTTGGTAGTTGGAAATCTGTTTTTCTTTCTGATGAAAATTAATTTATTATCCTAAACTACAGCTATTTAATTTTTTGTTGAATTTTGGTATTTTGTTAATAACACCCTTTGTAGAAAAATATCTTTGAGAATATCTTTGAGAATTTTTTTAGAAAATTGCCCTTATAAAAACCAAACCAGTAGGATGCTCCTCGAGTATTAAATAAAGTACCAAAACTTACTTTCCACATCGAGGTCTTTGTCGTGAGATAAATTTCAAGTTCGTATCGAATTCTTTTCGGGGCTCTGTTATTTTTTAATAAATTAAAGTAAAATATCCCACTTATATTTCCGTTGCTAATGTAACTATGCACAACGAGGTCTTTATGGTGAGGTAAATAGCAAGGTCGATACAGCAATAGTTGTGCACCCTCGAGTTTCAAGTATCATTGGTAATTAATCAATCAGTGCAATTAAAAATTTTTTATTGTGCATGTTAAAAATACCTGAAATTTTAATAATAGATTTAATGTTTTTACGATGATTCATTTTGATTAAGAGAGATATTTCGGGTTCCAGACATGTAAATACTACGAATTTTTCCAAAGTTTGTGAACCTTGTGGTTTCCTTCTTCAGGAATGACCTTAAACTTAGGTATTAGGTTATTTTGTGTTTAAGGATAGTCTCTACGATGCATGTGATTGGCCAGAGCGCACCGCCGTGGGACTTAGTCGAACCTGATTGGCAAATCAAGTTTTTTTTTAAATCCGGGGGGATGGAAGTCAAATCGGATTGGTATTATATCTATGGTGCCAATTAATGTTATTAGGGTATTTCAAGATTTTAATTTCTTATCTGTGTTTTCTTGAAAAGATATTGTGTCTTTTGCAAAGACTGTTGTTTTGTCTAATAAAATGTTATATGCCATTTCGAAATAATGCTCAGCTAGTGTTGATTGAGTGAAATGTTTTAGCCTGAATTTACTCTCATGTTCCTTTATACATTGGCTCACCGCTCTCCCAGCTGCTCCAATATATACTTTTTTACAAAAACGAGTAATTTTATATACTCCTGGATTACTGAGTTGTGCATTTTTGTCTTGACGGTGAATGTAGTAGTTTTCCTATTTTTCCAGGTGCTTGAAATATGGTTTGGATGTTGTGTTTGTTCATCTTTCTTCCTATTTTTTCTGTGACACCTTGGATATAAGGTAGATTTGTGGTCGGTCTTCTCTCGCATTTTTTCGTAGGCTGTGTTGACTGGTTTTTTAAGTACATTTTCTTATTGCTTTATCAATTTTTTCTGTAATCGTTCTGCATTAGCATTTGTTTACCGTTTTGTAATACCTTTTGTAAGTTATACTTATATGTTCTGGAGACAGTTCTGTATACAAGGGAGTTGATCACCGATTGTTTTTGAGACGGGTGATGGCGAGATAAGGCATCTAGGTATCGTTTTGTTTTGGTAGGTTTTCTGTTCACTTTATGTTCTAATGTATTATCAGATCTTTTGTAAGCTAAGGCGTCCAAGAAAGGTAATTTTCCGTTTTGTTGAATTTCCATGGTGAAGTAGATATTAGGATGTAATCGATTAATGAAATCAAAAAACTTATTTAGTTCATCTCGCCTACGTCGCCAGATGAAAAAAATGTCATCAACGTCAAGGAACCAAAATTTCGGTTAAATGACGTGATTGACGATTTTAGTTTTTAGATCTTTCATAAAGATATTGGCTACATAGTGAGATTGGGGATCCCATTGCTGCCCCTGAAGTTTTTTCGTAAAATTTGTTATTGAAAGAGAAGCAAGTATTATTAAGACATTGTTCTATCAAAGGCAGGAACTCGGAAGGGAATTTTGTTGAAGATTTATTAATATCAAATGTATCAGAATTTAGTACTTTCGTAAAGAGAGATATTATGCCGAAACTCACTATCATGTCTTAGTTCTGAGTATGCATCTGTTGTATCTTTTTGATAAAGTTAAATGAGTTTTGGAAGTGATTGATGGAGTTTCCTGTCACGGGATATAGTTTTGTAGCTAGGAGGCGTACTAGGTTGTGAGTTTGTAAGTTTATTGCACTGACGATCGGTCTGAGTGAGTCTGCGTCTGAGTGAGTCTGAGTGAGCCTGAGCCTGAGTGAGTCTGAGTGAGTCTGAGTCTGAGTGAGTCTGGGTCTGAGTCTTGGAGAGATGGGATTAGTAGGTATAAATTTAGATATCGTTTAACTGTCAAGTTTAAAGTCTATTGGAAGATTTTTTTACTCGCTACTGTTTTTTTAGGTTCCTTTTTAAGTTATGTTTACGTATTGTCAGTTAGAAGGTCCATGATTTTGTTGTTATAGTCTTCTTTATTTATTATTACTGTTGTGCTGTCTTTGTCTGCGGATAGAATTATAATGTCCCTATTCCGATTGAGTTCTTTAATTGCGGTTTTTTTCTTGTTCTTTTTAAGTTTGAGTAGGGAACTTGAGCCTGCCGTAAAATTTTAACCATCATATGGCATGTAATTCACTTTAGAGCCAAAAAAGAATTTGTCACATCTTTGAAATCTATATCAAAACAAAGCCCTCGCCATGCGAAGAAAGTTTTGGTACTTTTTTCATATTCGAGGAGATTCCTATTTCTTTGTGTAATGTGAGTGCAATTTTCTAAATAAATTCAGTCAATCGCAAACCTAGGCATTCATCAGTTTCTTGAATGAATTCACCGCTTTTCATTGAAATAAAGAATTATATTAATTCTTAGAAATTATAGTATTATATTTAGAATTAGTGTTACCCAATTGCTGTTTATTTAATCCTCAAGTGTAGTTTACAATTTTTAGTAAATTCGAGATCTTTTACTTAAAGCAGCCAACTGGAGAAATAATTAAATTGAGAATATTTGTAAACACAACATAAATCTTCGTTTAGAAATATGATATTGTCACTTTATTTAATGCTGCAAAATACAATCTTTTAGAGCTGATTTGTATGAGCTTAAATTAGTTTCAATTTCCTAAAATCTATAGAAAGTCGAAGAGTAACACTGCATTTATTTTCTGGTCAAAAATATTTAAAATTCTTATAGTTTCGGTAAAAGAACTTATTCTATTAAGACTGCAAGTATAATAACTTTAAAACTATTAACAGTTCAATTTAAAATATAATAAATACAATACAATGCATACCATAACTACGTATAATATTATTTTAATTGATTGAATCTTATACTTTCCCATTGTTAAATTTCGATTATAATATACAGGGTGTCCCGGCCTATTCTTATAAAATTATAAAATATAAATAAAAAATAAAGTTCCCAGACAAAATTTGGAATTAAATTTTTTTTACAAAATGACAAATGTTCATAAAAAAGTTTCCTGACAAGAAATTTCAAATCTCATTCAAAGCGTTTAATTTTTAACGTAAAATTAGATATTTCCAATTAAAGAGGAAATTGTTATTTTTTTAGTTTTAGAATATAATTTTGAACAAAAAATGAAATAGCCACACATTTTGCTAAACTATTAATTTTCACAAAAAAAATAGATATCCAACAACCAACTAGTTATATTCTGCCAGAGAAGTTTAATTTTTTATTTTTAATGAATATTTCGTTTACAGCAGAAAAACTAGATTTTCAGCAAAGAAAGATGTCCAAATAGATTAATTTTTTACCGGGAAAAATTAATTTTCAACCAAAAGTGAAACAGTTGAATTTGCAAATTTAAAAAATTCAACAGAAAAATAACGAATTATCAAATAGCTGTCTTCAAATAAAAAGGTGAAATTTTAACAAAATAGTTGAATTCCAAACAAGTGGCTTTTAAACTGGCAAATAAGAATTTCCAAAAAAGTGTTAATATTGAATCGGAAAGGGTTTTTTAATCCAAAGTTTTAACAATAGAGTTAAATCCTTAAACAATCTGATTACTTTTTGATGAAGAAAATTCATTTTCCATTCAAATATAAAAATTTGCATAAAAATAGAGGATTTTTATACTTACATAGTAGTTGACTTTTCATGTTATCACAATAAAATGGTTGAACTTTCAAATGTAATCATCAATCTTAAAAAAAAAAAACTTTTCACAACCTAGTTCAATCTTAAACAAAGCAGACGATTTGTCAACCAAAAAAAGTAAATTCTCATTGAAAAATTAATAATTCATATTTCAACGACGAAACAATTTCAATTTTGAATAAAAAAAATTTGTATGTAACCAAAATATAAGAATTTGTAACAAAACATATAAATTTTGTATTATACAAAATCAATTGTCAATTTACAATATAAATTTTAAAATAAAAATGTAACTTTTACATCTGAAATTCGAAAAATCTCAAATTTGAACCAAATAAGATTAATTCCGAACCAAATATGTAGTAGTAGACTTTTCGAGCAAAAAGAAAGCACTTTCAGGCCAGAAAAGAGTTTATAGAATTTGAAATCAATGAATTTTCAACCAATCTAAGGCATTTTCAGCCCTAAAAATATCAATTTGTAACTAAAATTGAAACATTTGCATTCCCAGTAAAGAAAATTTATTTTCAAAAGAAAAAAAATTCTCAGAGTAATTTCACTTCAAAATTTCGTTTGCGCTCTAATGAAGGGTTAGCTACTTTAAAATATACGATAAGATACAAAATGATTAAATAATAACTGCCTAGAACAATTTTCTAGGTGGAATTTCTTTTATATCGGAAGTTTCGTTAATAATTTAGCTTGCTGTTAGAGCTAACATCTTTAAATTAAAGCTAATCATCGGACAAAAAAAGTGTAAATAAAAAAAGTTCCATCTTCTTATTCTATAAAAGCATGTATAAAAAAATATAATTTCATAAGCTTAAATTATTCTATTTATTGAGACAGATTAGCATCTTTGAGCTTTTAAATAGTGATTAACTACAAGCCCTTATGTGGTCTGAAAACGCATCTGTTTCTAGATACTGTTTTGTCCTACAGAACCACCCCGCACTACACAAAGTGTTATGTTTCAAGTTTCCTTTCAAATTCCAGTTGCATACCTACTCCAATATTTTCAGACTCTGCATGGATGTGTGAAGAAAACATGTTTTTCTAGAAATTCTTGATCAGTTTTTAATGCTCAGCTTGTCGAATTGAATATAAAAGTTCTTCCTTCAAAAATAGTTGAAAAATATGAATTAGTAATTTTTTCTTTATCTTCCCATTAAATTTTAATCCTTTTTGGGAACAGAAACGATATTATTTTCCAGTTTTTTTTTAGATTGAATTAAGTACGAGAGAAAATATCATCGACAAATATTATTTTAAAATTTCTAGAGATTGAGCGACGCTTGCCTAAAGGAGTTTCCAAGATTTCTTTTTCGGCCATTTCTTTGACCTCGCCACTGTCCATGTTTATTTTCACTCGATTGTCAGAGCGAATGTTTAGTGCATATAACCCACGAAGGTATTTACTTTTCTCTAAAATTGCAAAAATATCACCATTGAGAGTTGATAATACACATTTTTCTTCGGTTGGTATGGGCACAGCGATACTATTGTCTCCTCTCAATTGAATTGGTTTACCGCAAGGAAACTTATATGTTCGAATTTCAAATCGCCGGTTTCGATTCACGTTAGGAATTAGCCGAACATATCTTAGTTGTTCAGGCTTAAGTTTGAATAGGCGTACATCGGGATTACTGGAAGAAGGAGACCTGGACCTGATACGAGGAGAAGGCGCAGCAGTTGGAGAGCACCTGACTGAAGAACCAGGAGAATGAGATCCGACAGGAGAAAGAGACGTTTGAGGAGAAGAACGAATTCCAGAGCGAGGAACATGCAAAGCGGGGGTGACATCAGGTAACGCAGCCAACTCTGAACTTCGGTCTGCAACAAAAAACAATGGTTTACGCTTTTTGTTTTTTTTAATAATATATTTAATACTTTCACGATCGTTCATTTCGATAAAAAAAGATTTTTTCGGGTTCCACTCGTATAAAAAACTACGAATTTTGCAAAAGTTTTGAGCATATTGCAGTTCACTTTTTCAGGGCTGACCTGAAACTGAGGTATCAGGTTGTGTTATTATTATGTCTACTTTACACGCTGCCTGTAATTGGCTAGAGCGCCCCCACCTTAGGGACTGGTTGAACCTGATTGGCTAATCCAGTCTTTCTCTTTTTAATCCGATAAGACGGAAAGCCAAATCGGAATGGTATTATGTCCATTGTCCCTATTTATGTTATCAGGGTGTTTTAAGATTTAGATTGCTTCTGTATGTTTTTTTGAAAAGATATTGTGTGTCTTTGCAATGACAGTCCTTTTGCCAAATAACATGTTATGTCCCGTTTCGATGTAATTTTCCGATAGTGCTGATAGCGTGAAATATTTTAACATGAATTTACTCTCATCTTCCTTTATAACTTGACTCGCAGCCCTCGCGGTTTCTCTAATATAGACTTTCCTACAAGAATTAGGGATTTTATATACTCCTGGATTATTAAGGGGTACCTTTTCTGTTTTTAGGGTTATTAAGTACTTGTCCTATTTTCGAAGGTGGTTGAAATATAGTTTGGATGTCGTGTTTGTTGCGATTTTTTCTGAATTGTTTTAGGAAATCTTGGATGTAGGGTAGGGTGGTGGTCGTTTCTCTCTCTCTCTCTCTCTCTCTCTCTTGCTTTCGTAGTTTGTGTTGACTTTTTTTTTTAGTGTATTTTCTTATTGCCTTCCGAAAAGGGTGTATGTCCAATTTTCTTCCAAATTCGTATACTTATGTATTTTCACGCGCTAATTAGTAATATGATAGTTAATATTGGAGAAAATTTAATTTACATGGTGAAATTATCAAAAAATCATGGTTTTTCTGTTTTATCTCAGCTGATATGCAAAATGAAAAATATGCAAAATTGTGACTGGTCACAGGAATAATGTATTGTCCACACTACCCCTTTTCCAACGACCCCTAGGGGCGAAAAGGCACCCTTGGGGGTATGGATTTAAAAAAATAAAAATCGAGATATATTTCTGATTTTCTGGAAAACTATCACTTGCAGAAAAAAATCTAAACAAAAAATGTGTACTTCGATGCAACCTTTAACTTTTAATTTAAAGATTTTTTTGAATTTTGCATTTTAGCTGAGATAAACCCAAAACCCATAATTTTATGGTTTTTTAGTGATTTGAACATGAAAATAACATTTGCGCCAATTGTCACTATCATATTCGTAATGAGCACGATAAAATACATTATTATACGGAGTCCGAAGACAATCAGGCTTGCACCCTTTTCGGAAGTTTATCCTTATCTGTAATGGAGACAGCTCTATATGCAAGGGTGTTGATGCCTTGATCGTTTTCTCAGTAAGTATTATTAAGACACTATTCTATCAAAGGTATGAGTTCGTGAGGGAAGTTTGTATACTATTCAATAAGAACAATTGTATCAGCGATTGGTACTTTCGTAAAGCGAGATACTATTTTCAAACTCACTTTGATGTCGTGGGGTTGAACGTGGATCTGTTGTGTCTTCCTGATGAAGTCAAATGAGTCTTGGATGTGAGTGATAGAGTTTTCCGCTAAAGGATTTGGTTTTGTAGCGAGGGAGCATGCTAGATTGTAAGTTTGTGAGCTTATTGTTCTGAAGATTGGTCGGAGTGGAATTTTATTTTTGTAGAATTTTATTTTTGTAGAATTTTATATTTGTAGAGATGGAATTAGTAGGTGTTAATTTATATATGGTTTGGCTGTCAAGATTAGAGTATTTAAGAAGGGTTGTTGTTTTACTGACTATAGTTTTTGTGGGGTCCTTTTTAAGTTTCGTGTATGTATCGTCAGTTAGAAGGATAATGATTTTGCTTTTAAAGTCTTCTTTATTAATTATTACTGTTGTGTTGTCTTTCTCCGCGGATTATATGATAATGTCTTTATTCCGATTAAGGCCTTGAATTGCGGGGTTTTCTTGTTTCGTTAAGTTTGAGGAGGGAACTGGAGCTTGGCGTAACGTGTCAGGCGTCTTAACTGGCCAACCAATTATTTTTTAAGTGGTTGCATTGCGTTAGAATTTTTTTTTTAATTCAAGAAATTCCTGAAGTTAGCCAACATTTGGAACTTACGCAAAGTTTGGTTTGAATTTATATCGCTAATTTAGGTTAAAAAATATTAGAATGACTTTATGGGTTTCTTACAAAGGAATAAAAAATTCCATCTGACAGCAGTGAATACTGGGTGAAACTGGACGCTTACACGACTGGACATTTCTGGTCGTTTCTAAGAAGCCCAACAAGATTTTAAAACTTTTATTTCCTTAGCTTGAAAACAACATTTTATAATATTGTGACTTTATAGCTGTTTAAAAGAAGTTATAGCTGAATTTCAACCCAGTTTTGGTGATTTATGGCCAGCATTGATTTTGAATAATACTCGAGCTCGTCATATCGAAGTTTTTTGACAGACGTATGATTAAATATAATTCTGACTTAGAACAGGAAATTTATGTAAAGAATTACAATTTGGACTTTGAAACCAGAAATATCAGTAGAGAATTATTATTGCACGTAGAAGAGAATCTCTGACATGAAAGGAATTGAAAAATCCTAATTCTGATTAAAATGTAGGCAATTAAAAAAGCATCCGTGCTCAAATTCAAAATTACTATTATTTTCTACGATTTGAGATCATTTGAGCAATATAAAATGATCTTTCGGGAAGTAACACACTAAATATTTCAGATAATTGGATACTCTAGCAAGAAAATTCGGATTGATTCAATTTGGGGCCGATCATCATTCCCAAAATCGGGCTCAAATGAGAATTCGACTGTAGCGTTAAATATTTATCATTTAATACTTCTTTTAATTTTAATTTTTATTAAAATTACCTTCATAATTAGCATGTTCACAGCTCATCTCAAAATATGACAGAAGATCCTTTGTTTTGGGCATTTCACTCGATGATATTTCTGTGAAAGGACGTAAAACTTTTATGAATTTATAATTAAATGTGTATTTCCGACGTTAAAGGGTAATTCGATTATTCCGTTTTATTTCGTATGAGGCGGCTGCAACCCATAAGTAATTCAAGGTAGTAAATCACCATAGCTATAAAAATATAAATTGTAAAATAAAAGTTTAGAAATTAATTCTAGAGGATATCTACATTTTTCAATTTGAAATTACTAGAAATCTGAAATTATGAAAAGCTTAGTGAAAGAACGCGATTGTGTAAAACTTGTATTTTTATTTACAAATGTATGGAAGTGTATAGTTAAACTTTTCAACAAGTTACGTCACTTTCATTAAAATGAAGGTCCCTCTATTTATTATACTTAGGAAACCAAAAAATTATATCAACAATAACAATTTTTTATTATGCTAGAGTTAGTGTAATATTTTACATTCAGTGATAAAAAATAAATGTACTGACAGATTGACATTGAAAAAAATATTTGAAAAAATATTAGTTAATTTTTTCCTTACCATTAGAAGTAAGAATAACCTCTAAGCATAAAAACAGGGTTAAAAGGCTAACCATTATTTTTTAAATGTGAAAAAACTAATTGGCGCAGAATTTCTAGGGCAGCGTATGGGATAAATCGGATAAATTAGTGCTACCATATCAATTTAGTAGAAGTTCTCTGACACGTGTATCAGTATTTTACCTTGAAAGACTAAGATAGTTTATCTTTAAAGTAAACGTATGTATGTTATTCTACATTAAGAAGCCTTCTAAGGTCGTTTTTTGGAAAAACAATGATGATATGTCACATAGACTTGCAAAAGCTTGTGCAATATTGTTTTGAATCATCGAACGAAGACAAATGATCCATAAAAAACATACGTCTTTCTGTATATTAGTAAGCATAGAGACATCTTCTTTCTTTAGGACGTTTATATGATGATGTATAAGAACGGGTTAAAAATTCGTCTTATTTATTAATTAGTGAAATCTCAGGGTTTATTTTTTTGGATAGAAAACATTTTTTTAAATTTTCTATCACTCCTCCCCCAGATTTGTTTGTATACCAAAAAAGGTAAGCGTGTATTTTTTATTTAAAAATGAATTGATTTTTATGGGCTGTCAATAGCCCATAAAGTCGTACGTTTATTTTCCCTGCAAAAAAGCCCTATAGCACACTTTTATAGAGTATCCAAAAAAAAATTTGTCAGTTTGTTTTCATAATATGGCCTACTTTTGAGGGTTTTTTTTTGAGAAAAAAAACTCATATTTGGTTTTAAATTTTCAAACTATACGCATAACTGCAAAGGGAACCCGGGTAGGAATCTAATCGGGGATCCAGCTTGGTCCCGTCCGGCTAGATCCGGTTAAAGCTGGGTGCTGGTCGAAGAATCCGTCTGGGATCGGCTAAAAACGTCACGGTAAACTGGTTGGATCCCGGCTTGAATACCGGCCGGGATCTGGTCGGGTATTCTGCCCACAAAGCGATTAAAAATATTGCTCAAGGCGAGAAATTGGTAACTTGTTTTGTCTTTTAAGGCTCATTTTAAAGAAAACGGTGAACTTTAAAGGTCAAATCAAGTTTACCAATTATGGCAAGAAAATTGTAGTCGAATTTCAACCACTCATAATAGAACCCCGTTGTAATTATTTCGCCATAGAAACCACATGGTGATTTTAGGTTTGGAAGGTACACAGAAAAAAAGTATTCAAAAGAATATAATTTAACTACAAATAATAATTATCCGCGAACTATGTGGCGTTTTTAGACTGATTACTGGAACAAGGTTGATATTAATTACGGATCTGGATTTTATTTGCAATCTTCGAGGAACTGACATGGCTTAAGTGCAATGTGCACCCTCGTTCGAAGTGCGAAACTGAAAATTAGTAAGTGTCAACGCAGTTGCTAGGTGCAGAAGGGGATGCACGTGGCAGTAAATGTGAAAGCGTACAGACTAAACATTGTTTGAAAATAGTGAAAATTTTAAAATTGCTGCTGATGCACATACCAAGATTGATAACTATTTTTTGAAACATAACCAGGGTTGGCTTGGTCATTAACTGGCCGGCTCCCGATTTGGTGATTCAAGAAAAATGTAGCCTGACCGGTTCCTGACTGGTTTCTGTCCATGAAACCCAACCAGGGGTAGCCCGGCCAGGATCCGACCAGAAATCTTGTAGTAGGATCAACCAGGAAAATTTCTACACGGGAAGTTTCAGAAATCTATTAAAATTTCTTTAGATCGATCTTTCCTTTTTCTTAATTTAGGGCTACAAGAGAATTCAAGGAATTCAGATACTTCAAGGAATTAAGAAGACTGAAGGAATTCAGGGAACTTAAGGAATTCCGAGAATTCGATAAATTTAACATTTCCATCTAATCAAAAAAGTTAAAGTATTAAGCGAATTTAAGAAATCCGAAGAATTCGAGGAATTCAACAAATTTTAGGAATTCAGGCAATGCAAGGAAATTACAGGAATCTGAGAAGTCCGGGATATTCAATTTCCCTTGTGAGATTTGAGACGATTTAAGGGGCCTGGCTGGCGCCCAGAAATCTACGCATGATATACGTATATGTGCACGTTCATGCGTTCTCATATACGTATATATTACATTATTTTGAGCTGTCATTTTCGAAGGGTGCAATAAACCACCTTCACAATTTTCTGAAATAGGAAGGTAAATGTAGATTTTAAACGAATTGTAATAACTGTTATCTATTCTCTATGTATAATAAACTATCTAATCTAAATTACACCTTTCATTTAAATGATAAACCCACAAAATCTCAATCTGATTGCTTGCGACTAACAAACGCACAACAAATAATTAGACAGGCCATAAAAACCTGACGTAATCAGCAAAACTCATCTTGTTCTATTCTTCAATTTTTCACCCTACCCTCGCTTTTTGCTTGAAGAGTGACAAGGCGGTTATTAATCTTATAGACTATATGTAGCATCAACGAAATCAGCGAGAAAAATTATTCGATTTGTAATGACAAATAGTTTAATTGAATTAAAAGATTTCGAATGAAACCTTTTTTGCTTTGCCGACCTACACATGACGTGACGTTGCAATATTTCTCTCGAAAACCTGTCGCAGTACCACTCGAATATTTTTAGGGCTTGCAACGCAAATTTGTGCCCTGGTAGTTAAATCAGTAAAATAAAAGCAATATATTGTATGGGTTTCTTTTCACTATCCAAATATAATAAATTTCAAATTGGCGTCAAATCCAATTTCATAATGAAAATTGCAGTTGCATACAAATTAAAATCATATAATTATGATATTCAAAATTATCTTCTACAAGGATCTGACACGACACCTTAAGAGCATTTGATGGAATAATGATCAAATGATTAATAATTCCATTAGATTTTTTAATTCACATCGTATCCCCGTGGTTCATAAGTATTATTTTAAAATTTTTCGAAATTAGGCGGCGTTTTCCTAAGGGAGATTCCTGTATTTCTTCTTTGGTCATAACGTTAACCGCTCCACTGTCCATATTTATTTTCAGTCGATTGTTAGAGTGAAATTGTACTTCGTATAATCCACGAAGGAATTTAGTACCCTCCACAATTGCAAAAATATCACCATTGGACGTTGAGAGTACATTTTTTTCTTCGGCTGGCATGGGTACAGCGATACCATAGTCTCCTCTTAATTGAATTGGTTTATCGCGAGGAAACTTGTATGTTCGAATTTCAAAACGCCGATTTGAATTCACGTTAGGAATCAGCCGAACATATCTGAGCTGTTCAGGTTTTAGCTTAAATAGGCTAACAGAACGATTACTGGCGGGAGGAGACCTGGACCTGATACGAAGAGAAGGATCAGCAGTTGGAGAGTGCCTGACTGGGGAGCCAGGATAATCAGATCTCGCAGAAGGAACAGACGTTCTAGGAGAAGAAAAAGTTTCGGATTGAGGAACATACGAAATTGGGGTGAGATCAGGTAACGCAGCCAACTCTGAACTTAGGTCTGAAACAAAAAAGAAAAGTTTAGACTTTTTGTTTTGTGTCGAAAGTAGCCTCAAGGTTTTATGATTACATTAGGAAATTGCAAACATTTCGGCCTCGTATAGTATTAAAGTCAATAATGTATATGTTGAAATTTGAATTGCTCCTAAAATTATCATAACGGTTGTTTTCTGATAAATGAAAATATAATATTACATCCTGTTGTCTATGCTTTTCGCAGATTGACTCTCAGTTATCCTATAACCACAATATTGCTTGAGACATTGATCAAGACCACTAACACAATAGTTTAGTTTGTGAGAAAGTTAAGATATACACTGCTTTCCAGTGACCTCTAGTAAAAAAATTTATACTTTTTAAGAGTTGCAACAATAATTTAAAATTTTCACGACGTATTGATTATAATAATCTCTTAAATTTAGGGTAACAGAAGTTATAAAATATTCACGGGTTCCCTACAAAAGATACAGAAATGTCCAGTTCGATACAGATGAGAAAAAATATACAGCGAATATTTTTGACAATTAAATACTCGGACAGGTGGTAAATTAAAAGAATTTTAAAAATATTGGTGAAACTATATTATTATTATTTTGTTATTATATTTACCAATATAATATAGGATAACTGTGAAGGGTAATAAGGATTATAGCTTATCTTCATCCCTTCTAATTATAGCAAAAACTGATAAATGCGTTTATATATAACGTTTAATAACGATAATATTAAACGTTTAGGGAAAATTCTTCGCTTCTATACAAACGCTTATTATGGTTAATTGACAAAAAGTTGAAAATTTCAACAATTTTAAAGGATTTTGAAAAAGTGTAACATATTTTAATTAATCTATTGGGTTTACTAATATTTCAAAAGTTAGCCAGGAATATCAAAATATGCCGGGGGATTTTGCAGATTTCAATCAAATCTAAAGTAGTTTCAAAGATGCCAAGGAAAGTTGCAGATTTATACTTTTTTATATTGTATTTCAATGATGATTTTCCAAGGACAGTTTTCTATACAATGATTTTCCATGATAAATTGCCTACAATGGCGAAAAAGTGCTTATGAATTAAAACTTCTGTTACCCAATTTTTATTTGTGCAAGAATTACCTTGATCATTGGCATATTCTCTGCTCTGCGGCATACATGATGATATATCTGCAAAAGGGCCGAAAAGATTTATTAATTTGCAAGGTTAAGAACGTTATTAAGATAGTAAAAACATTATTTAATGATTCCATTTTGTTCCGTATAAGTCCTACCCAGCCTATCAGTGATTCCTGATAGTGAATAGGTCCACGAAAAAAAAAAAGTTCTTTTTCGGATTTAAGTTTTTTTTATTTTGCATTTATCAATATATAATAAACGTTACAGCATACTTAAAATTTAAATTATATAAAAATATAATCAATTTGTTCTTTACTTACCGATAGAGGAAAAAATAACCTCCAGAGTTAATACCAGCATGTAAAGGTTCTTCATTTTTGCAAAATTTTGGAAAAAAATAACGCAGAATTTTCAGAGCAGTTTAGCAAACGAATTGCGTATATAAATCAACAAGCGACCTGTTGAAATGAAATATTGAAATTATGATTACTATATTAATCCTATATAAGCTAAACTCGCACACGTGTATAATTATTTTACCTTGAGAAACTTTGTAAAATAATTTTTAAAGTAAACGGGTCTATTTAATTATACTTCGAGAGTATCAGAGACTCTAATAATACTTTAAGAGTTAATATAAAAATGACTTCTTAAAAGATATTGTTTAGACAAGCCTTATGATAATATATCAGGTGAATTAAAAATACTAAAGAAATTAGAAAAAATGTAAGTGGTTATGTAATATGTAAGGATGTAGATGCTGCGGAGGTTTTAAAGCATTTTGAAGAAGAATAGAGTCGATTTGTTTTATCATTCTCTTTAAAAATAACTTTGTAGTCATTAGGTGTAATAATAAAAATAAAAAATTCAGTGATTGGAGTTTATACACACTGTGACATTCTTTTCAATGTAAATAAAATTCCGACAAAAAACATCATTGCAAATGTAGAAAATTGCATCATAAATGTATATTATATTAATAATACAAATAAAAAATTGATGAAACTTCGGAAAAATTTCAAAACGAACATGAGGATTTATTGGTACCGAAAGCTGATAAGGGAAACATAATTGTAGCTCATTATTTATTTTCTCAAAAGGTTGGTCTTATTAAACGTCTTATCGATAGATGTGATTTTATTTTTAAGTTATTTAAAAGCCAATTAGGTTTGCAAGAAGTATGTATCATAGCAGGAAAATGGTGGTTATTTTGCCTGTTCCAGATGAAATAATTTAATTATTTGATTCTCAACTAGATTTTGCCGTGATTTATATTCGTGCACAGGGAGTACAAACGTCCTAAGCCAGAAAGTCGCTATCGGGAAATAGAAAATGAATATAGAGAGGGCATCAACCTTAGGTTTAATGCGTGTGGATCAAGACCTAGTGACAGATTTTCAGAAACTGTGATAAGGCTAGGAAATAGAAATAAATTTTGTGGTAGCGACTCTGACGAAAAGAAGAGAGAATCCAGATATTTAGGTTCACGTGAATCAAATCGAAGATCTACTTTTATAGAATATAATAGCCGATTAGATAATAGACGATGGCCACATTCTAGACAAATCCAATCTAGGAACATCCTAACACAGAATTATGTGAATATTTGAGGGGCCTATTTTCTGTTTGATGTCATTCAAATCCCGGTGCATATGATGTGGAATTGGCCATTAAGATTGAAAAATAGCAAAGGTGGTAGCCCGGTACAATTTCTCGATGACTTGTGCAAATTTAAAAGCGGCTATTAAATAACTGATTTCGATATTCTTGAAAATATAAATACAATTACAATCGGAATAAGCTCTTGAGTGGTGCCGGTTCACGAGACATGATTGGAATTCGGCAGAAGACCTAAAGGAAAAACAAGACATTTACTAATTTTTAAAAATAATTATAAACCTATTTGAATAATTAATTCCCAGACAAAGTTAAAAATGAAAATTAAGAGGAACTAATACAAATCTAAGACTAGAGTATAACTTATATATGAAAAGAAACGATTTTCAAAACTTTGAAGAAATTTAAAATTTAGGGCCCTCTTTTCGCCCCCATAAAATGGACAATTAAGCCACCAAAAACCTGGAAAAAATCTAGTGATCAGAAACAAAATAACAGGGCGGCTAATTTAAATATAAATACATGAATGGGAATGCGCATTCAAGTGCACAGAGTGCGGCGAAATCTAAGTCTGGAGATGAGGAACGTAGGCAATGTAGGGCTTATAAAAATAAAATTACTTGTAATTTTTTCGGTAGACGAGGTCACATAAAAAATGAATGTTTGCATTTCCAGAATAATGCAAGCGACCAGGGAAGATGATAACGGCGAATACATCCTCAAATTCGAATAAAACGCTTGAAAAACCAGATACAGATTTATATACCTCGGACGAAACAAGATGTTATGGCCAAGTACTTATTCCTGTCAAAATAGGACATGTCACTAAACAGTTATTATTTAGAATAATATTGAAATTAATATCAAAGGGTATAATAGGAATACACACACTTAAAAAATTAGAATTAAAAATGCATTAGGAAATTAAGAATAATTGCTGGCTTCCGGAATTCCCTGAAAATTAATATACGATCGAATCTCACCCCAAAGCAAGTCTGGAATGAACTAAAATAAACTTTTCAGAAGAAAAGGATATTAGAAAAAATATAAGCAAAATAGTACTTTTCTTTTGAAGCGACAATCGTCTTCGAGCGATCTTTTCACTTTCGGAAGCATTCAACGTCTTAAAATTATTTTCCGTTCAGAGGATACTTCAATTCGAGAAACTGCTAGAATTTACAGGGAGCCAAGTCAGGACTATATGGGACCTGTCAAAGCTGCGTAAGGTTGAACTCACCTTAACATTACCAAATCAATCGTTTTTCGAATCTTTTGGTCTTTCACTATCTCCCTCACTATTAAACAGCAATTTTTTTTTAATTACCCGTATCATTTTTTAATTCGAGTATCAGTCATCGACTCATCACTATCCACTTTTCGAATCATAATGATGGACTCTAGATATAAATTACTAAGCATTTGGCCAACTTTAATACATCATCTCTGTTCATTGCATTTCGTCATCCTGAAACACAAGGCGCTGTCCATATTTCTTTTTAGTTGACTGTTAGAGTGAAATTGTAGTTTGTGTAATCCACGAAGGTTGAATTGAATTCGCTTATCCCGAGGGAACTTATGAGTTTGAATTTCGAATTGTTGTTTTGGATTTTTGTAGGGAATAAACCGAACAGATTTAAGTTTTTTAGTTTTGAGCTCACATAGACTTACAGGACGATCAGCGACGGGAGAAGACCTGGTCCTGATACTAAAAGAAGGCCCACAAGTTGGAGAGCGCCTGACTGGAGAGACCGGAGAATGAGATCGCTTTCTGATAAATGAAGAAATAATATTTACATCCTACTGTCCAGGTGCTTCGCACAGGGACTTTAAGTAATCCCATAACCACAATATTCCTTAACACCTTGATCAACTAGCGACAGCGTGGTCGTTAGATAGTTACAAAAAAGCCGGGACACGTGTCTAATTAATAAAAAGAGATATTTCGGATTCCAATCGTGTACAAAACGTATTTTTACACACGATTATAACCAGAAATATCTCTCTTTATCAAAATGAATCATCGTGAAAGCATTGTATCTATTACGTCCCAGTGGGCACAACATTTAGCGACGCCTTTACGACATCGTCACGACATCGTTACCACATCTTTACGACAACTTTTCGACATCATGTCCATGTCGTTAAGTCGTCTTTACGATATCGTAAATATGTCGTATGATCTGATGATGTCTTTAAGACTATTCGACACTAGAAAAAATTAAGACACATATATTTTTATTGCTTAAGATCTCCTCTTTCCGACGGTGCCAATTCCTCAAAAAATTTACTTATTATCCCAAAATGCAGTTTAAACAAGAAAACGTGATTTTTCGTGCCTATTTTTTTGGGAACCATTTTCCAAAGCTTTTCGAGTCTGTAATTAACCTGGAATCTCACTAGCGGGTGAAATAAATGTCTAAACTTTGAGAATCCATGGTTCAAAGATCGATTTTTCGGTTTAGTATTCCTCGGCTGATTACAAGAACTTTTATTCTTAACAAATTTTCCGAAAAGCGCATAGTTTTTCAATAAAAAATTTTCTTAGTTCTAAGCATCGTGTAAGAGTAAAATGATTTACGAAAATCTATCGTCCGTCTGCCGCAAACAAAGTTTACGTTGCCCAACTATCACCAACGTGGAGGTCGACGAATATCGATAGTCTCTTTTTTTTAAAGGGATTTTATTTATTTTTTTTTACATTTAAAAATTTTTTTTTATGGAGAATTTTTTTCATTTCAGATTTCAATCCGTTGAAATCATTTTGATCCTGCTGTTTCAGAATGTAATTTTGAGAAACAATGTGAGCAGCAATACATGTTGCCATCAATGCAAAATCTAGTAGTCCTCTGGCGACATTATTCATCATTACATAATGCTCTTGTTCGTGATTCGTATCTGTGAGTTTCGAAATCACCTAGTTTTGATTGCGACAAATATTTCCTGCTGATTTCTTTACAGAAATCTTTCGTTTTCAATTTAGCTATATTATTCTTGTTGCAAATTTTCCAAATTACGGTAGCATTTGTAATTGATGATTCTATTATTCGTGAAAAAAATTTAAAAGTCCATTTCTTTGAAGTAATAGATGGAGAAGCTTTTTTGTATCTGAAATCGTGCAAATCTACCCTTCCCATGTAATTATTATACAAAGAAAAAGCTCGAGGAAATCCTATTTCTACTCTCTCTTGAGCAGCTCGTGAAAATCTTTTCACTGGGGTTATGGGAGTGATACCACATGCTGTGGAAAGAATAGAGACTTGTTTTGAGTCTATTACATTGATAAAATTCATCCCACTGTTGTGATCATGACTTACTTTGTACGATCCTCATGGATCATTTTTTGCAAATTCATGCTTTTCTTTCACTCTGTCTTTACGGATAGTTCCTGTTGATCGTAAACCACATTTATGCAGGTGGATGAGTAAATCTGGACTGGTAAAGAAATTATCAAAATACAGATGATAATCAGATAATTTTTTTCGTGAAAGGCCATTGAGAAGTGGATTGATCATTTGTAAAACAACTCTGGAGTCAAGTGCACATGCCAATAAATTTATTCCAATGCTTGGATCATTTTTGCCACAATAAACGTCTAAATTGAATAGATATCCATTGGCTGCACATAAGCCACAGAGCTTTATCCCATATCGATCAGGCTTGCAAAGATACTGTTTCAAGCTCGTACGACCAAAAAATCAAACCATCATTTCATCAACTGAAAGTGCTGCTGAGAAAAAACCAAATTGTTGAATATTTTGCCGGAATAAATTTAATATTTTACGAACTTTCCATGCTTTATCTTTATCATTAGCATCCTCAGTTTTGGAAAATTTTATTTTTGATTTGATTTCACGAAATCGATTGCGGCTCATTGCTAAAGCTACAGGAGAGCATTTTACAAGGGGGTCAGTTTCCCAATACTCTTCTTGATTATTTCGGATATTGTAGGATGACAGTACTAATATACCTATGAAAGTGTTTAGTTCTTCTGTAGATATTTGTAAGCCATTTTGTTGGCCCGCTTCTATGATATAGTTTTTTATTTCTCTGGAGAAAAAGCATTCAAATAACTCCACAGGTGACATTGATAATATTTTTTTCCGTACAGTATCAGACAGAAAAACTTGATCATCTAGATTTCCAGGGCAAACTTTTTCTTCGTTACTCCATGAAAAAACGTGATTTGGTTCCAATGGTTTTTGCGATGCTGTGTAGTTATGGAAAACAGATCTATATGATACATTCGGTGTGGGACATTCCGATCCCGAATTCTCGTCATCTGATGAATCATCTCCATCAGAGCCGGAGTAATCTGGATTAGGTATGATGAAAATTTTTGTGAAAACATTGATGAATTTTTTTACAATAAACGATGCGCTTTTCGGAAAAATCATCAAGAATAAAAAGTTCTTGTAATCAGCCATTTTGAAAATACTAAAACGAAAAATCGATCTTTGAACCATGTATTCTCAAAGTTTAGACATTTATTCCACCCGTTATTGAGATTCTAGGTTAATTACAGACTCGAAAAGCTTTGGAAAATGGTTCACAAAAAAATAGGCACGAAAAATCACGTTTTTTTTGTTTAAACTGCATTTTGGGATAATAAGTAAATTATTTGAGGAATTTCATTGGCACCGTCGGAAAGAGGAGATCTTAAGCAATAAAAATATATGTGTCTCAATTTTTTCTAGTGTCGAATAGTCTTAGTTATTGGCCGTTGAAAAGCAGTGTACCGGTAGTGGCGTTTTGGACGTTTAAGGGTTAAAGTTTAATCAAAAAGTCAATGCTGCAGAGGTGGCATTTCCCTCATAAGTTCAAAAGTGTCAAATAAATGCCATCAGTATTTATGATATCGCCCTCAGTGGGGCGTCGCAGCTTTAGGGATAAGGCGTGTGATTTAAAGCGAGCGGAACGTGCGTTTGATTTTCTGGGATTGCGGATATTTTAATAAAGTGCGTTTCTCATTAGCTATAAGTAAAATACGTATAAATGGCATCGCACTTTAGAATTGAGAGTATGATACTATCAATTCATAGGATATATCGTTTGGTTCAAATTTCACTGTAGTTATATTTATTCAGAAGTATTTTTTTCTCAGTGCACTTGGATCAGAAATTTCGAATTTTGACCTTGAGTTCTATTTAGTGTCCAAATAATCCCCTGGTAACAATTTTCATCAAAATTCAAACTGAATGGATTTTTCAACATTTTTGGTTGCCATATTGAACAATAATTTCTGAAATCCGATTTTTGAACGTCAGTTCATATGCAGTGACCCAAATAACCCAATGATACTAATTTTCATTTAAATCCGTAAAATCATTGGATTTTTCAAAAAATTTGGTCGACATATCGGATCAGCCACTTTGAAATTTCAAATATTTGCCTTAAATTTATATTACATGACCTAAATAGCCCCTTAGTTAAACTGTTCAATGAAGTGCCCCTAGTACAACGTTCCACACATTTTGGGCCCACTTTGTGTTTTTTTTATTTACACAGTGACGGGGGTAAACAACTATGTAAATTTTTTTAAAAAAAATCAAAAATTCAAAATTTATCGCAGAAGGAATAATGGATTATTACATTCAAATCCTAATGAGAAGGTATTAGTTTTATGTGAATACTGACTATCGCGGATTTCTTGCAATCTCTGCATGAATATTTCCACTTTGCGATCAAACCATCCAAGTTACGAAAAAAAATCATTATCACAAATTGATCACCTCAAAAATATCTACAAATATGTTATGCATCACTTTTTTTGGGAAGAGTAGTTTTTTATTCGTAAAAAATAACAAAAAATGACCTCAAAAACGAAAACATGACATGTTTTGGAACATGACACGAGGTATGAAAAAAAATTAATGGACAAATGTTGTTCAACCAAAAAAGAACTGCAGATTTGCTATGAATAATTTTGAAAAAGAACAAGTATATTTTCTTTTTATCCTAAAAAACAAGTGTAGAAATGAAAAATTATATAAATAAGGCAATAAAAGGGCGCATCTTTCAATAGAATGCATATTACTGAATTTAATTATACATATTGATTCAAATGATACATGTTTTATAGTAGCTAAGCATAAAATTAAATGGAAAATAAGAAACAAATAATAAAGTTATAGTGATAAATACAATTGAGCTGCCGGATCGAGTAAAGGCACATAAACTTATTTCGCTGGGACTGGGAAGGCACATAAAGGCTTTCAAACTTTTTTTTAAATTTTAATTTGGAAAGACTATATCTAGATGTAGAATTTCATTGCGCATCTTTTTCCCCAGATTAAGAGTTGAAGCTTTTTTAGTTTTTGAATTAAAGCCGAAAAATGGTCTTTTTAAAAATCAATTTCAATTCGTTGATATAAGCCGAGGTTCCGTTTGTGGGAGTGTCTGAGATAATCAAGGGGATGAGAAGATTTAGAAGATTGATGCGGTGATCCTGCGATGTAGTTGTAACGGAGCTAGGTCGGATGGCGACTGCAGAGCGCAAGCCGGTTTCTGTGAGAACCGTCGCTTCCAAAGTTCGTTCCGGCCGAGTGGAAGTCCAAGCGGTTCCATTGAAACCGGCTATAGCGGTATTAGCCTAAAATTGGTATGTCTAGAGCGATCACCATGGCGAGTAAGTCAGAACGATGGCTGAGAGGCCAGCGAAGATTGTACAGTGTAACGAAGTAGTGCTTCGTGCTGCCTGCTTTCTTCGAACGCCTCGCGCAATTTTACAAAAATTGAAAATTAAAATTAATGATTTTAGCCTAATATTATTCCTACGGTTTTAAAAACTCAATTATTTACAAACATTACGATACTAATGCAGATACAAAAATATTTAGCTTAATTTCCCTCCTTTAGCTGGCTGTCTTAATTTCATAATTGTAACTTTAACAGAAAAATCTAAGTAAGCCCTGGTTTAAGACCCGCATGCAGCTTGGCGAGTCATAGAGACGGAGAGAAAGAGAGAGAGAGAGAGAGGACATATTTGAGTAGCGTACGTGACTTTTCGAGATCTGTCATGTCTTTGCTACGGCGTCAGCACGTGATAGGAAAATTCCCGCGGACAGAGTTAAACCTGGCCTGGCGTATGACCTCTACGTTATAGCCTCCCTTGCCGCGATGAATTACAAAATATGAAGGGAAAGCAAGCTCGTCTACATACCATTAAGATGCAATAAGCCGGAAAGGATTTACCGTTTGAGTATACTGTAGCAAACACGAACGGGGATTTTTGGCCGCAAACTGCATCTTAAGTGGGTTTTACATTTAGGCTAGTGGCCTATAAGTAGGCAATTCGCACGCAGGATGTAGCGACAAATAAATAAATAGTAGTGCATCATTGTAAACTAATTTATTCATTTAATATTAAGTCTAGAAATATCTATATTATGCAAAGAAATATTATCGCTTTATTACCATAGGAATAGGAACAAATGTACTTCTTAGGTCTTTAACTTTTTCAACTCCACGATTTCGAAGCATAGCGAAATTCTCGGAATTAAACAACCGTTGAATTTTAACTAGATAGATAGATGAACGTTTATTTATCGGTCTGCTGGTCTTAAAACATTGACTTGCTTACACTTCCATTTTTTACAGAATTTTCTTACAACTATCTCTTATAAATTACCACCCATACGCACCTTATAACTATTCTATAGCATAACCTTCCTCTGCGCCTCACCTTACTTCTCCATCTTATCCAACATCTCCTTCACCCACGCTACTGCCTTTTTGTCCCCCCCTTTCATGCAAGAATGCCTCCATGCTTTTTCCACTCCTTTCCACCTTTTCATATTCCTCCAACCAGTGCTCAACTTTTGTCTCCCCTTTCCCGCACAATTTACAAATTCTCTCGTCTCTAGTAAGCTAGAACCTATTATAATTACCTATGCAACCGTATCTCATTCTTGCTATCAGTTCCTGACTTCCTTGATCTTTTCTCTTACACAAATATTGCACTCTCCCCCTTAGCATAATCCACACATAGTTCCCGCTAAACCTCAACTATCTAATTCTATCCTCTCGTTCTGCCTTTCCTTTTTCCATGCCATTTTTTTAAACTAACTCATGTACCTTCCTTCCCTCCTCGTGCATCCTGTACACTGCATCCATCTGCAACCGATTCGTTGTAAAATACATTTCCTTTTTCACCTCCATGTTTGCACCACTATGTCTATTCTCATTCTCCCACCAACACTCTCTAACCAGCTTACCTTACCCCTTTTCCAAAAATTTCTCCTCATATTTACACGCTCGACTCCCTGTTATAATCTCGAAACTCGTTCTTCCTGCCTCCCTTCTGACAATATAGTTTGGCGTATTTCTTTTCAACCCCAGTGTCTACTTCACATACCTCTCCTGTATCCTATTTACCTCCTAACTTACCTTCCACCCCTGCACCTCCACTCCGTAACATAAGACACTCATCACTAGCGAACCAAACAATTTCATTCTTTTACAAAATCATCTGCGAACAACCTCTTCCCCAGCCCCCACACCTGCCTCGTCACCACATTTTCCCTTTTCCTTTCCTGAACACTATAACATTCGACCTGTCCTCATTTAACTCTCACCAATTTTTGTCCAATTATCTTTTCAACCTCTTTATCATTTTCTGTAAAGGTTGTTCGCTCTTTGCTAGCAGCCCTATGCCCTCTGCATATGGAAGGGACCATATCCTGACTCCTTCTACCCTAACTACTCCTACCACCCCGGCTGCTGTCTTACTTTCCATATCCGCGATCAAGAGTACAAAAAGCGTAGGGCTAACCGGCCACCCTTGCCTCAACCCCCTATCCATCCAGAAAGCCTCAGAGATTCCCTTCCCTCCGTTCACCCAATCTTTCGGCTCCTCATATACCTCTCTTACCCTCTCTATCAGGCCCCTCGCTTTCCCCTCTCTTCTATTGCCTTCCACAACCTCCCCCTATTTACCGAAGGGAACGCGCCCTTCAGATCTACTAAAAACGCGTACACTTTCGCACCCTTTTTGGTTCGCCCTATATCCACTACGTGCTGCAAGACGTTAGTATTATTAATAATTGTCCTGCCCTCCCTAAAGCCAGTCTGCGTTTTCGGCAATATTCCTTTCCCTTCAACATCCTTGAGCCGCCTATCTGCCAACACCATCGCGTTTATTTTGTATGCAGTATTCATTAGCGTAATTCGTCTATAATTTCCCTGCCTCTCCCTATCCCCTTGCTTACACAATGTACGATCAACCCGTCTCTCCACCATCTTGAGAATGCCTCTCCCTCCATGCTTTTTTCACTACCTATTTCAGCCTCTGCCTTATCCCTTGTGTGCCGAAAAGCCACGCTTCGTTCTCTAACCCGTCAAGCCCAGCTGCCTTAGATTTTTTAACTTCCTCATCTGCTTTTTTATCTCCTCAGCATTCAGCTTCTCTGCATCTACCTCCCTCATTCTCCAGCTGTTTCGTTCTCGATATCTTATTCCTTTTTCTGCTCTTTCTTCTTATACATCGCTCTGTACTCCTTTCTTATTCCTACGTATCCTCCCTTTTTGCGGTTCCTTTCTTCCAATTGCTCCTTATACTTCTCTATCGCCCCTCTCGTCCACCCATTCGTGTATTTTCCCTCCTTGTCCCCTTTTTACTATAATTTTCGCAACCGATCAGCATCTGTCCTCCATCCAGTCTCTTAGATTGTCCCCCTCTTTATTTATTATCTTATCCTTCGATTTTCTTTCTCTCCATGAAGATTTTCCTCTAATCCATCCCTAACCACTGCTATAATTTTCCCATTAGCCCTACCTTTTCCCTGCTTTAGTCCCACCCCCTTACTTCCCACGAAACAAGTTCCCCTGCACTTTCTTCAACACCTCCTTGTCCTTGTCCCATACATACATTTTCTCTTCGATTTTTCTTTTCCAATATCCTACACTCGTCGCTCCCCCTTGACTCCTCTCCATCCTAGCCCTGTCATTTAGAATTCTCTGCACATTTCTTTCCTTCCTCGTCAAATCTTGATCGATGAAAACCTTCTTGTCCTTTATCCTATTTTTTTACGCATTATCCCTAATTTTTTTCCAGCTCTTTCATTCCACCACCGCCACTTCAATCTCCTTTATCCCCTCTATCCTAATTTTCACTACCTTGCCTTCAATCCAACCTATGCTCTGTAGCAGCGTTTTCAACCCCTCCCTTTCTT
>NC_046660.1:13324532-13386934 GCF_010883055.1 Belonocnema kinseyi
CCTTTCTTCCCCGCTCTTTAGCTTCAATATTCTTATTACTATGTTATTTCTTCTATCTGCCTTCTCTCTTTTCTCCATAATCAACTCTATTGCCCTTTTCCGGTTCCTATGTGCTCTCTCCTCCTTTTCGTTTCCACGCTCTCTGACTTCCAGCCTATCAATGGTTCCTGTTAGTGAAACGGCGTTATGAAAAAAAAAACCAATATCTTTTTTGTATTTTAATTGTACTTAATTATTAACATAAATTGTTGAATAATAGTTTTCAAAGCGAGTAGTTTTCCATTTGAAACCTATAATTGTAAAGAATTTAGCACAGTTACGCAATTGCGTAACATTTTCCACTTCATACACAGAATGATAGAAGATTATTGTGAAACTTGTAAATTGATTTCCTTACTTCGAGCAATATAAAGTATTTACAAGTGATTACTTTAATGTGAAAAAAATACATCTACACATTTAATCTTGTTTTATCAATTATAAATCACACAAATATCGAAAGATTTTGTTTTTTTCCCTAAGATTTCATATTTCGGCTTTACACTTAAAAAATTTAAATTGAATTTTTTGCAGTAAAACATTTTCATTAAAAATCCTAAGAAAGACTGATTAAGACAAGGACGTGCTAAAAGTCTTCATTGTTTCAAAATTTTGGAAAAAAATATTACTCTAGAATTTTCAGAGAAACTTAGTGAATCAATCGCGTATATAGATAATTGTGCAACTTGTTAAAATGTAATATTAAAATTATTATGACGCTTTGATAATATTTCACTTAGATTAGAAAAGTGGAAATTATGCACTTGTTATAAAAAATTAATTGAATTTAGCGCAATATTAATAATGAGATTACACTGACTTCAATAACCAATTTCTATAAACAAAATGAAATGGTTTGAAATTGTTTTTAATACTTGTGAATATTAGCAAAAATTAATATCTCAGGCATTAGAAATAACATAAACACAAACCGCACGGAAATTAGAATTATCGCCAAAGACTAGCAAATTCTAATTTTTCATTTATCGAGGTTCTTTGGACCCCTATAAAATAGGATTATTAGAGTGAAATTCAAAAAGTAATTTTTGACAATTCGACACCCCTGGTCCTCAGAATATAGTCCAAAATTTATATAAATATAATTTTTCTTATGATAAATATGTGTTAAACATTATCGGGTTCGTGGAAGCATTTACTACAATTATTTTCAAAACAAAAGACATTTATTTCTTTTTTTTTTAATTTAATTTTTTTTAAATTGAATCTTTAACTCCTGATAGGCGTTGGCAGCAGCTAAAAGCTTTTTTTTTAAAATTGTGGCTATATCTAAGTTGTTTTCTTGAACAGAAAGTAGTTTTATTGTCATTGTTTCTTTTTATTTGTTTCTGTGTCATCGTTTCTTTTTCTCCAAGTGGCACATTTTGCCTCAGAGCTTGTATGGCATTAGGCTATTTCAAAATTATCAGCTGTCGAAATAATTGATTATTGTCGGCCTGTTGTGAAGCTTATTCTGAAATTATTACTGGCAAGGCCTCGCTGAAGTTTGCAACGGTTTAAAAAAACGAATTTACGAGAAAAAAAAATTTCGCAGGACCTAAAATTTGAAAGTTCTACTAGGCAGTCTGATAAGTACCTGAAAATTCTAAGAGATGGCATTATTATTCACTAATGTCAACCATTTTCGTCGAGCTTGATCCTTCAAATGACGCCTGTCAAAACTTCAGCCATTTATGTTTACGCATTTACAAGTTACAGCACTGAGAAGCGACTAACCTCCGAGTTTTTTTTTAATATGGAAAAATCTGAGTTTCGAGTTTTGATCAAACACTACTATCTTCGCAAGAAAACGATATCTGAGACCAAGGCCAAGCTGGATAAGTATTACCCGGACTCTGCACCGTCGATTGGAACGATTCATCAGTGGTTTACCGAGTTTCGTTGTGGCCGTACGAGCACAGTTGATGCTGAACGATCTGGGTGCCCAAAAGAGGTCACTACACCAGGAATGGGCGATGGGTGCCGCGTTTGCTCACAGTGGATCAAAAACGAATTCGTGTGACAACTTCCCAGCAGAATTTGGCATTATTTTCGCGTGAGCCGACCGAGTTTTTGCGCCGATTCATAACCATGGATGAAACCTGGATTCACTACTACACTGCTGAGTCAACGTAACAGTCAAAACAGTGGGTTCCATCGGGCTATGAGGAGCTCATAGCTGAAACTGAGGCGTATTTTGGAGACCTTCCGATCGAGTACTATTTCGGACGGTATCAAAGAGTTAGAAAATCGTTGGACTCGCTGTATCGACCTAAAAGGAGAGTATGTTGAAAAATAAAACCAACTTTGGTCAAAAAAACGTCTCCGTGTTTCATCTTTCAGGGACTTATCAGACTGCCTAGTAAATAGATCTATTTAATGACCAAAGGTACCCATAAAAATGCCAACCCCCTAGCACCTCCGGAATATACCCCAATTCAATCCTTGAGAATCGAAAAAATCATCAAAAATGACATGACGTGTATACCTAAAATATTATCGTTGATTCTAAGATTGTAATGCCCAAATTAAATCCACAAGGTACCGCATATTTTTTAAAAAATATAAAAAATCCCCGAACTTTCAGACCTGAAATTTTATGCTTTAGAATGGTTCCATTAGATGTAAAAGATACTCGTTTTCAACCCCTCAAATAATGAAAAACTGAAAAAAATTCTCTAAAAAACCCCTAACATTCAGAACTGAAATGTTATGCTTTAGAATAGTTCCATTTTATGTAAAATGATACTAAAAACAGTTTGATTCCTCTATCTCGTCCGGAAAACCTTTGTTTTCAACTCCTAACATAACGCTAAAACTGAAAAAAATTCTAAAAAATCCCCCAACATCAGGACCTAAAATTTTATGTTTCACAATTTTAGTATTTTTTACATCAAATGGAACTATTCTGAAGCATACAATTTCAGGTCTAGATGTTAGGGGATTCTTTAGAATTTTTTTCAGTTCCTCATTATTTTATGGATTGCAAACGAGAGTGTTCCAAATGAGATAGGGCAATGGTACTTTTTTAGTATCTTTTAAAATCAAATCGAACCATTCTCAAGCATAACATTTCAGGTCTGGATGTTACGGGATTTTTTGGAATTTCTTTTTCTATTTTTCATGATCGTAGGGGTTAAAACGAGGGTGTTCCCGGTGAGATAGGAGAATGCAACTTTTTTTAGTATGTTAGTTTGTTATTTGTAGAAAATAAAAAAAAAATTCTTTATTTTACACGTTACTATGCATTAGTAGTGGTATTTTGATTCTTGTAAGCATAGAAAACTATTTTTCTCTATAAATCTGATTTGTATGCTCCGAAAATTGACACCGCGCCTCGGATCAGTTAAACTGACTTTTTAAGCAGATTTTTCGGCCGATTTTCAATGTGCAGTGTGTATAGTAAATAATATGGTGTGAATACGTCATAGGTCGTGAAATATAAATCAATAATTTTGTGAAAGTTCAAAATGTTATGAATATGTTTGTGTTAAGAAATTGATAATAAGTTGGATAAGAGGGTTTAAACTTTGATCCATTGATTACAATTTTGTTTAATTTGAAATAGCTTAGGATTTTTCAATCGAACATTTGAATTGCTTCAAATATTACGCCCTTTTTTATTGGCCCAGTAACATGAATTACTATTGCTAAATATTTTATATACACCAGCTAAAGTTCATTGCCAAAAGTATTGAATAATCTATGTTTCCATTTGGTGAACTTAAACAAATTTTTATAAAAATTTTTAATTCTTAACGCTTTTAAATGTTTGAGTATTCGAAACTGCATTTTTCAATTTGATATACTAAAAATGTGAATTGAATTTAAAAATGACCAAAGCAAAATCAATTTGATAAACAATAGCTGGATATCAGAGATTGATAGTATCATATAATCTCGCAAAGTTATATAATAATCTACATCCTATACATCATAAAATTATCAGAGTTTTATAGAGTAACATAATATTAATAATACACATATTGTTATTTATACACTATCGAATAATATACTAAGTAATAATTAAAGTGTATTTTAATTACTGTTAAGACTTTAGTGTGGAAAAGTAAATATTGTGCTCAAATTATAAAGTTTATTTGCCACTGTCCACTTTCTGATTTTTTAAAACACACTTTTGAATCCGCACAACTCAAATTGTGTCAAACAGGACCTTTTTTTAAAAACTAATTTCATGAAGTTTCAAATTCACCTAATTAACAGAATTGATATGTATATTCATTCTCTAAGCTTATGAAACCTTAGTAAGGTTGTTGTGAAAAGGGGTATTTTACTTTGGGAAATTGGGGTCAAAAATTCGCGTAAAACAAAAATACCAAATTTGTGGATGACCCCGTATATGCAAATCAGTTTTAGAAATTTATTTTCTCATTGTATAGTGTCGTAAGTAAGAGAGAAGCAACCTTTTTTTCGCTCTGATTTCGAAAAAGGGATGATGGGGTATTGGTGAAATACTGATGCCTTGAGAACGGTAATAGATTAACTTTTTATTGTAATCATATGTTGGGTCCAACAGTTTTATCCAACTTTGGACCGCAAACAACATTATATTTTAGATTCAAATCTTTTCAAATTAAATTAGTGCTGAGTACGCAGTTCGTCAGGCGCTGTTATTGTAAAAAATATTTGAGATTCGATAACGGCTGCCTAAGGGAGTTTTCTTCATTTCTTCTGTGGTAATATATTTAACCCTGCCGTTTTCTGTGTTTATCTTTACCCGATTTTCATTTCTATGTCGAGAGCGATCGTTTCCCAGTGGGCACGCAGTTTGGCGACGTCTTCACGACATCGTTACGAGACCTTTACGACATCGTTACGACACCTTTACGACATCTTTACGACAACTTTACGACATCCTATGTTCATGTGGTTAAGGTGTCTTTACGATATCGTAAATAAGTCGTATGATCTGACGATGTCTTTACGATATCGCAAAGACACCGAAATGACATGGACATAGGATGTCGTAAAGATTTCGTAAAGATGTCGTAACGATGTTTTAAAGACGTAGCCGAATTTTGTGCCCATTGGGTTAATTTATATTATGAAAAGTTTTGTATTACTCTCCATTATTGCAAAGACATCCTCACTGGAATTTGAGCGTCCAGTTTGTCCTTCGGTTGGCATGTATCTGAAGAAATTACAGCCTTCTTTTAATTAAACTGGTCTATATCGAGAAAAAGTGTAACTGCGAATTTCAAATCGCTAGTTCAAATTCGAGTTGGCAATGAGTTGGACAAATATGACTTCTTAGAACTTAAATCCCAGTACGCGCAAAGAAGAATGACTGGCAGGAAGAAGAGATGCTTCAGTAGAATAATAAGTTCTTTAGTGACGATCATCAGGAATATTCTCACTATTAGGTAAGCTCTCGTATTGGGAAGTCAAATCTGCAACAAGAAACAGATGATTACATTTGTTTAAATCAGGTACTCGTATGTTACGGTTTTATAGAAAAAATACAGCACATACAAAAATCAGTCAATGGCAAAAGTTCAAGAAAACGTGGGTGGAAATTTAGGATTCATAAGCTTGTGATGCGCATATGGACACTAGAGGCCGAGAAAATTTATTGAGTAGCTGGATGATATATTGCATTTGAAGGTGTTAAGATGGAAGTGGTTTGGAAAAAAAATTGCTTCTAAAAAACAGAATCAGGCGTAGTGAAATCATTAAGCGCAACTTCGAAGTATGGGATGTTTGATGACCAAAAAACTGGACTTGGATGCGCCGAAGATACTGAGAACAGAAGAGAAAGAGATAACTAAAGAAATTAGCTTAAATATATCAGAGTGAGCAAGAAGTTTATGGGTGGAACAACGATACAGGAAACGGGAAACACGCGGGTGGAATAAATAGATGATGCTGAAAACGAATGTAGTTCGAGTATGGGTACTCTCCCATAGAGTAGCTCAAATTGTAAAGCGTATTTCACAAGGAAGGCGGAGACGTGTTCCTGCATCGAGAACCATATCTGATTGTTTTTTTTCAGGGGCCTCTTACTTGAGCACCTTTTTAATCATTCTTTATGTTGGCGAATACCTCTTGGCGTTAATTCTTATGATAGTCAAGATAAAAACGTTATTGAATGTCGATGTTGACCTTCAGAAAAATATTCGTTTCAATTGTCTCAAGTTGATCAGTTATCCATCTCAAAGAAGTTACTTTTTACTGATCTGCTGACAGAATTGCATCTAGGCCAAAAATTATCTGCATCTTAGATCTACAGAGCCTTTTTATTCTGGATAGAGTTAGTTATAAATTCTGCATTAGAAACTGGCATGTGCGCTCTAAAAAGAAGAATCGTAAATCATTCAGGTTAACTGTTGAAGAACTTGAAATCATTGCTCTACAGAGCCATGTGAGATCTATTTACATTAGAATACTAGTAATATTATATACTCTTTCTCCAGGGTTCTGAATTATCTGAGGCCGAATTCTTGTGAAGAGTATGATTTGCCGTTGTGTAATTTGCAAACGTGGTGTAGCGCTCATTGTTCAAGAACTAATATGTCGCTCGCCTGTCTTTAGAAAAATAAATTGTAAGCCTTTCACACTGCTCCGTTCGGTTTGCTGCAGGTAGGTTTCATGGACGATACATGGACGATAGCCTCTCAAAATGCCACTAGCCTAGTGAAACATAATACAACTAAGCTGAAGAAGATGGTGATTTGTTAAATCAGTTTTATTCATAATCGACACGTGGAATTGTGTTCCATTGGCAGTAACTACTTTAAAAAGACTGTAAAAGACTGGCATTTAAGGACTGAAGCAACATTTTCAAGGTTGTGTGAGTTCGCATTCCTTGACATTTCACGCATTTATAAATGGTAACAGCAGAAAGAGTTTTTCCAGAAGAATGTAAAGTTTGGCAACGAAAACCACCAGGAATTGGGGAGCTAGTGGGTGAACAATAGAAGTTTAAGCCTTCTTCTGAATTTCAAAAGTCAAGTGACAGGGCCAAAATAAGAAAAAGCGAAGCTATTCGCCAACAACATAGCGCCAACGAGCTAGGATTTGCTATCCAAATGAAATTGAGAGAGCAAGAAAAACTAGACGCAGAAGAAGTTGTTCAGGCTATCGTCCTAGGAACTCTATCAAAAGCTTCTAGATATAGACGATCCTTTGACAGCACACCAGAATAAATACTGTTCAACTATGCCTCTCTTGCATTAATCATTGATAACAATTTTTAAAGAGTCAGTACATCGGAATACGATCTCTCAGCACTGGCAACAATTGTAAATTGTACCTGCCTTATTATCTTGTTATCGATGTTAAACAAAAATGTTATGCAGATCAATCAAAAATCTTAGTGTCAGAATGTAGTGCCGAAAGTGGAGTTGCAAGCATTGCTGCATCACACAGTTGAATGTATACTTTCAACCGTTCAACTTGATGCATTCGAAAGCTTTTGGTCTGAAAAATTGAATTTTTTAAGGTTAACTCGCGAATAGGGTTGTGATTTAACATCGGTTCAAAGCAAGTTCAAGCAAAAATTCAAAGATAATATTGGAAATCAATCAAACAAAAGTATTTTTTTACTTCTACTGTTCCCTTGCAGCTTGAATTGATCAAGGCAACTGGGCATGATTGCAAAATTGTCTGGAAAAATACGCACTCTTTTTCCAATAGATTTTGCAGACCAATGAAAATTGAATTTATTAGAGAAACTGTAGAGGTCACTCAAAATATAGTAGAGTACGCCAAAGAAGAAACACGAAATTTAGAATATTTTGAAAAGACCATGAGTGACGAAAAAATTAGCATCAGTTTTTCTTTATCTTTGACCATGGTGGATCGAAAAATGTGCGATTCTTTAACAGACACAAGTTGTATCCGTGGTATAATATGCTTAATACGCTTCATAAAATCCTCATCAATGGTTCTAAAATTATCGGAAACTCGTTGTTTCCCATAGGATAGACGTCGGAGGAAGCCCAGGAATCTTTCCATAAACAGATTATAGAAATTCCGCCAAGATTTTCTACGTAAAAGGTCCAGAACAAAAACAATGGATAATGTTTTCTTGCGCCTCTTAGACGCATCAGACCCGGTAATTTCAACTTTGCACGAAAAAACAATCAAGAAAAGCAGATCATTGTCATCAGATGCAGTGAATTTGTTAAATTTGTCGGATGATCAAAACGAGACTCTTGAAATTGAAAAATGCCACGTAACAAATTGTCATAACGATGATAGTTCACAACTTGACGATTCAAGCGATAATGATGTAGACTCGTTACCAGACACTAGCGATTAAAATTTATATAGCTTAGAAAAAAGGTACAAGACTTTTATTTTACAATTATGATAAAGAAGTTTTAAATTATAATATCTACATTGCGCTACTTTTTATTATTTTACAAAGTTCTCTATTAAAGCTACTATTTTTTCTAATTTTATGAAATTTTATTGATATTTTATTTTATCAACAGTTTATTTAGCATACTTGTACACTATATTAGATCCGCCATTTTGATTTCAGAATTCTTAACATCGGGTTCGCAATCCTCGATCTACAAAACCCTCTTGTACGAATTTGTTTAAATCCAACATTTATTCAACCTATTTTTTATTCAACCTTTTTTTATTAACCTATTTTTATTCAACCGCTATTTTTTCTTTGGAATTTCTGATATCGGAATCGTAATCAGCGACTTTGAAAATCCCCGTATATCAATTTTAAAGAAAATCTAAAATTTCTTTAGCGCACTCGTCAACCATGTTGGAAATGCTATTTTGTTTTCGGGATTTTTGATTCCGGATTTATAATCAGAGACCTTGAAAACCCCTTATACCAATTTTCAAGAAAATCCAAAATTTATTTAACATACTCGTCGGCCATATTGTATTCGCCATTTTGTTCTTGGAATTTTCAATACCAGATTCCTAATCAGCGACCTTTAAAACCCCCTTATACCAATTTTTAAGAAAAATTCAAAATTTATTTAGCATGAAACTTTAATCAATATTTTGATGATTTTGATGATTTTAGGACTACAAGTTTTTTCTAAAGGATAAATTTTAAAGTTATTAAATGAATTCGCAGATATTTTATGCGTAAAGTTCATTTACGCAAAATTATTAGTGGTCGGAAATGAACCGTTTTTTCATAGTTAATATATCTTTTACATTATTTTTTTCATTAGTTTCGTATGAATGATCTCAACAGACATTATCCCATACTTTGTTTGTATTTAAGAATTATTTCTCAATATTAGCGGAAGAATTATCGAAAATTTATAATAATGAAATGATGATTGGTGTATATTATTCGTTCTATGATATTTTTCTGTAAGGGCACAAGCCTGCAAGAAAGAAATTATTTTGAGGCGCTTGCTGAGGTAGTTACGATTTGTTTGTTATCCAGGAAAAATATTAAATGCAAGCCTATGTTTAAGAATGAAAATGGCATAATAAAAACGTGCTCAATAAAGAAATAAAATTCATGTATGATACACATTTCGAAAATATGTTTTTTTTAGAAGCAAGGAAACATGCATTAAGAATCTTTTCTAGATTGAAAGATTATCAATAGTTTCAGATTATTTATTTACTGACACTACTCTTATTAATTTTTATTTGTTCTAAAATTATCTTGCTGATTAGCATGCCCACTACTTTTCCCAAAATTTTCCAGAAAATCCTTTATTTTTGGTGGCATACCTGATGATATTTCTGTGATATTTCTCTAATTATGACCTCTATCAATGTAGCGTATTAACAGATGAATACTTAAATGTGAACGAAATACTTTCACACATTTAATCTATTTCCCCTCACTTTAAAATTATAGTCAAAATACGTGGAGTCTTAGTCTCGTTGCTAAACAGACTGGTATTCAGGGCAAACGCGTTTAGACATTTTTCTTTATATCTCTAAAATCCGTGAAGATTTATTAAATTTCATTGTTTCTTTGACGCGCAATTTAATGAGCTTTTACAGGTTTTTAATAACAAGTTGCCTTCTTCATTTTTGAAAGAGTAGTTACGTTTCAAATTTAGCAGTGATTTTAATAATACTTTCGCTAATTTAACTGACAGTTTCCGACGATAATTTCCGTCTACCGCGTTTCTCAAAATAAAAGAGAACTATATCAGCCCTCGAGTGACCAAAAGAAACAGTTGTCTTTGTATGTAAGTTGTTCCCGCAAGAGTTGGACAACTAGATAGTGTCAATCCGGGTGAATTAAAGAAGCAGACGTTAACTCATATGAAATCGGCTAATTCTCCACATTTTTGTGGAACGTACCGTGCATTCACTTTTCAAAGAGCTTTTCATGGATGTTTTCTTCTGCTTTTTTTATTCAGACTTTCACAAGTGAGTACCCGAGATTGATAAGATTTAATGTATTTTGCTCACCAATGATATTGAAGTCAAGACTAAGTGTTTAAGCAGCCTTCTCCGCTGCTTTGTACAGAAACGCTCCTTTGCTCACTTTTTCATGCTTCTTGGACATGAAACAAGGAGAATATGGTCCATTTGCAACTATGTGTGCCATTACTGAGTATCATCCTATTGTAAAAACCTCAAATAATCAGTATTTTGCGACCACCAAATGGCGTAAGATGTAGGAGGAGAGTCGCGGAATAAAAGATTTAAGGTGCTCTTGTTCATGTGCATTATGTTTTGCACCCCGATATCAAGGGATCTGAGCTCATCCTTTGTCCATGGAACAGATGAGACAATTGTATTTGTTTCGGAGAGTATCCTTTACTGATCTTAGGTCCCAATTAAGGCTTAATGGCAAGCCCAGGTATGTATACGTCTCTCCAGCGCCAAGGTAACGTATAGCGCTTATAACGACGAGCTCAGGGCCTTCGGAGATGTCATTAAGTTTCCCTTGTTTCAAATAAGCTTAGGTGCATTTTTGTTATATAAAATCCATACCAATCTCCTGAGAGTATTACTTTCAGTCGCGTTGTTTGTATATTTCTTGCCACGTAGGTCTGATTGTACAAACAATCATACCATTCAGGATAGCTTTGAAGATCCTAAACAGTGTTTCGAAACAAGTATCTCTAAGGTAACTTTTCGGATCAGCTGAATTGCACATCTTCGGCAAGAATACTGTACGCCCTTTCACCAAACACCTCGAAATAGCCTCTTCTGACTCTAGATATGAGGTGAAAATGCGGACCAAATGCTTGTGGGTAGAGAGAAGCGTCTTCCATCAGACGGTCTTAATATAATGTGGTTCTAGAGAGAAATAGTTCTTCATGCCACTTAATACTTCTTTCACCTCCGCGGTAGTGATACGTCATAGAAAAATTGTTGGTGTTTCTTGACCCAACTCTGACTAAAGTTCTTGCTGCATAATGCACACCACAATTGATTGTCCAGATAGTCTTAGTGTCGGCTCTCTTTCTATGTTATGTGGTTGTTTTGTCTAAGGTAGAGTCTCCGCTTAACTAGCCATGTATCTGTTGTGGTTTGGTATGCTCTGGCAGAAGTTTGTGCGAAAATAGCGACATCTCTGAGTGTTGTTCAGCCAAAAAGTAAGCAGTCGTGTTATTTAACCTCCTCGCTTAAAGGCCTATCTGGTTTCATGGCACTATAGCAGGTTGCCGTTGAGTCCATTTGTTCACCTAAAAGTTTCGATATTTCGCCGTTCCATTGCATTAATTTCATTTTGATTGGCTTTCCCAACTCTAGGATGGTCAGGATGGTTGTCCAACCCATTGTCAATAGCCCCGGTCATCTGATTCTTTTAAACTTTATTTATATGCTTATTATTAATTATTCTAATCATATTTAGTAGCAGCTCTTGCTACAGAGATCCTCTATCCATAACCCGAGGAAGCCTTTGGTACATGTGACTTAGGCCCTTCGGTTTGATTCTAGAGGAATCAAAACTGAAGGGTAAAACAACAACAACCATAGTCTACAAGTATACCCGAGATAAACCACACTTACAGCCACGCGTTATGACCGTGAGATGTGTGGCCACAGGGCATGATGAAATTACAACAAAGAAACCGACGAAAACCCCCTGTGCTTTGATGAATCAAAGCAACCTAAGGATTTTAGCTTTTTCATTCATCTCGCCAGAACCATAGCATATATTTGTCACGTAGACAATTCGAGAGTCTTTGAGGTTTGGCGTGCTAAACTTACAAGTAAGCAGGATAGAAAGTGTGCTACGTAAAAGAAGACTCGAAACCAGATGGGGTAGGCCTTGGTTAAGGGGATTAGCCCCACTGACTGCTCAGAGGGGGTTGCCCTGTCGCCCCTTCTATGCTGTATGTTAGTGAAGAGACTGCTTTGTGAGTTTAATAAAGAGAGGTATCATACACAGCTTTTTGGGGATGAATTTGTAATCCTATTTAGGGGGCCTATCTGGAAACGTTGATGGGTATGATGAGGTATTCGGTTAGATATCTGGTACTAATCCTAGATAGAAAACTGAAATACAATGCAGGAACTTTGTTTTGACTTGTTTTGAACCGAGGGTCCTTCATGTGCTCGTGGTCTGGTGGCCACGGGCGAAACTTAAAACGATGCAGGACGTTGCGCTATTTGCAAGAGCAGCATTTACACAGTTATAGAAGGGTATTGAGAAACCTGTAAATCGGTTACCTAATTTCGATTAAAGTAACGGATTTACATGTGATTACTTTTATGTGAATAAAATACTTAGATGTGAAAAAGTTCAATTTAAATGTAGAAAATACAAAGATAAGGAGGTTGAGAAAAGCAGGAGAAAGAAAGAAAGAATGGACTGAAAGTTGGAAGGAATTAAAGTTAGAATAAGTAAAGGAATTTAAATATTTGGGTTATACCTCGCAAACAAATAGAGATCATAGAGCTCATATAAGAGATAGATAAAAGAAACAGCAGGAATACTAAAACAGGTCTAGAAAATGGGGCAGAGAAGGTTAAAGAAAAACTAGAGAAGGACAATGTGTTTATTTGATACGCTGTTATGGCCGGCGTTAGATTGTGGATCGGTGATATGGGAATGAAAGGTAAGAAAAGACTTTAAGGGTCGACGGATGTCACTTGGATATATAGTGAGAAAAGAAAAGTAAAGGGAGAATTAAAATAATAAGGCGGGTAAGAGAGCATGGCAATTTGAGACGAAGTTAAGGGAGTGAAAAAAAGGGGAGTCAGTAAAAAAGAGTTTGAAGAATGTAAAAGAAACAAGAGGGTGAGCGGTAGAACTAAGAAGATATAAAAAAGGAAGGAGGAAGTATTTTACTGTAAGAGATAAAGAAAAGAAAAATCGAGTAAGCTATGAAGAACTGGAGGCAAGATATAGTGAATAGTATAAGATAATAGAAAAGGAAGGAGTAACAAAGTATTAGAAAAGGGATGGGTAGAGAGAAGATAGACCAGAATAGCTATATTTAGTTTTAGAAACGAGTTGAGGGAACGTGTGTATTGGAAAAACGGAGATAACAGAAAGTGCAGAATATGTGAATGGGAAGAGGAAACATGAGAGCATGTATTGGATGGATGTTGAAGAGGAATGGAAGATAAGGGAAGCTGGCAAGAGAATGTGGTAAAGATTCTAGGGAAGGGTGAGCAGTGTGAAAAGTTGGGGGGATAGAAAGGAAAAGAAATGTAACTGAGATATAAAAATTAATATAAATAGGTGTAAATATTGTAAATAGTGAGAATAAGTTAATACAAAGTTTGCAGATGTTCATATGAGAAACGAAGGTAATTTAAACTCTTAGGGGACAATTTATGCATAAAGAAGAGTGCTATAATATGACGCAAATGTTTAAAATTCCGCGATTTTAATCTTCTTAATTTGAAATTGCTTTATATTTGTCTCTTAAATTATATAATATAAAACTAAATTCCAAAGCTTTTATATTCTTATTAGAGAATTTATGAGATTTAAATCAAATTTAACCTGCTCCCTTCCCAGTTTTAAAAAATCTCCACGCTTTCAGACCGTCTGAATACGAAAAACAAGTTTTTACAGTTGTGTCTGTATTTATAGTGTATATTTTTATCTGTGAGCGTCATTACTTTTGAAAGAATTAATCTATTAGATTGGCCATTGGCATACTCTGTACGTGTCAAAAACTGAAGGTTAAGTTCGTCGATCAACAATTTTGGATAAAAATTCAAAAAGCTAGAACATTTTCAAAATTTTTGAGGCAACTTTTTTATGATTCGAAAATTCAATGTACATCTGTTCACAATATTTTAAAGTCGAACAATTCATCCTTAAGACTTTTAAAAAATAATAAATACAATTTTTAGAGAAACAAAAATGAAAATTTTAGGCCAAAAAGGCAAGATACGAAAAGAGTCAGGAGATGAAAAACATTAATTTTTGAAAGCCCGACATTATCGTCATAAAAGCTTTTTGTATTTTTTTGAAAGATCGAACATTTAAATTTTTTGACCAGCGGTTTTGTTTTTAATCACTAAAAAACTAATGCGAAATAAAAACTTCAATTTTTCGGTCAAGATATGCAAAAGACGACCAAATATGATAAGATAGAAATTATGCACAGAAGCTTAGTTTGTTTATATTAATTGCTGAAATATAAAACAGGATGTGATTCTCTAAAAAAAATTTATACAAAAAACATCTAATCTTTTGTGTATGCTTTTTTTGTTGATGATTCACAATTCTTTTAGTGTCCTTGTTACTGATTAAGCTTTATTGTTAATTAAAAAAAATTCTGTTGCTACGTGAATGTTTGAAGAATTTTTCAAAGCATGCAAAACAAATTATTAACCTTTTGGTTTACGTTGTTAAATTATTTTTCAAGATCTATTTTATATTCTAAAACAATGGCTTTAACAATAAAAAGAACAAATATTTATAATGTGTCTGGAGAATCCAACTTGAAACCAAAAGTTTGTCTTACTTATTTTCACCTCAAGTGCACACTTTCTTCCTGAGGGTAGTCCTCCAGTGGTAGGGGTTGGTTTTTGAAAAATCTTGTTGGTGTGACTTAACAGTTTTAGTGAAGCACCAAGTTATGTAAGATTGACCCTGCAATTTTTTCAGTATTTCATGTGTCTTACGATAGGTTCAAGTCCATTTAATATTCGTCCAAAGGGAGCCAAACAATTTAAAAAAAATTTTTAATACATAATTTTCAAATTTGGTACCAGAATAGCACAAAATTCATGTGTGTTAGTTCTAGTTTAACGTTAAGTCAGCGTGGCCACATATTTTTTCAGAAAATACAAAAGCACAAAATTTTTGAATGCGGTACACAAATTAAATATTATATTATATTTTTGTTTTCCAACTTTTCAGTGTGAAATACTAGCTTCTGAAATATTAATTGCAACTGTATCAATTTATTTTTTAAAGAACAACATGATTTACATTTTGCAACTCCTGGAGAGAGAAAAGTGCTTTTCTCTTAAAAAGTGAGAAGTTACGTCTAAGCCGAACTATGGAAATTATTAAGGCTTTCTTCCTTAAAATTTACTCTTGATACTCTGTTAAAGTCTCTAAACTTTTTAAGGTAGTATAATATACATATGTTTACTTTAAAAATAAATTATCTGAGTTTCTCAAGGTAAAATAATTATACACGTATCTGAGCTTAACTTCTACTGAATTGATAAGGTGATATTAATTTAAATTTGTTATCTCAACAAGCCCCGTAGTGATCCATATACACAATTTGTTCGCTACCTGACTTATAATTCTGCGTTCATTAGTTTTTTCCATATTTTGAACAAATGCGATCCCTTTTTACTTTGGTCTTAACTCTGAAAGTTATTCTTAACTCTACTCGTAAGTCGTAAATGAACTCATTTAATTATTATTATTATTATCGATATCTTTTGTTGGCAATCTATAATAATTAGAGAGGTTTTTAGCATATTCTTATATCAAACAGTGTTTTATAGGGTTTTCCTTAAAAATCTTTTATTTTACGATATTCAATTTTTAACGTATATTTAATTTTTAAGGTTCGAGGCCGAAATTAAAAACTCTTTATGTTGGTGGGAGTGAAGTTATCAGCTTACAAAGTTCACAACTGACTTCTATCAATGTGTGAATAAAGTTGAAAACGTAACAAAATCGCGTTCTTTTTCTGAATGAAAAAATTTAAACAATCTTTCAGAATTACGTCCAACATATTTATTCTACAATTTATGTTGAGATTTAAGTGTTAGATAAAATAGAAAGGCTGATTGCGTTTTTTTACTAGGCAGCAATTTTCTACCGCGAATCATTTATCGGGTACAACTTACTTGTAAAAAAGAAAATTGAATAATCGAATCACGCTTTTACCGTTTTTGAAACGTTTTTAATTATAAATTTATAAATATTTTTCGTCCTTTCACAGAAATATCATTGGGTATGCCGCCCAAAACGAAGAACTTTCTGGCAAACTTTGGGATTAGTGGTGAACATAAGGATCATGAAGGTAATTCTGGCAAACGTACAAATTGATAACAGAAGTTCTGATTGATAAACAGACTAACACTACAGTCAATGTCTTATTTGATACCCTCCTTAATTGTAATGTTTATTTTTAAATTTATTATATACATATCTGCCACTAAATAGGATCCATATAGGCCGCTAAAATATTTATAGAATTTGTTTTTTATAAAATGTGTCCGATGTAATTATAGGACACAAATTCCAGTACATCATTTTTTTTAAACAGAGCAAAAAATGTGTTCCTCTTTTTTTTGCAGACTTTCATTCACAGTCCGCTAGGTTAACCGAGCTCGCCCCTACTTCGCCTGTTCCTCTCTCCGGAACTTCCTATCCTCCGGAAAGATCTCCACCTCCCGCCGCATCTGATTCTCCTCGTTCTCTAGTCAGGCTTTCTCCAACTGCTGAGCCTTCGTCTCGTGTCAGGACCAGGTCTCCTCGTGCCAGGCATACATCTCCTACTGCCAGTTGCCCAATAACAAGCTTATTTGAGCTTCACCCCGAACAAATTCGATCTGTTCGGCTTATCCCTCACGTGAATCTGAACCGGCAATTTGAAATTCGAACTTACAAGTTTTCTCCCGATGAACCAATTCAATTGAGAGGAGAATATGGTGTCGCTGTGCCCATCCCAAACGAAGAAAGAAGTGTACTATCAACGTCCGATGGAGATATTTTTGCAATTGTCGAGAAAAAAAAACTACTTCGTGGATTATTTGCGCAAAAATATCGCTCAGACAAAAGAGTAAAAATAAATACAGTCAGCGGTGAGGTTAAAGAAATGACCAAAGAAGAAATCGCGGAATCTCCCTTAGGCAAGCGTCGTCCAATTTCTAGAAATTTTAATTTATTATTTGTAGACGACATTGCTTCTCATGATTAATATAATCTTGACTAAAAATGCATTTTTTCGCTTAGAATTTTATAAATTAGTAGGAAATTCACTTATGTTTAGTTAAACATTTTTTTTATCTCATAATTCAACTATTTTTCTTCATCCCGTACCTTACATAGTTCCCGGCCTTATTTCTCTCCGAGAAGAGTGTCTTTCACGGCTTGCTAGCTGAATCGCGCACTCTGATTGGCTGCGATATTTCGTGCGGCTTGCTTGAGTTCTAACCCGTGGTATATGTTGTATATATTGTGTTATCATATATAGAACTTTTCTAGCCAGTGTAATATCGGCTGAAATTTACAATATTAGTATAAATAATCTGATTACTTTTACTTTTACTATTTGATGCTCGTTCCGACCAGCAAAGCGTCGGATTACGTCTTGCCTTTGCAAATAACGGGCGAGAAAATTCTTCGCATCCCCGCCACGAAGGAATAATAAGGAGACCTAACGCCGTTTCGCCACTTGGCAGTATAAACATTACCGTAAGTGGTAGGCACGTTGCAGGCAGATCTTAAATTTTCATGCGCAGGTGCGCAGTTGTCCTCTTCCTTTACATGGAAAAGTGAGCGAGTGAGAAAGTTTGTCAAATTGACGTAAGTTAGAGAGGTTATGTTCGTTTGTTTTTATGCACGTGGCCAAATGTTCTGAATTTCAAGTTGTAATTATTTAAATTATGAAGCTATCTATTGATCTGGTTTAAGTGAAGGACTTCAGCATTAAGACTAGTAAAGTTAAAAAAGTGCATTATAAAAGTAGTAAGTATGTAGACGATAATGAAATTCTTTGCTTATGAAAGTTTGAAATTGTAGTAAATTATTATTTTTGAAATCGTACGTTGAAATGAAAAATACTTTTTTTTCTATCACTTCCAAACATTTTTTATTCTAAAAAAAGACCCTATAAGATCTTCCTGCAATGTGCCTATCACTTACGGTAATGTTTCTAATGTCAGTCTCGAAAGGCTTCCCCCTGGCAGTTGGATCTTCTTATTATTTTGTCGTGATCCCTGCATAATGAAGCAAGTACTTTCGGGTGGGAATGAAGAAAAATAGTATACAACACACGTCCAGGAAATCCATGTTTCTGGCCTTGTGTTGTAATGCACCATTATGTTTGGTTAAAACTTTATCCTGTTTATTTGATAAGATGGAAATTGGTATTTTTTGACAGAAAATTAATCTTCTTGGTTAAACATTTATTTTTTTGGTTGAAAATTTAACAACTTTTTTGAACATTCATTTTTTTCTCAAAGTTTTCTTCATGATAGTTTTCATCTGAAAATTGACTACTTAATTTGTGTGGAAAACTTCACACTCTGTATTGTAAAAGTTTTAAAATTCAACTCTTTGGTAGAAAATTCATGTTTTGTTAAAAAGTTGTCTCTTTGGGTAGAAAGTTAATGTTGTTTGTAAAAATTTTACTTTTTTGTTTAAAGTGTACTTATTTTATAGAAAACTAGCTGCGACCTGCGGCGGTAGTTTCGCCACCGCGGAAACCTCGCTGTCATTAATTTTATGGACTGAAAACAAACGGAAATGCCATAAAAGTTGTATATTGCATAATACTGGAATGAAATCAACACACAATTTTAAGCATTTATCGTAGTATTTGTGTTTAAAAAATGTGAAGTCGATAGTGAAATTTTGAGCCAACTTGAAAAAAACTCTTAGAAAGTAAAATATAAATAAAAAAATTGAATACAGAAAATCGAAACTGTATTTTTCGAATTTTGATTGTAAAAAATGTATTTAAGTAGTGCAATTCAGTTTCCGAAAATCGCAAATCACTTTCGAAACTTGTCCATGACTTAAGGAAAACTCTTAATGCGGAAAATGTTAATTTTTTTAATTACGAAAAACTAATTTTAATTAAATAAAGAATTTTATTAATCATTGAATCCCATATTTAGAATCTTGCAATCAGTCGTGAAATTCTATCAGTTTGCAAAAAGACTTTAAAAAAATGAGATTTATATAGCAGATTTCAAAAACGGCCCCCCGCCCCCATTTCATTTTCCGACCAAATTAACAAAATTATAGTCATTTCTTGAAAATTATTTTTTCTTGCGGAATAATTAACAATTACAATTTCAGATAAAAACCTTTTTTTCAATAAAAATCTAAGTTAGATTTATGTTTTAAAATTTGACTTCTCAATTGAAAATTGATCTCATCTGATTAGAAATTTACGTGTTTTGTTAAAAATTCGTACATTTTGGTTAAATTCAACTGTTTTTGATTTAAAACTGAATTATTTATTGTTGAAATATTAATACATTTTTCAATAAGAATTTACTTTTTGGTTAATAAATCGACTGCTTGGTTTAAAATCGAACCTCGTTGCAAAAAATTCCTTTTTTCATTCTAGAGGATTGATGATTTTAAATAAAATCAACGATTCGGTCGTAATAACATGAAAATTCATCTATTATATAAATCTAAAAATCATCTATTTCGATACAAGTTTGTCTATTTGGAAAGCAAATTAATTTTTTTTGTTGAAAATAAATTATTTATTTCGAGGATTTAACTATATTGTTAAAAACTTTACTTTTGTAGTTTAATTTAAATAGTTAAAATATCTGTTTAGTTTTTCCTTGAAAATTACATTTTATGCTATAAATTCAATAATTCATTTATTGCGTAGAAAATTATTTATTTCATTGAACATTCGTCTTTCTTGATTGAAGATTAACTTTCTTGTTAAAAATTGTTCTTTATATTTTCAAAGCGAATTTTTGAGGATTCGACTTTTGTTTCAATTCCACTTTTTTCTTTAAAGGCAGTTGTTCCTTAATACTTTTTTATTTTAAGATTTTTTTTTAATGTAAATTGAATCATGTGGATTTTTGTCTGCAAAGTTATGGTTTCTAGTTGAAAAGCCATCTATTTGAACATAATTCCTAACTGAAAATTCATCCCTTTTGGCCGTAGATTTTTCTTAAAAAGAAAAGTCAAAATCTTGGCACTGGTTAAAAATTGGCTAATTAAAAATTAATCTCTTTTTGCTGGAAATAAACTATATCCCCCCCCAAAATGAAACCACTTTGTTAAAAATTAACTGTTTAGTTAAAAACAAATTTTTGTTGAAATTTTATATTTGTGATAACAATTGAACTTTTTTTTAAAATTATAATACATATTCGAAATATTGACTATTTTCTTGCAAGTTCCTGTTCTATTGTTAAAACTTAATTTTTTAATTTAAAAATGTATGCTTGAAAATAAATATATTTCGTTGGAAATCCATATTTTATCGGTGAAAATATATATTTTATTTGTTAATTTAGCTATTAAAGTATGTTTTGAAATTTTTTTTGAAAATTGAAGATTCAACCATGATGTACATGGAACTTTTCATCTATTTTGATAGTAGTTCTTCTGTTTGAAAAAGAAATATATCCTATATATATAGTTTAAAAGTTTGGAAAGTTATTCTTTTAATTGGTTTATTAAACTAAAATTTTACAATTTAATTTTTGGCAGAAATTTCATTAAACTTTTTTTTGTATGACAAATCAACATCTTGTTTAAAACTTGAACTACATTGTAAAAAAATCATTCATTTTGTTGAAGAAAATTAAACTGATTAGTAGAAAGTTTATTATTTGAGAAAATAAATAATTCTGTTATGATAACTCTTTAATTATATTTCTTGTCATTAGTATTAATTTGAAATCAATAAGGAATGAGCTTACTCTGGATAAGAGTTGATGCTGACGATGAGAACCAATTTTGAAGAAGCTTACAGTAATTGGAAACCGGACAGCTGTCTTTGCACTGGATACTGGTTATTCGATTAGAGAACTTAGATTATCTAACTGCTAGCGTTTTCGATATTCTAATCCTGACGCGTGTGGTTCATTTGTCGCTGGAGAAACCTGTCTGTTAAGTCGAATTATCGAGTTCAAGTCAGCGAAATTAATTTCACTTTTTTTAATTCCTAATATTACTTGCGTGGAAATAGTTTAGGTACTTCTGGTAACCACGCAGGGCCCAGGCCTGGAGCATCCAGCCTAGTTGTGGTTTTTATTTCTTAGTAGCCAATTATTTTAGCTTTCACTTTATGAGATTCTTTGTGATCTAGGAATCATTTTAACTAACTTTACATTTATTATTTGTTGTAAAAAAATGATTTACATATGCAATTATTTTTAATAAGCGCGCCAAACGTAACCAATCTGGTTGTTGACGTGACGTGGTCCGAATATACCCGAACTAATCCGAACGTCGAGACAGTTTACGAAGTGCGAAATGATAGTTAATCAGGTTCCTGATTTTGGTGTTTTTACTAAAACACATTTTTAAGATTACGTTGAACTGTTTGTCGATATTTTCAAATGCAAGAGGAGCAAAGTGCATCAAAATAATATGATGCATTCATTTCAATGTCGTTTAATTGTCGCTGGAGAAACCTATCTCTCGAGTCGAATTATCGAGTCATTGTCAGCGAAACTGATTTTAATTTCCTCAATCCTTAATATTACCCATGTGGAAATTGCCAAAATACTTCCGGTTTCCATGCAGGGGCCAAGCCTGGGGCCCACAACTCTGTTCTAGCTTGTATTTCTTGGAGATCTTATATTTAAAGTTGAGACAAAAAATTACAACAGGCTCGCACAGGCTTGTCACTGTGCATCGCGATTAGTCCGGAACCCGAAGTCCACATAAAGGGCGCAAAAATTTGATTTGTTTAATCCATGTATCGAAACATACACGACTGATATAAGATTATAGAGGGGACAGGAAAGTTAACTCGACTTTAGATTACAATAAATCAATATATTGTGTTTAGTGGTGTTTAGAAATAAGAAAAAATATCCAGAACAACACTTATTTGACCAAAAAATACGAATTTTCAATAAAATACCTGAATTTTTAATTAAAATAGGTAAATTTCTAACAAAAGTCAAATTAAAAAAATTTCAGTTAAAAGAATAAAAATTATTTTGGACAAAGTAGGTCAGTTTTCAACCAAGAACAATATTTTTTAAATAGAAAAGATGATTTTGTCAACAAAATACACGAATTTTCAACTGAAAATGTTAAATGTTCAACCAAAACTGGAATATTTATATTTTCATCTAAGAAAATTAATTTTCAACTAAAAAAATTAATTTTCTATCAAGAAAGTCTAATAGAATGAATTTTTCAAAAGTTATTGTGCCGACAGTCAGACATGCCTAAATACATACAGACCGACCGACTGATAAATTTGTAAAAACGTATTTTTCGGATACAGGGGGTTCTAAAAATGGGCATTTAAAAAAACGGGGGGGGGGGGGGGGGGGGGGGGTGTCGAATTTTCTAAATATAAAATACCTTCTTTGATGAAAATGTAAAAGAACCTATTATTGAAAATTTTTTGCTCTACTTTCGGTGCAAAAATGTTATCTATTTATTATTTCTTGGCTTGTCTCGTGGGTCGAAAAATTTAATTTTTGTATTCTCAATGTTTTTTATAAATAAAACAAAAGCTACGTGTTCTATAAAAGTGATTAATAACAATTTTGAAGATATTTTTTGGGTGCACAAATTTCTTTGGTTTACTATCTTGCATAGTTTGACCGCAAAATGCAATTTTTGATTTTTGTTTAGTTTTTGTGTGGTGAAAATTCGAATTTTCAATTTTTCGAAAAAATTCAAAAAGTTGGTATGATAATCTTGCAGGGCTATCGAAAAGTAACATTTTGCATTTCATGTACGATGAACAACTGTACGGAGAATTTTTTAATCATGAAAAAATGTGTCCTCAAAAATGTTAAAAATGGGCTTGCTTTTAGTTCTTATATCCAAAATGTCTGACTAAAGATTTTGGCATTTTGCTTTAGACAATAAAAGAGTGTCCCAAAGGTTAATCTATTATATTAATTTTTTTCAAAATTTATCGTATTCACAGACAGACAGACATGAAGACAGAAATAAAGACAGACGTACAGACAGAATTTTTTCAAAAGTTATTGTGGCCACAGACAGACAGGTATACATACAGACAGACCGACATACACATTCATAAAAACCTATTTTCCGGATTTAAGGAGTCTCAAAACGAGGATGTCTGACAAAAACTGAGGGAGGGGGGGGTCAAATTTTACACAAATCTAATACCTTTTCTGATGAGAATGTAAAAATGATTTACTTGTGATGACTAATTTTTTGATTGTTCTGTTTTTAGTTTTAACCGTAAAAAATAGCATCAAAAACATTAAATTTGTAGATCTTTTTCAAGTGCACAGTTTTTGTATACTTATGTTTTACCGGATTTTGCATAGTTTGGCCGAAAAATGTAATTTTTGGATTTCTCGTTATTTTGTAGGCTGTGAAAATTTAAATGTTTGATTTTTTAAGAAAATTCAAGAATTTGTTATGATAATCTTGTAGGGTATTCAAAAACAAACATTTTTCTTTCCTTTCCTTTTTTCACAGCGTCCATTATTTGACTTCAAATGTTCATTTTCGTGTGCTTTTGGAATTTTGTAAATGCTATAACTCTAGTAATTTTTGATTTTATGGAAAATATCTTTGTGATAAATTGTTTGATTTTCATAATACTATGAATAATTGATCAGAGCATTTTTTAATTTTGAAAAAAGTAGTCTCGAAAATATACAAAATGTGCCCATTTTTTGAATTTTTATCAAAAATGGCTGGCTAATAAGCTTGATCTTTAGTTTAGGACACTAAACGAGTGTGCCTAAGGCCAATCTAAAAGATTAATTTTCTTAAAAGTAATCGTGTTCACAGACAGACATATACACATACATACAACAATTCACAAAAACTGCGGGGGTCAGATTTTACACAAATCTAATACCTTCTCTGATAAGAATGTAAAAATTAATTTATAACTGATAATGACGATTTTTTAACGAAAAGGTTGAATTTCAAATTTAAAAATATAGATTTAAAAAATTTTTTACCTAATCTTTAAGAATGAAGATAAATTTGAACTAAAATTTGGAATTTTATCTACAGAAAAATAAAACTTGTAACAAATTGGTTGAAATTCTAACCAAAAAGATAAACATTTACCAAAAAAAAAACAAATCTCTAACAAAATGTAGTAACTTTTACCCAGAAATGTAAATTTACTGCAAAAAAAAATAATAATAATTACAATTCAAATGTCAACATAAGAAATACATTTTTAATAAAAATTATGTACTTTTCACCCGAAAAAATTTATTTTTAACTATGAACCTTAACCTTTCACGAAAACATTAACCTTGGACAAGATACATTGATTTTTAACCAAGTAATTGAATTTTTAAATGTAAAAGATCAATTTTCAATTAAATTCCAAATAGCTAAATCAAAATTTTAAAAAATTATTTTTCAATCGAACAAATAACAAGTTTTCAACAAAATATTGTAACCAAGAAGATTAATTTTCCACCAAAAAACACTAAATTGAACGAAATACAAGAATAATAAAAAATATATATTTCGGGTTCCAATCATGTAAAAAACTACGAATTTTTTCGGACCTTCTATGGAAATATTATTTTTTAACCAAAAAAATCAAAATTTTAACAAAGTCGTTAAATTTTCCTAACAAGATTAATATTTCTATTTTCATATATTTCATAAAGTTTTGACATTTTGATATATTATGTTATATTTTTCCTCATTTTATTTTTCAAAATTGTAAATTGCGCGGTTTTTATCACTTCTGGTTCCGGTTTAATTTTAGTGGCTTTCGCACCACACGTACATCACGTCGACAAAACGATTGATTACCGTTGACGCACTTATTGAAAAATGATTAATGTGTAAATGAATTTCTCACAACCAGTAATAACTGTAAAGTGCGTACAAATATTAATATTTATTTTTAATTTATATTCTTGATAAATAACTATTAGTTTCTTTAAATGAAAAATCAATCATTTATTTTTAAGGAGTTTAATAAAAAAATTATTTCAGCTTTTACTTTATAGGATTTTTTTCTGATATAGTAATTATTTTAACTAATTTTACAGTTATTGTTTGTTGTAAGCATTTTATTTACGCATGTAATTATTTTAAATAAGCGCGCCAAACCAGGGTGGCTGTTTTAATCAAAGAAAAAAACTCCCGGTCATTTCCCGGTTTCCGAACAATTTAATTAAATTAAATGCTTTTATAAATTGTAAAGTTCAAAGATTCAAATTCGGTTTAAAAATATAAATCCCTGTTATCATTTTCAATGCTCTAAATTGAAGAATCAATCAGCGAATTTAAAAATGTTCAAAATTACACCATGTTAACCAATTTCAAATTCTCATTCCAGCTCAGAATTAGTAAAAAGTTGAAAATTCCCTGTTTAAATTCAGAGTTTGTATTCTTTTCGAAAATTCTCCATTTCAACTAATTGTCAGAATTAAAACTTTTTGAAAAATTCCCTATTTTAATACATAATTCAATTTTTTTCGAAAATACGTCGTTTAAACACATAATAAGAATTTTGTTTGAAAAATTAAATTTTCCATTGACAATTGTTATTCTCCTGTAAAAATCCCAATTTCAGCTCAGAATTTGGTGAAAGTTGAACATTTCGAATTCAAATCTAGAATTTCAATTCTTCAAGAAAATTCTTTATTTCAACTTAGAAATAAAATTCTTTTAAAAAATCTCTGTTAAAAAAAAAATAATTTTAATTCTTTTCGGAAATTCTACATTTCAACTGTGAATTACAATTTTTCAGTCAAATTCCCGGTTCCATTTCATGATTTAAATTTTGTTCAAAAATACCTTGTTTTAACTTAAAATGAGAATTAATTCTTTTTAAAAATTCCCTGTTTCAGGAATTTATTCCCATTTTTTAATTTGATGGTCCAGGACAAATTATAGTTCAACAAAAAAGTAAATTTAGAGACCAAATGCTTGATATTTTAATCAAACTGATAAAGCTTTAACCAAAAAATTAAGCTTTTATGGAATTGATCAACTCGCAAGTTCGAACGCATCACATTTTACACAGGCCTGTTAAAATTAAGGGACAAATAGTCGAAAATCGAATTTAAGTGATTGTTAATTCTCTTTTTCTAAAGCTCTTTTGGTTGTAATGAAAACATTCTTATCACGCGTCTTCAGAGAAAAAAATAGCCAGAATATATTTTTCAAGTCATTTAAACGCAATTTTGTTATTAAACTATTTATTTTAGATTGTGTGCTTTTGTACGAAAATTTAATTTGTTTATTAATAATTTAATTTTCACGATCAAATGAAAAATAACGCGTCTTGTCAAAAAATGAATAACAACAAATTTGTAGCTCTTTTCGAGTAAACAAGTTCAGTCCATTAATTTCTTATTTATTTAATTTTAATGTTGTTTTTCGCGACTTAAGCAAAAAAGACGTGTTAAGCCAAAATTGAATAATAGTTAATTTGTATGACTTTTGAATGCAAAATATTTTTCTGGTAATATCTTTTTGTACCTTGCATATTTCGACCCAAAAATTGAATTTTTCACTATTTATTGTGCGATAATGATTTTCATTGTCGTTTTTTTTTCCTTTCTTTTAAAAATGCTATAAATCTGATAATTTTCTTTCTGCAAAAAAAGACGCTATCATAATATTAAAAAATGATTTTTGAAACGTATTACTTAAAAAAAATTAATTTTGAGAAATGTTCTCAAATTTTAAAAATCGCTCTAATAGCTTCGAGATTCTGTGTCAACCATTTTAAAAATTCTTTGAAAATCTAATTTTTTCAAATTCTTCTGCAATATTCGTCTCAAAATAATTTGTAAAAATAAAGTTTATAACACATTTTTCCAGAAACCTCCATAAAATGAGTTTGATCTCATGAAATATTTAAAAAGTTTTAAAAAGCTTCTAAAATTTTTTGTTCCGAATCTTCAGAAATCTATTAGTTCAATATTTTTTTAAATCTTCTTATCCTTAAAATTATTTTTTAAATTCTTTAAAAATTTTAAAATCTTTTAGGCATACTGGATTTTCCTGAATTTATCTTCGTTGCCAAATCGTAAAATTTTGGTTTCAAACCCGTCTATATTCTTTTCAAAATCTTCAGAACTTAAAAATTTGGTCATTCTCTTGAAACCTTTCAACATTCCTACGAAGATTTTCTCTTAAATCAATAAATATTCAAATAGCGCAATAGATATATCTCCAAAATATCGCAAACTTATTTGAAACAGTAAACTTTTTCCAATCAGAAACCCTTTCAAGATTTTAACCTAAAAAAATAAGATAATCTTGAAAATAGAATTAACAAGAATTAAAAATGAATCAATTGAATTTATTTATTTTTAATGCTATTTTTTACAATTTAAACGAAAAATGCGTATTTCAGCGTAAAGTTCTCCTATGCAAATTTGTAGATATAATTTTGGGCGAAATATTTTTTTAAACAGAATGTTATTGTAGCTTGCACAGAGTTCCCAAAGAGTTTTATTTTCTTTCTAATTTTTTTTTATAACAAGTGTTTATAAAAAGTTTGCAGATGTTCTTGGTTAAGAAACTTTTATCTTTGCTTTTTTCAAAAATCCCGTTCCTTTTTTCCAAACATGTTATTTTCTTTTGTATTTCTAAACTTATTTTTCACGAATAAAACACAACATTCGCGTTTGATGAAAAAAGAGCAGTACCAAATTTAAAAATTAACGAAATTTAAATTAGACCAAAATCCAAATTAAAAATCCCATTTAACGTCCAATAATCAAATTGATGCAAAATGCTGTTAAACAAAGCAAGAATCCAACGACCAAATTTGGACCACAATGAATAAACGAAAACCCAAAAACCCTATTGTAATCTGAAAAAAAATTTAATTTAAATTTTCGGAAAAAAATAAAAAAGAGGAAAGAAAAATGAGAAGTCAACCAACCACATCCCCTTCCTTCCCTTTTTTCCTTTCTTTCGTCTTTTTTATTTTTATGACCATCAAATTATAATAAAATAAAAATAAAATACATAAATAAATAAAGTTTCATTACCAACGCTTCGGTACTCATACAATACCCTTATCAAGGCAAGAAAATTTAAAGTGGTAGACATTGATAGCACCCACGAATAGGTGCTCTCTCTTTGATACCTGAGAATCGAATGAGGGTCAGTAGGCCAATCTGTTGTTAAGCACAATATAAATATCTGTCACAATTACATCAGAAATAGAGAAAGTCAAAGAAAAACAGAATTCATGAAACAGCTACGTTATAGGTAATTAATCATATTAGCATAACCCTTGTTCAACCCATCCAAATCGGTTTTGCAATTAATAGATAACTTTTTTTGTTTTCTAATATAAAGTATTTCCATGAATTCCCTCTTTCTCTCATTACTTTCACTATGCAAAATTTGAACATTATCCCAGTGAAACTCTTGGTCAACATCTACAAATGCCTTTCTATTTCGGGCAAGAACACTTTTATAACAGCGTCCCAAACGAACATCACTTTTGTGCTCCTCTATCCTAGTATTAAGAAGTCTGTTTTAGAAATTTGAACAAAAAATGGAAGAACAAAATTATTAAACGAACCATATTCCTTTAACTCTTTCTGATTATCTACAAGAAAATTATCAATTTTTTTGTTTTTGATTTGTTGAACTCTATCTGCAATATGTTTCTCAATTAACTTTTGTTGATAATGATTCAGAAAAAGGATATTCCTAACAATATTCAAATTTCTTATGTGAAATGAATAATGGGACAAACCTAAAGCTCTGTCAACTAAGTTTTTAATTACTGCAATTTTGTTTTGAAAGGGATGAGCAGAAAGAAAATTGTAAATTCTACCTGAATATGCACTTTTTCTGTACTAATTGGTAATAATATAACCATTCCAACCCTTAATTACTTCTATGTCCAAAAAACTGATTTTATAATCCTGTTCTATTCCATGAGTGAATTGAAGTTTTGGATAAAAACTGTTAAAAGTATCAATGACCATTTGCAACTTTTCCAGAGGAACACATAATAAGGTATCGTCGACAAACCGAAAATAAAAAGGTAAAACAAAATCTAATTTCCCAAAAACAAAAACCTCCAAATCTTCCATCACTAGTTCTGCTAAAATCGGAGAAATGACTGAACCTATGGGAGTACCAGACTTCTGTCTATAGAAAGATCCATTAAATTTAAAATAAGTTGACTCCACAATAAAAACTATCCCTTCAATAAAATCTTTTTGACATAAACGAGTACGGGTTTTTATATTAGTCCATCTATTTAAAATTGCCTTTTTAACTAATTCAAGGGGTATACTCGGAAACATTGCAACAACACCCAAAGAAATCATTACATGGTCATCCGGAACCCATTTTTGAATGATACTTTTTTGAAATTCCCAGCTATTTTTGACATTGTATTCAGAAGTTGTGATAGAGTCCTTGAGAATCAAATTAAAATTTTGTTCTAAAAATTTGGTGGGAGTATTAATAGTTGTAATAACTATTCTTAAGGGACAGCCATCTTTGTGAATATTTCTCAACCCATAACATCTTGCAAGAACTGTGTCTTCAGGGTTAATATCAGTCCATCTTATATCCTTTCCCACAAGTCCTTTTTTTCTCCAATTGTCAAGCATCTTAAAAGTGTCTCTTATTAATTTTTTTAACGGATTTTCATGCAATAATTCAAAATTATCATTATCAGAAAGCAAATTCTCCATATCCCTGATATAATTCGATTTTTTAATGCAAACAGTAATACTGCCTTTATCAGCATTCATGTAAGCCACATCAGGGTTGCTTCTAAGAAACTCTTTCGTCATCATGAAACCTTTAGAAATTCTACGATCAATATAACTGATATGCAAACTATTTTTCTCAACGAAGCTCTTTGACAAGTGTAAAACCTTGTTTCGGAAATCCTGCTGATCCAAAATAGGAATTTTTTGTATATTTGATTCAACATCGTTTACTATTTCTATCATTTGTGTTACCTTAGTTTTTATCGCACGGTTACTAAAACCTTGACCTAATCTGAGAATATCTGTGACTGAATCAGGAATTTAAATATCTGTCAAATTAACAAACCAAGGATCTTTACCTCCTTCTTCCAAAACCCTATGTAAATTTAAACTTTTTTCTTGAACACTAGTTTGCTGATGAATTAAATTCGAAAGTTTCTTATCATGTTTTTCATCGCTGCTTCAAAATCCTTGATTGAGGAGAATCTGATGCTTTAACATATTAATAATTTCCTTTTGTTACAAACAAACTTCTAATTCACTTCTTATTCTTAAAATTCTTGACTTTAAAAAATTAACATGATTTGAAACATCTTTGATAAATAAATTTAGTAGTGAAAATTTAAAATTTTTTAAAGTGTGTTCAAATTTTCTATTACAAAAATGACTGTGAAAAGAAAAATCTCGAAATTTGTTATCTAGGTAAAATTTTTTTTTAGGTAATACATCGTTTCTTCTACATTCAATCAAAAACCTTTTTTGAAGAATACTGCCTCTTAATTTTTTATTGATATCACACCATAATTGCAGCTTTCTGAACACCTCAGGACCATGTTTAACTCTTATCTGATTAAAAAACATAATATCCTAGAAATGACCTCCAGTCCGAGTCAGCTAAATCAAAATTTACGAAATTTAAATTAGACCAAAATCCAAATTAAAAATCCCATTTAACGTCCAATAATCAAATTGATGCAAAATCCTGTTAAACAAAACAAGAATCCAACGACCAAATTTGGACCACAACCAATGAACGAAAACCAAAAAAACCCTATTGTAATCTGAAACAAAATAGGTTCAGTCATTTCTCTGATTTTAGCAGAACTAGTGATGGAAGATTTGAAGGTTTTTGTTTTTGGGAAATAAGATTTTGTTTTGCCTTTTTATTTTCGGTTTGTCGACGATACCTTATTATGTGTTCCTCTGGAAAAGTTACAAATTGTCATTGATACTTTTAATAGTTTTCATCCAAAACTTCAATTCACTCATGAAATAGAACAGGATTATAAAATCAGTTTTTTGGACATCGAAGTAATTAAGGGTTGGAATGGTAATATTATTACCAATTGGTACAGAAAAAATATATATTTAGGTAGAATTTTAAATTTTCTTTTTGCTCATCCCTTTTAAAACAAAATCGCGTGGGACAAACTGGCAGACTTCTTAATACTAGGATAGAGGAGCACAAAAGTGATGTTCGTTTGGGACGCTGTTATAAAAGTGTTCTTGCCCGACATACAAAGGCATTTGTTGATGTTGACCATGAGTTTGACTGGGATAATGTTCAAATTTTGCATAGTGAAAGTAATGAGAGAAAGAGGGAATTCATGGAAATGCTTTATATTAAAAAACAAAAAAAGTTATCTATTAATTTCAAAACCGATTTGGATGGGTTGAACAAGGGTTATGCTAATATGATTAATTACATATAACGTAGCTGTTTCATAAATTCTGTTTTTCTTTTACTTTCTCTATTTCTGATGTAATTGTGACAGATATTTATATTGTGCTTACAGCAGATTGGCCTACTGACTGATCTGAGTTTCGAAGAACATGTTTTTTTGACTCATATTTATTTTTTCGATTTACGATTGGACCGTAAGACATAAATAATTTGAAATCTACGATTTGAAATCAATGAATATCAACGGTCGAAGAAAGGATTGATTTGTTTCATCAAATCATTTTACAATAAAATTTTCTTGCCTTGATATTTTTCTTTCCTCTTTTTTATTTTTTTCCGGAAATTTTATTTTATTTTATTTTTTTTTAGATAACAATAGGGTTTTTTTGGTTTTCGTTTATTCATTGTGGTCCAAATTTGTCGTTTGATTCTTGTTTCGCTTAACCGGATTTTGCATCGGTAACAAATTTGTAAATCTTTTTTTAGTGCATAATTGCTCTCAAATCGTCATTTATCGCATCTTGAATAGTTTGACCGCAAAATGGAATTTTTTATTTTTTATTACTTTATATATTGTCAAAATTGGAATTTTCGATTTTTCAGAAAAATTTTTAAAGTTTTTATGATAATCTTTGAGGGTTATAAAACCCATAAGGAAAATATTGTTGTATTTTTAAGTACTACGAGCAAATGTAAAGGCAAGTTTTGTATCTTGAAAATAATTGGTGTCTAAAATGTTCAAAATGCGCTCACTTAAATTTTTTATCAAAATTTCTGGCTAACGAACTTGATATTTAGTTCCACCAATGACAACGAACAATCCGTCCTGTCAATCCTTTAGAATGTTATTGTACCAACGAACTTAAACTAAAAATCTACATACAGACAGACAGACGGATATACAGACAGATTCGTAAAAACATGTTTTATTGAATTCTACAGGTCTCGATACGTTTACGTTTTAACAAAATTAGAAACACTTTTAGATACACTTTTAATTGTTGTGTTAGTAAGAAATTCGAGCCGATGTGAAAAATGCAGACGACAGTTACCTTTGCCCCCTACCCCCTCAAATAAAAATATGTGTAAGACCATCTGCTTTTCACGAAATCCTTACTCTCTAGAATTAGTATTGGGTTCTGTATTGTTATCTCTACTCGTATCTAGAGAGAAGGAAGGTCGTCACTCTATTCCTCGTCTGCGTTTCTTTGCTTCATTTTGCCAGTGCCCAGTGGGCACAATGTTTGGCGACATCTTCACGACATCGTTACGACAACTTTACGACAACTTTACGACATCTTATGTCCACGTCGTAAAGGTGTCTTTACGATATCGTAAATAAGTCGTATGACTTGACGATGTCTTTACGATATCGCAAAGACATCGAAACGACATAGACATAGGATGACGTAAAGATGTCGAAAAGATGTCGTAACGATGTCGTAAAGATGTCACAAAATTTTGTGCCCCCTGGGTATGTACACCTAACATAATATCGAAAACTGTTATTGATTCTTATCTATAATCATACTTAAAATACAAATTTATAAGTTTAACTTTCCAATCAATATTCTCATCAAGTGCCGCGTTGTCTGCTCAATATTTCATAACATATAGAAACTTTAAAAATGATGACTAATGCGGCCTTTTATTTTATTAGTAAATATTATGATCAACTTTGTCTTCAAAATATGAACTTTAAAATTAATAAAATATATTTGCATTTGAGCATTATTTATATCAAAAGTTCAATGTAGTGACGCGTTATCTCTCTACACACTTGTAACATATGAAAATTAAAAATAGAGAATAAGAAAATTTTACAAATCTTAATCTTATAATTGTCTTCCAAGTGTACGATATGAAATTCACAAATTTGAATTTAACCCTTAAATGACACTGAGGGTCCTTTGGACCCCGGACCATTTTGGAACGAATTAGAAGAGACGTTGAAGAATACTCAAAAAAACTTCTTAACAAAAATATCAAAAATTAAACTTTTTAGAACAGTTTAAAAACGTTTGGGTCCCAAAGACCCCAAGTGTCAGTTATGTTATTTTTTGGAGGTGTGTCCATGAGGCTTCAAATCTTTAAAAATGAAAACTTCCATTTAGTCCGCCTTTACAGATAAAAATATTGTACGATATGTAAGAAAAAAATGAAGCTTCACACTATGTTTGATTTTATTAATAAGTGTTCACATTTAATTTGACTTTTCAATATACCATTAAAATTTGAAATTTAAATTTGAAATAAATATTTCTATTGAGTGCCATATTGAAAGACAATAATATTGTAGCTATATATGGAATTGGGCTTTGGCACATGATTTTAGAGAGTAAAAGGAAAAATCGATTTCGTTAACCAGCTATTTTTGATAAAATTCAAATATTTAGAATTTTTTTCAAAATTGGTGAGACCACTTTTTTAAGGTTTGAAGATTCTATCGTCATCCATTTATAGTACACAAAAATATGAGCAATTTATTCGACGACTTTTTTTGATGAAATAAAAATGAACAAATTTATAGCATTTTCAATATTTAAAAAACCAAACAAAAATGGACACTTAAAGCCAAACAAAGCTTGATAGGGGAAAATGCCAACATTAGAAAAACTATAATTATTCAGGGCTCTACAATATTGCACAAACACCTTTTTGAATTTTATTTTAAAAAATCGAAAATTTCAATTTCAATCACACAAAAGGTAATGAATTATTACATTATTATTTTTAACAAAAAAGTATTAGTTTTATGCGAAAATGACTTTTGCGGGTTTCATCAAATGTTGACTTTTTAAGGCCTTTTGAGTCAGGAAAAAAAGTTCTTACGTCGGTGTCTGTCTGCCTGTAATTGATACAAGCTACGAGAATAAATCAGACAAAATTTATTGAACCAAAAAAGATTCACAAATTCTCTACGGATATATTTTTGATAGGAAGCGCAGATTTTTTTCAAATGTAAAAACAAGATAAAAAATTTATACAATTCGTGCCCTAATACTACAAAGTTTCTGGTTGGATCCCGGCCGGGCTACCCCTGGAACCGGGCGGGAGCCGCTCGGGCTATATTTTTCTCGAATCACGTAAAGTGCGCCCGGCCGGTCACTGGCCGGGCCAACCCTGGTTATATCCCATGGTCGGGAACCGGCTGGGCACTGGTCAGGTTAATGTTTTTGTAGAAATTACACATTTTTTAAGAGCCGTGATATTATCAAAGACGTAATTATGGACTTCGCAAATAAAATTGATACTCGTAGTTAAAATCAACCTCATTTCAGTAACTAGTTTGAATCACCCACTTAGTGCGCAAATAATTATTATTTTAAATTAAAATTTATTCTTGTGTATATAGTTTTTACTTTCTTTCTTCCTAACCTTAAATTACCACTTGGCTTCCAAATTGCTCTGAGATTCTATCACCAGGGAATAAAATTTCACTCCAATTTTCTTGCTAGAATTGGTTCACTTGATTTGACTTTTAAAGTACACCGTCATTTTTACGATGAGCTTTAAAAGACAAAACAAGTTACGAATTTCTCGCTTGAAGCAACATTTCCTAACCGCTTTTTGGCCGGATTACCCGACCGGATTCCGGCCGGTATTGAAGCCGGTATCCTACCAGCTTACCGTGACGTTTTTAGCCGGATCCCGGCCGGATTTCCCGACCAGCGCCCGGCTTAAAGCGGGGCTTTCTGTCTGAGACCCAGCCGGATCCCTGATTGAATTTCTACACGGGTTATATTAATTTTTCTAAGAAAGCTCCTAATTCTTTTTGATAAACATTGTACATACGAAAGACTCAAGCTTATATCTTTTTTATTTAGTGCTTTTCACCACTTTGACTTTTTACTCTTACTAGAATCGTTATAAATCTCATGTGTTCTTTCTTTAATTATACTGATTATAAGAGGTAATGGATTGTTGTTGTAAAGTTTTAAATTAGTCTCATTTTTTGTTCAGAAGAAGTATGTTGCTTTCCTTAATTTCATGAGTAAATTGTACCGATTCATCAATGCTGTTAAACACGTTGATAAATTCCTAAATTTTGACAATCTCATCAGAGAAGGTATTAACATAGATTTGTGTAAAATTTGACACACGCGATGAAAAAGAAATCAAAAGAAAAAAGTTGCGTTAAAAATTCGCCCACGCAGCGGGCAGATTTTTTTACTGTTAATGATGTTTTTCATGATTGAAGCCGAAACTACTCATCCTATCAAAAAGTGGTTAAACACAAATTTGTAGATTCTTTTTGAATGCACAATTTAATTTTTTAATTTTTCATTATTTTATATGCTGTTAAACTTTAAATTTTGGATTTTTCAAGAAAATTCGAGAATTTATGATAATATTGTAGGACATTCAAAAGGCAACATTTTTCTTCTCCTCACTTTATTCCATATCGGGCGTTATTTGGCATAAAATGTTCATTTTCGTGTGTTTTATGCAATTTTGTAAATGCTACGACTCTGTTCATTTTTGATTCTATAAACTAAACTACCTTTATTTGTCAGTGATGCAAAAAGATGATAGAATAATTCTCACAAACTGGTATGAAAAACCAACCTTTTAAGGTCAGTATTTAAATTACAACTCACAACATCCTTTTGAACAAAAAATAGGACTAATCAAAAATTTAATTTACATGGGCATGCAACTTAGTAATATTCAGTTCAGGAAAAATAATATTAAACAAACTAAAGAAAAAATGTAGCGGTTGTTATTTACCTCATAAAATGTAAAGTTTGTTCAAAGATTTACATGTGTGAAACTAACAGAGGACTTGAAACGCGAATAGCCAAACAAAAAAGTGATTGCAGAACCGGTAATAACAACAAAAGCCTATCTCATCATACTTGATCTTTTGGTCATTATCTAGATTTTAATATAATTAGAATTTTAGAAAAAAAATTATTACTTATAAAAAAAATGAAAGAATTCAATTATATAAAAAGTACAATAATTAGTGCGTTAATTTACAAACTGCAAGAATGCATATTAATGACGTTTATCAGAGCTTATTAAATTTATTTGTTTTTCAATTTCAAAGATTTTGGCGCCTGCTGTGGATTTAGCTATAATGACTATGATGATTCAATATCCAAACATATAATTAAATGTGACGTCATATCACCTTTTCTGTGCTGAATATGTTTTCTCAAAATGTCGTCCTGGCTCAGTTCATAACTCGAGATATATACCCATCAAGAGAGTTCGCAATCACAAAATTACAGTTATTGATCCATTGACCTTTGATTTTAAAAGGTCTGCGCACAAATGTAGGAAAAATACAAAGACCGAACGCGTTGCGCCAGGTAAATACATAATTAAGCGCGAAGCATGAGGTAGATGCATAATCGAGCGCGAAGCGCCAGATAAATTCATCATCGGGCTTCATTTCATTTTTCTTCTTTTTCAATCCATACATTTGATAGAATTGGTAGAATGCTACTTGGTGGAAAGATGCATATAATAATGAAAAACGGGTTACGAAAGAGATCCTATTGTCGTGTTTGGTATAACAATAGCCTACGATTTTCTAAGGTTACCTGTGAGCTTTAGAAAGCAGCAGTTGAAATTCATTCCCAGAAGATGAAACATTTTATTTTTCCGAGTAAAAAGTTTCAACTTTATTCTAAAGAAGAAAAATTCATAGGACGTGCTGCAGAAACGCATTGTCCGACACAAAACAATGAGTTTTTTGCATCGACTCATCATCGGCGATGAAGAATCGATCTATTACGATAATCCTTAAAGACAACAATTATGGAGTATGTATAGTTAATCCAGTCCATCAGTTAAAAAAATGTGTTTGGTTCAAAGGAAAAAAAGGTGGCGTGTATGAGGATATCCTATGGCCGTGCAACAACATTACCGGGAATCTTTAAATATTCGAGCTGATACTTCTGAGCCGAGCTCTAAAATAAAAATGATCGACGTAGAACGAAGGACACAAGCTTTTGATTCTGTAGCATGACAACATAAGTCTACTACTGCTTCATGCAGCTCACACACAGCGTTATATAATATTGGATAATTGTTTTACCAAACACGACTATGGGATCTTCAGCGAAAACTTTTAACAAAGGGTGGAAACTTTTCCCCATACCCACATATATTGAATGGAGAAATGGAACATACATAAAAAAGAAGGGTGAAGGGGGTGTGAAAGATGTTAGACAAGAGGGGTCAATAGATGATATGGGTAGGGCCTAAAGAAGGTAAAATTGAAAGGGAAAAGTAGAGAAAGGAGTGGGGAAATATAAATTTACGTGCTACATAATTGACCAGATGCATTCATAAGAAGTTTGGTAACTGTATCCGTAACGGAATATCGAACCGCAAATCCTGCTAACTAGGTGCTTATCTTCTGACAACACAGTTACTCATACATAGTTGTTGTTCATGACATAGTTGATACTGCACTTCAAAATCCTCATCCAGGTAATGCTAGTGCTACATCCTACTGCATAAGTGCAATGAAACAAGTGCAATTAAAAATAAGTGCAAATCTAACAGTTATCTTTCGAGTGTACACAAGTTTTATAATTCATTTTCTTACAGTTCTCGCTGCCTGGGTTAATCATCGCGATATTCATCCTGATCAAATTCAAGCTCCTGTTCATAATAACTTTCTTTCCACGAAGACAGATAATAATATCAAAAATGGTAACTGGCTCTCCTGTGGATTGGTTTTTGCTTCATGGAGAACTCGTACCTGATTCAAGAATTGTATCATGAAATGGTCCACATGGGTACACTATTGTTGATATCGATAATAGCGAACGTTTTTATGCATGGCTTAAACCTTTTTTGTATCATAACGAGTCTATAAGTAGGAAGCATATTGGTGATTTTCAAGTGTTCCTCTCTGTTGTATCAAGAGTAGGTATGCATGACTCGAAGCTGATCTTACGCCTGCCAATGAAAGGTCAACACTCAACTCTCGGAAACTTCTATTCCATAGCGACAATTTACACAGAAATCTAGGTTTGCAACCAGTTGGGCAAAGATCAGCATATTTTCTTCGGAACATTTTTTTATGAGGGACAAAGTTTTTTCTCATTTACGAAAAGCGTTATCAAAAACAAATAATTCCCTTTCTCGGTGAAACCATTGTAGGCACGAAAATGTTTTCCCAAGCTTAGTAATTGATTCCCTCAAAAATATCTACAACACTTTTTAATGTGGTTGCCTAATGCGAGATATAGTTTGTTTTTTTATCGTAGAAAATCAATTTAAAAAAATAATAAATGACCGTGATGTTCCCAGAAATAAGGAAATTAATGCCCAAAGCAAAATCAACGCCTAAATTCGTTTGCACGTTTCCATTCTACTTTGAACTGTTATTATTAATAAATTAGTTTCTAGATCTCAAATTTATTTTCGTGTTAATATTCGACAAATTCGCGTTCATACAATTCTAATTATTAGAATTACGGCTGAAATCATAATGGAATAAAGAAAGTTATAATTTAAAACAATTGATTAAAAATAAGAAGAATGTACAAAAAAGGAGGATCTTCTAATATAAACATGAGTTTTTGACAACGAAGTCCAACTTTTAACTTAGTATTGAATTTTAAAACAGATTCATTTTTCAAGGAATAGATAAACTTATGAAAAATTATTTTAATCTAAAACAATGAAAAGAATAACGTGAACCAGTTGCACTTTTGATCAAAGAGATATTTCTTAAAAGATTTTCTCCAACAAAGTTTAACTTTTAAGCTGAAATCTATAAACTTTCAATAAAAAAGTTAATTTTTAACCAAAAACTTGAAGTTTTTCCAAAAATCTACCCATTAGTTAAATTATCTTTAACTAAAAAGATGGATTTCTAACAAAATAGTTACACTTTTAATCAAAGAGATGAGTTTTACAAAAAAGGCGAATCCTCCAAAAAAAAAAAAATAGATTTTGAACAAAGGGTTTCAAATTAAGATCAAGATGTTGAATTTTTAAAAGAACATAAATTTTCAACGAACAATGTAATAGTTGATAATTCAATCGAAAAGGCCTTAATTCTGAATTCAAAATGCTGAAGTTAATCTAAAAATCACGAATTGTCAACAAAATATTTAAATCCTGAACCAAGGCAGATTAGCTTCCAACTAAAAATATAAATATTCAACCAAGAAGGTTCATTTTTGAGACCGAAGAAGATCTTTCAAGCGAAAAGTTACATTTTCAACTAAAGAGATATTGTGAACTTAAATTATCGATCTTAAACCAAAGAAATTAATTTCGAACAAAGTTGAAAATTTTTATGCAAATAGTGTGAACTTTCGAACAAGAAATATTAATTCTTAGCAAAAAAGTCATATTTCATAAGTTCACGCAGAAAGAAAGGATTGAATACGCAAAATAGTTAAATTTATTTAAAAAAAAACAATTTTTTAGAAAAGAGTAGAATTTCCGGCTAAACGAAAATTATTCAGTAAAAAAAAAAATTTAATACGGAATACAAATTTAGAATGACTATTTCGTTTGTAAATTTATTTTTTTTTTATCTTAAAGCTTATATCCACATCATTTTTTTGGGTTTCTTGAAAAGTTTCCCAAAGATCTTTATAAGTTTTAAATTTGTCAACAAAGTATCTATAAAATATTTGAGAAATCGATTTCAAAAGGATTTTTTAAAACCTACTATTTGTAAAAAAGCTTCCAAAATTATAAAGATGCCTTAAAATCTTCGATATTCTCCTTTGTCAATTTTGAAAATCTTAAAAAAATGAATTAATATTTTTTATAATAATTTTTAACAAAAAAGTCATAGTTGATAAGTTCACGCAAACAAAAATATTGAATGTGCAAAAATAGTTAAATTCATTCAAAAAGACCAGTGTTTTCGCGAATAGTTGAATTTTCAAGAGAAGAAGATTATGCATTCAATCAAAACAAATTTTAATACAATATACACATTTCGAATGAATAGATTGTTTGTAAATTTATATTATTTTTTTATAATCTTATACAAAAATAATTTTTTAGGGTTTCTTGAAAAGTTTTCCGAAGATTTGTTCAAGTTTTAAATTTGTCCAAATAGTATCAAGAAAATATCCAATAAATCTAATTCAAAAAGATTATTTAAATCCTACAATTTTTTAAAAAAGGTTCTAAAATTATAGAAATACCTTAAAATATTCGAAATTCTCCTTTGCCAATTTCGAAAACCCTCAAAAATTGTAATTCTTTAAAAATCTGCAAGTATAATTTGCAAGGAATTTCATTCAGTTACCTATCATTTGTCTTATCATGATAAGGTACCCTGGTGCATCATACGCTCATTACGTTACCGACCAAGAGTAGTTTAACGCTGACCGCTACATACCAATCATCGAAACGCACCGCCTAAGTGATTACCATAACTAACTTATCGGTCCTATTTATCTAGCGATATTTAATTTTTCAGTGGTGCGATAGAGCGCATTTAAAATCCTACGGAATGAGCAAAGGAGAATCAAAAGATATTAATTAGAATTTGATATGTCTATAACGTGCCATCGTCCCACCCCCACATCCATGCACAATTTCGTTGTTAATAATTGCAATTTAGAACCATTGCATTTTTTGGTGATACGACAGAGCGTATTTGGAGTCTTGCGGAATGAGCCAAGGAAAATAAAAAAAATAATAACTATAATTTTAGATACCTATAGCTTTAACACCAGCGTTGTACTACCCCCCCCCCCCCCCCGCCGGTTTGTATATATGTCAATTAATTGGGATACATTTTTTGCGTTGCGATCGTGATGCAACACCAGACATTCTTCCCACAACTGCAGTACCACACACTTTGCTCGCACATCTAACAATGATATCTGGGATCATAATCCACCATGTGCTCTCCACATCTTTATTACTTATGAGCGCCTTCCAAGCAGCCCGATTTATGCGTTCTTTTATTTTTTCAAAAAGCGCACCAGCTTCACTTCCCACTTTGCTTAGTTGTGAACTCCGATATTACAGTGGAGGCATGCTTTATATAAGTGTTGCGATGGTGCCCATTTAATTGCTGTTGAAGGTTACGTACTTAAAAGTGACGTTTTCGAAAAAAAGGAGAAGCCTAGTATGTAACCAGCCCCACTCCCACCTGAACAATTGCAATAAATCCTACAGTTTTGTGCAGTAGAATTTTTTCTTTGTTGTGCAATGGAGCGCATTTGGGGCGAAATCGAATGGGTTAAGGAAAATGCATAAAAAGTAGGGCTGGGGCTAATGCAACGTACCTGCATTTGAGAGGGTTCGAGCGATGGGAACTAAGAAAAGTGAAAGCGCGAAGCAATAGCATCAAGGAAAAAATCCCAATAATCACACACCTTATTATGAATAGTAAACATTCCTCCAAATCATAATAATCGCACACCATATTAGACATAGTAGATACTTTCCAATTAGGAAACCCATTCAGAAAAAATTAATAATAGGCACCAAAAGAGCTAATTAAGAATTAGGCATGCAATTATAATGTTATTAATAGTGGCGGTTGTAGATCAGTAGTGGGTTAACTGAATAATGCTGAATATCATAATGATAATAATGATGATCATGTTTATTAGAATAAAGACTGTAAAAGCTAGGTGAAAGAAGAAGCTTGGAATAAACATATGATGAATGATACAATATTTTATTTTATCAATAAATATTAGTTTTAACTTTGATTTCTAAGGAAAGTATACAAAATTTACTATTTATATTTTGAATACATTTTTCTTTTTAGTCAGTGGATTAACTTAGTGCAACGTAACCAGCTTAAAGCCTTGCAACATAATGGTAATTAAAATTTTAGATTTAACAAAATATTGTAATTCTCAATCGCAACCCTTTCGGGGCAATGAGTCAGTCTCTTCAGAGACCTTCTCCCTCAACCTATCCAGATCATTGAATCAGCCATATTAATAAGGTTCCAAGGAAATTTTCTAAGTTTTCGACTCTCTTGACATTTTCAAGCCATCCGTTTTCGATAACTTGAGATGCAAATATGCGAAATCAGGAGACTAAGAGAATACGTTAGGGGGATAAGAAGCAGATGCGGAAAATAAAAGATTTAGGGAGGGAGGTGGTTCTGTAAGGAAGGAAAAAGAAATTAAAATGAAGCACATAAAGATTAGAGATGTGAACGGAAAGGACGGAAAAAAGGCTGAAGAAAGTGTACGGCAGGTCGGAAATGGAAACAGGTGATAGTGGGAAGGTTGGAGGAATTGGAAAGCATGGAAACCTCATGTTGGGTAAAATTGATTTATACTATACTGTTTGGCAAAAGTTCGGCCTACTATCGAATAAAAGCTGTCGTCCGCTAAGGCGCCTTTAGTAGCAATGGAAAAACGAAAAAGTATGAGTAAGTTAGAGCTGTAAATCGAGAGACCAGGTTCAAAACAGCACAGAAAGAAAAACAAAAGTTAAAATTGGTTGCAGGTAAGACTGGCAAAGGTAAAAAGTTAAACATATTTCGGCGAAAGTTATATCGAGGTTAGTAGAATAATTCTGATCTCGTGTACTGCGTCATGCTGAAGTTAGCAAATTTAAGTAAAACATGTAGAACCAGCAACAGGAATACCAAAAAATTTTTCTTATTGATATATCTCCTCCAAAATCAATTACACTATTATAAACAAATAAGAACATATTTAATACCATGTAGCAAAAATCTCAAAAAACAACTGACAGATGAGAACATCCATTTCTCTCCAATTTGATTAAGTTAAACGACGATAGATAGCGCTGGCGTCGTAATTCTTGCTACACCTCGAATGAAAATGAAGTAATTATAAGGCAAAAGATTATCTAGGCAAGGTTACAAATTGGAAATTATCTTCGATTCATGTAAAGTTTATCTGACAAGGTTAATTTTTGTTGCTTCAAATCTTTCACCTGGAATCGACGTAAACTTCATCTTTCATTTTTTTTGTGCAAACTGCAGGAAGTCTTAAAATGAAAAGAATGTTGATTTCTCCGTAAAGGTCCTGAACATCATAATACATTTGGTCCTTCGCTAGCAAGGGAATAACGGAGAAAGATTAGGCTGCAGAAGACAAGGAGTTGGATCATGTGGATGAGAAAATTGGAGATCCAGATGCGGCTCAGAAGAAGGAGGATCAAGAATAGTTCAAAAAGGAGCACGAACATGATAATGATAATGATAACGTTGATGGCGCTTATTATCATAAACACGGAGAGAAAGAGGAGGAAGAAGAAGCTTCAAATGGATCCAGTGAAGTAAATGTTCAAGTTGCAGTAATATAAAGCTTCATGCACATCCTAACAAATTTAGTGACAGAAATTTGTGGAACATGTCAAAATTATTGTTTTGAAAATAGTAAGTTTCTCTCCTCTTTTAAATGGATTGCTTAATCATTTCTTATGTTATCAAGTTTTCTTCTGGGAACGATAATGTATTACCTTTATAACTTAATTTACGGCGGTTGTGCTGAATGATAAGCAAACACTTTTGTTGGTTCCATTAGTAATAAATTAAGCAGATATAAGAAATTCAGGTTTTAGGAATCTTCTCCCCTTCACTTGATTGCAAATAATAAATCAAAGCAGCCGCTTATCACGAAATTATTTCCTTCCAGCATTAGTCTTGGGCTATTTATTGTTATATCTGCTCGTGCCTATAGAAACAATGAACACCGTTTATTTATTCCTTGCCTGTGTTACTTTGCTCAATTTCGCAAGTATGTGTACCTAACATAATATCAAAAACTGTTATTATTTCTAATCTTTTATTTGGCTTAGAATTTAAATTCATACCCAGTGGACACAAAGTTTGGCAACGTCTTTACGACATCGTTACGACACCTTTACGACAACTTTACGACATCGTTACGACAACTTTACGACATCCTATGTCCATATCGTTAAGGTGTCTTTGCGATATCGCAAAGGCACCGAAATGACGTGGACATCGGATTTCGTAAAGATGTCATAACGAGGTCTTAAAGACGTCACCGAATTTTGTGCCCACTGGGTAATTTGAACTTTGCGATCAATATCTTTATTAAGTGCCGCGCTATCATCGCAAAATCTTATAACATATAAAAATTTAAAAAAAGATAAATATCACTATATTTTATTTTATTAATAAATATGATTTTAAACCTTGAATTCTAAATATGCCACATAAAATTTACAACTAATATTCGTATATAATTTTTTTACTAAATAATTTAACGTGGTAAAATGTAACCCGATTACAAAGTTACAATGTGTAGTAATTTAAAATTGGGAACTAACGCAATTTCATAACTCCTAATCTAGAAATTGTCTTCCGAATGTACAATATAAAATCTACAGTTATGAATGTGATTTTTCATTAGATTTATATTTTCATTTAATGCCACGCTGTTAGGTTAGAATATGGTAACATATGGCTTTAAAAAAAATAGGGCTTGTCAAATTTGACTCTGATATTCTAGTATGGAATAGAAGCTTCTAATCTCTCCCCCCTCACACTTACTTATGGTGGGAGGGGGACCCTACAGTTTAAGGTGGGATCCGAAATTCCAAGAGCAACAGCTTTAAGTAATTAGAGCATCTTTTTCTCTAGGGGTACCGGTCCCACGACTCTCCGGAGATGAACCCCTTGCTCGGCTAGTGTTCACCGTATGGGCCGCCGAGGCTCTTCCAGGTTGCGAGGCGGGAATCAAACCCGCAAACCGATGGTTTGGGTCCAAAACCCACGGTTTACCACTTACGACCATCGTCCCACTTTATGTGAATCTTATAACATTTGGAATTCAATGAATTAAAATGAATGCAATTTTTGATTTTATTAATAAAGATTGCTCTAAAAGTTAGCCATCGAATGTTATATATAAAAATTTCTCTTCAAATTTTCACTTTAAGTTTGGTTCAAATAAATATTTTCGGTTAGTTACACGTTACCAGATGGAAAATTTGTGGCTTTCGCAAAAATTCTGAAGGTTTTCGATGAAAACCCGATTTAGGTGATTTATGACACTTCACACTATTTAAGTTTTTCCTTTCAGCGAAAATAGCCAGCCGAATAAAATTTGTAATTCTTGTCCATGACATTTTAACTCATCATCCATATTCACTTTAGCTACCGCCCTCCGATTACCATGTAGTCGGATCTTTCCGAAATTTCCTGAATGGAAATAGCTTTATTGGTGAGAGGAGTATCAAATATCACCTTAATCGGTTTACGTCAAAAAGCAGCAGACTATTCATGAACGCAGTTTAATAAAGTTGGTGAAAAACTGGCAAAAGGTCATAGAGACAAATGTAAATTATATAATAGATTAAAGTTTTTTTCTTTATGCAAATGCTCATGATCAACTTTCTGCGAAAAAACCGAACGGATTTATTTACCAACTTATTGGAGCAGCGGTTACGTAAAAAGTTTGGCGTGATAACGATAAAGCTAATAAAAGAATGATATAAGGACAAATTAGGTAATAAGATAAAAAAGGGGGGGGGGGAATAAAGGGAAATCAAAGAGAAATCGGTTAAAGCGTATATGGAAGCGAAGGGCGGGACATTCAGGAGAAAATAATGTTAAAACAAGTTATAGGAGATAAAGCAGTGAATTTTTGTAAGGGTAGTGAGAACGGAAAATCGCAAGGGATACATGGAGAAAGAAGTAGAAAAAGCTACACAACTGATACCGTGCATAAATTAAAATTTTAGTGAGTGGATCCGAAACTGATAAAGCAACCACAAATCCTGCTTCTTAAATGCTTATCGTCGTCATAAAATAATGAAAACCTTAAATTTTGTATTTAATTGTTAAATGTGCGTTTTTAGTGAAACGTTGCAGATCCATGCGAATCACAGCCAAGTTACTAATTTTATAATTTATCAAATTGAGAGAAAACAGATAATAGGATTTAAATAATTAAATAAAAACAGACCTTTAAAATATAATTTTAATAATTAATTAGGTAAGTAGTAAAAATCGTGATCTTTTCCATAAAATTAAATATAAATTGGCAATTCAACACTAGAGAGAAGTGTAATTATGACTTCACTAATACCTAAAGTAGGAAAGAAAATAATAAGATATTTTAGGAATTTAAAATGTACGTAGCAGAAAATTTGCACCGAAGTATTCGAACCTTATATTTACATTAAGTGTTTGACAGATACAAAAAAATCTTAGTACACTACTTGCACTATTTTTGTTTGATTAATTTATTAATTTTGACAAGTTTACTGGACGTTTCTGTAGTATGGGCGATTTAAGCCATTGAGCGCAAAAGGATCATTGTACCACGAGAGGGTAATAGCTCCTGTCAGCAGAAAATCCTTTGATCATAAATTAGGGTAGACTAAAATAACGTAATGTTTGTTTTTTTGATAACGCACTCCCCTAAACTTGTTCTGTGACCTTAAAGTGTCTCAAAATGATTGAAATGAATCACTAATGTTAATTTTCATGCACATAATAATTTTTTGGCAGAGAATACAACTAATAATGATCAGGAAAAAAATGGACTTAATTAGGCCAAAAAGACTACACCTTGGCTTCAAAAAGTACACTTCATAGAGGTTACCTAAGTAACATTCTCATCTAATGAAATGAAATTAAAGTATAGCATTTTTCTAATAACTAGAAATATATCGTTTTTAAACTTAACTGTCATTTGAGAAGTATACAAAATTGAAAATCGTACCTGAAGTTAAATTTTCATCAAATGTGCGATTAGGAATCATTTCTTACCTGAGATTATTTCGAGAAATCTATTAAGTTAACCATAAAAACTAGCAATCCTGATAGAAATAAAATTGAAATATCCTCAAGATAGAATGTTAAGGCGAAGAGGATACCCTCAAATGAAGATCTCATAAGCATAGTTCAGAACCATCTATCTTCAGGGAAAACAAAACATGGAAGTGCCAGGTAAGTATAGTTTGTGCGAGAACATTTTAAATGAGCGATGAAACATCTTCTAAAATATAGTTTCCTCATTCCGCACATTGATGACTCTCTTCATTGTCATTTGAAAACTACAGCCTATATTAGTATCTAGCACTGGTGAATTTCAAATCTTGAGTGTGCCACAGATGGACTCTGCTACCGGGCTTGCTCAAGCTTCTGCTATCGCAGAGCATGTTAAATTATGGTACATTGTTGACCGTTATAGTGAGATTATGTTTCGATACACACAGAAAAAAGTTTTGATTCGAAACCAAAAGTGGGCTTGTTTCCAGGTGTAACATAAAGAAGACTAGCTCCGCTAAAAACTAGCATGGCTTGAAATCTTTAAAATGAACAACTTATAGAACTGCAAGTTAGATCCGACGTAGTCTTGAAAGTAGTCAGTAGCGATAATATGAACTAACATCAAGCCACTGCATTGTTTAGAAACTAGTTGTTAGCTAGAAGGTAGGCTAACATCAAGCCGCTGCAGAATCTTATAAGTAGTATGTAGCCAGACTGTGGACTTGCATCAAGTCACTTTATCAATTTAAAACAAGTGCTAAGTATAACCTACTAGAGCTTGTATAATAAATAAAATTACGTCATTAAAAATTAAGTGACTGTTTCAGTATTATGAAATACCATTATGAAATACGGGGCGAGCTCTTTGGTTTGAAGCCAAAGAAGTGGCAGTGGCGGGAGTTTCAGGCGCGGACTCAACTGGTACATAACGTTTAAAGTCAGATGCTGTTACGTCGAAATCCTTTGAAATTAGCTATAGCTGTTCACAGGTATAATAGCTAGACCATGATGGCTAAAGCGAGCCTCATTGCCTTCTTATTTAGAGCCCAATCTTGCTGCATCTGGCCGAAGGCCAAGTGGGGCTTGTTTTGAGTACAACAGACTAAGGGATAGCCATAATTGTATTTTTTTTTAAACTGGAGACCCTTAATGGCTCTTTTGAAGACATAAGTATTGTTAAATTTTAGACATCAACTTAATTTAAGGCAAAAATAAAAGCAAGACCACCATAGATGTGAGACTTTTTTCTGTGTACAAGCAGTGTTAAGACTGGTAGAGTTCTGGAACGAGCGCTATGAGAAAGATTTGCTGTGCTTTGCTTGCAGACATCATATCCCTAAAATAATGCTCGAATGTGTATGCAAAGAATGCCTTGATCCACCATCTGGACCAGAGACTCCATTATTCAAAAAGTTTAGTGAAGCGTGGGAGTCTTTTGATAAGACAAGATTCTAAATTTCTATAAAGGACAATCGAATACCTTCGAAACTGCGATCAGAAAAGAACGACCTAATTAAATTTGCAAATTCGCAGTTTATAGAAAATTATCAACCACCTAATGACTATCGCGAATTACTTGACTTCGGTATAATTTTTAAGGAGATTTTCGAGTTCGCGGAATATGTTTTATGAGTCTAGGCTAGCAATACAATGACTTATGTTTAATTAACAAATTAGTGAGTTACAAGTCCATCAATGCCAAAATATTAAAAGTCGTGGTGATTTTTTTACTTTGGAAAGCACTTCGATTTTTCGAAATTATGCAATTGAATTCTCCATTCTTAAGCACAGATCCTGCCCTCTGGCTTGTTAACAAACACTACGTTGATGCTTTTACCGTCGATAGTATACTTAAAGTTTTCAACGTCGCTGCAGAAAGAGCCCTGGCTTTAATGCAACGGTTCAACTGGTCTCTGCCTAAAATAAGAAACAGCTGCAAATACTTTATCTATAAATCCAGCAATACATTGAAGAATTGTTTGCATGCGATAAATATATCCCTAAAAAAGAAAGATATATTCAATTAAAAAACTGAATCGGGGAAAAATCTAACAAACCTCACTTCTCGTCTGTAAGCTTAACGCTTTCTGTGAAATCGATATTTTTTAGAAGAATTAAGAAATCCTTTAATTTCTTAAATGAGTCTTGAACATTGTAGTTATATATTATTATTAATTGCATTGGGTCAACTTTTTTCCTGAGCATAAAGTGCCAACAGTTGCATTACCTGGCAAATAAATATTATATTTACAATAATTAACAATAGTTAATCATTTTAAACATTTTTTGATACTTTAAGGCCTCAGGACCATGATTTAAAATTATTTTAAAAAGAAAAGAAATATATCTATTTACTTTTTCACCGAATAGAAGGCGCATCTAGGCTCATAATATCTTTAGCGTCATCAACACACCAATCAGCATTACCTCCTTGAAGCGACATCAGATGTACTAATGCAAGAAAACAAAAAAATATTGGCGAAGACAAGCAGCAGGATCATGCAGATGAGAAAGTTGGAGATCGAGATGCGGCTTCAAAGGTCGAGCAACAAAAAGAATTTAAAGAGAAGCAGGAGCATGATGATGATAATAATGATGTTGATGATGTCAATCATAATAAAGAAAGGGGGACGGACAAGAAAAAACAACCTTGAAATGGACCTATTGAACTAAATATTTCAGTTGTTAGTATGAAACTTTAGGCAAATTTTAACAAATTTGGTAATAAAACTTCGTGGAAAATGTGCAAAATAAGCTTGAAAGCACAAAGATAATAGTTCAAATTTTTCTTTAAAAATATGTTTTTCTATTTTCAACTGTATTGGAAAATCATTCCGTATGTGTTATCAAGTTTTTTTAGGTGAAAGATACTTTATTACCTTTATAGTTTAGTTTGTAACGGTTGAACTGAATGACAAGCGAACACATTTGTGGGTTTTATTAATAATAAATTTAGCAGATATAAGTAATTCAGACATCAAAAATCTTTTCCCCTCCACTCAGTTGTGAATAATCTATAAAATGATCTGCTGCCGACGAAATTATTCCTTTCCAGCATTAATGTTTTTTTATATATAATTATATCTGCTGGTACCTAGAAATGATGAAGGTCGTCACTTTATTCTTTGCCTGCGTGGCTTTGCTCAATTTTGCAAGTATGTGTGCCTAACATAATACCAAAATCTGTTATTAATTCTATCTTTTGATTATTTTTTAGATTGAAATTCATAATTTGAACTTTACAATGAATATCTTTATTAGGTGCCCGGTCGTCATTTTAAAATCGTGTAACATATGGAAACTAAAAAAACTGATGATTAATGCAATGTTTTATTGTATTAATAATTATTATTTTCAACTTTGACTTCTAAATATAACAAATAAAATTTACAATTAATATTTTAATTACAATTTTATTTGGTCAATAGTTTAACGTAATGCGACATAACCAAAATGGAAACTTTAACGTATGGTAATTAAAAATTCGAAAGCAACTCAATTTCATAATTCTTAATCTTAAAATTGTCTTTCAAATATGCAATATAAAATCTGCAGTTGTGAATTTGATATTTTATTCGATTTATATTTTGATTTTGTGACACGTCATCTGATTAGAAAGCTATAACATATGGAATTATTAAATTTAAGGTTAACGCAATTGTTAACTTTTTTTATAAATAACAGTCTAAAATTTTCTCCTAATTGTACGATAGAAATTTTTTAATTAAAATTTGTGCATTCTTAATCAATATTTTCATGTAGTGCCTAGTCGCCAGATAAAAATCTGGTAACATATGGAATGGAAGGAATGAAAATCATAAAAAATGAAAACCATTAAGTTCATCATGTGGCGTTCGAAGAAGTTCTGAGGCTTTCGTTGAAAGCCCGATTTGGGTGATTTACGACACTCCTTACTTGTAAAGGCTTTTCCATTGAGAAAAAATAGCTACCTAAATAAAATTTGTAGGTCTTGATTTGTAGGTTGTGGGATCTTTTTGAATCTCCCCAAATTGAAAAACTTTTACTCATGAGAAGAGTGTCGAAGATCACCTAAATCGGTTTTTTATCGAAAAACATCCAACTTTTCACAAACGCGGTTTAATAAAGTTATCGAAAATATGATAAGAAGTCATGGACAGAAATGTAAACAATGTAATGGAATAAAGTTTTTTTTTCTTTATACAAATTATCATGATCAACTGGCTGAGAAAAAATTGAACGGACTAGTTTGCTAACCTAATGGAGGGGGAGTTACGTAAAAATTTTGGTAGGATAACGACAAAAGTGATAAAGGAATTATGTAAGGCAAAATGGGTAATGAGGTACAGCACTGAATTTGTATGAGGGTAGTGGAAAAAGAAAACCGTAAGGGAAAAGTGAAAAAAAGTAGGAGAACTTCCATTTATCATATGTGTCGATTATACCGATTATATACTCAGTGGGCACAAAGTTTGGCGACTTTACGACATCGTTACGACATCTTTACGACATCCTATGTCCATATCGTTAAAGTGTCTATACGATATATTAAAAAAGTCGTATGATCTGACGATGTCTTTACGATATAGCAAAGACACCGAAACGACATGGAAATATGATGTCGTAAAGATATCGTAAATTTGTCGTAAAGACGTCGCCAAATTTTGTGCCCACTGGGTAACTCTCTCACATTTCCACTTTACTTTCGCTAATACGTTGCTTGTTGGAAATGTTCATATATATTATTTTTAAGTTTTTTGTCAGTCAAGTAGAAGTTCAAATAAAGTGAAAAGCTACACAATCGACTTTATCGAATTTAGTGAGTGGACCTGAAGCTGATAATGCAACCAAAACTTCCGCTTCTTGAGTACTTATCTTCTGAGTGTTAGTTTTCCAGTGTACAAAAATGTCACAAATATTTTTTTTACAGAAGTGGGTGCAATGAGTAATGACGGAGGAGCTGGAGGTAGCAGACGAGGTCCTCTTGATCGGGGTAGTTCTACTTTGCCAAATCCCCCTCTAGGTAATGCCAATACTCCATTTCAATGCCTGAGTGTTTACGTTTCAACAATTATTTTTCTAGTGCAAATAAATTTTATATTTTTTTTTACAGATATGGCTGCTTGGGCTAACCATCGTCATAATCATGGTACTGGAATTCAACGTCCAGTTCGTGGTCATCCTGGTCGCCAGAAAGAACAGATACTAATAACAAAAGTCGTAAATAACGATCTTGCAAGGTGGTATGTTGTTATGGGAGAACTCGTACCTAATTCAAACATTACGAGATGCAATGCTCCATTTGGGTACGCTATTGTTGATCTCAGTGATAGCGAAACTTTGTATGCATGTCTCCATCCATCTCGTAATAATAACATTGAAAACAGGGAGCATGCTGGTGGTGCCCCAGAATTCGTCGCTTATGTAGTAAGAAGTGGTAAGGTTCCCCCTGCTCTCGTAGGCGTTCTTACAACTGGTGATGCAAGAATAACACTCAGCTCATTTCTGGAATCATACTCACCAAGAAATATGCATAGACTCGGGCACGTTCGTTACATAAGGTCCGATTCAGTTAATCCAATTAATGTTGATGGAGACATTTACAAAATGTGAATTAGTGAATTGCCTCACTAAAACAAGTCAAGGTGAGATAATCTGTGTTACCTGGATCCATAAAAAAGTAAATAAAATACAAATAAAAAAAAAACTATAGTATATGTTGCAAAACCCACCCCCAGATAATTGGATGTTGTATGCACGTAAATTGTACTAGAAGATGGTGCACAAAGTATTTTAATTATATTATAATTATTTTCAACATTTAGTCAGGGTGGGTCCGCAAATTGGGTCAGTGGGTTGTTGATCCATCACAGACGGATTTTCAACAAAAATGTTCAAATCCAAAATTAAAACATAATTTTTAACTAAACGGTTCCATTTTTAACTCCATTACTTACAATTTTTACGAAAATTGATGGAATTCTGTTTTCCTGAAAAAATATCTGTCACTTGTAAGAGTTTAGAAAAAAATCAAAAATCAATTATAGATTTAAGAAAAAGTTTTAGCTCTAAATTATTTCTAATTTACTTAATAATTGTAAATTCTTTAAATATCTTTCGAAATAAATAACATAATTTCTTAAATTTGGGAAAATATGTCAAATTCAAGAAAAAATTTCTTTTGAATCTTTCACATTCTCGATTGAGAATTTTGACAAGTATGAATAAAATTTTTATTTTTTTCGAAACATTTAAAAAATTATTTTCGACTTTCCCAAAAATATAATGCAATTGTTTAATATCTTTTCACTTTTCAAAATTCTTAAAAATATTTTAAATTTCACTTCGAAATCTTCACAAATCTGAATTTTATTTGCAATTTTTCAAGCTTTTTAAAATGCTATTTTCTTAAAAATATTACTCAATTTTTTTAATTCTTTTTCAAAATGTTTTAAATATTTCATAAAATTATTGTAAAATTTTTCAAAATAAAGAAATATTCCCTTAAAATCTTCCAAATATTTACGAAATTTACAAAATCTTCTTAAGTTACCTTTCAAAACTAATTTTTCAAAATAGAATTAATTTTTTAATTTCCCAAAAATCTTAAGAAAATTGTTTTCTTTGCTTGAAAATGTATAAAAATCTTTAACAGATTCTAAATTTTTTTTCTGGACATTTTTATGAATATACATGTTTTTTAAATTCGTATGAGACCATTTCAATTTTAAAATTTTCTAGGTTTGTCAAAAACTTCTAAATATCTCCTCAACTTACTCGATTTTTTCAGGATTTTATGCCCTTGTGACATTGTAGGTTGTGGCATTGAAACATTTTAGAAATTTTTATTTAACAGTTTAGGAAATTATTTGAAATTTTGTAAAATCTTTTTTATTCTGCTCAAATTTATTTTTTAAATAAAGAATAATCCGAAACTTGTTGAGGATATTCAAAAACTTTTGTTTGTTTTCTTGAAACTTTCCAAAATTCTTCAAAAACTTCTAAACCCTGGAAATATCTCTTAAATTATTTCAAAGTTTTCTTCCAATTTTTTCTAATCCTACCAAATTAAAAGAATTGTCTTGAAATATTTTTAATTGTTATACATCAAGATTAATACTTTAACGGAATCAACACCCCTTGAACGTATCATGTATTATGTTACGACATCTTTACGACGACTTTACGACATCCTATCTCCATGTCGTTAAGGTGTCTTTAGGATATCGAAAATAAGTCGAATGATCTGACCATGTCTTTACGATATCGCAAAGACATCGAAACGACATGGACATAGGATGTCGTAAAGATGTCGAAAAATGTCGTAACGATGTCGTTAGGACGTCGCGAAATTTTGTGCCCACTGGGAATGTTTCTATCACGATAGGTTTGTATGTATATTTTTTTTGTCACAAAAATTCTGAAAAGGCTTATTACTACGTTACTACGTTACTACGTTTACTACATTCATTACGTGGACCAAGAATCGCCGATTGATCGGCAAGTCGTTGAAACTAATTCTTATAGCTTAACGAATCTTTAAACGTAGGGGTTTCTCTTTATGGTACTATCGGAAGGATATACCTAAAAGTTTAAAGATATCGGGTTATTAAATAATTTTCTTGGGGTCAAAACTGTTGAAAAAATGGTCGAAAATTTGGACTTTCGATTAAACAGCCGAAATAAATTTTAATTTTTAACTTTTTTATTACTTTATAGGTTTTCCTTCCCTTTAAAACATAGGTAATCGAAAAAAAACCTTTCTTATATCAGATAAATAGAAAAATTTTGACAGCTGCAGCAGTTTTCGATGCCTCGGAGCAGACGCTTGAAGAAATATGCTGCAGGGTCGCCATTTTGTAAAAAAAAGATTGAAAAAGATTGATTTTACCCTTTCTAAAGGTATCTCTCCCCTTAAAATAAAACGTTAAAAGGACGCAAGCGCAGCAGGCTAGTAGAGTGGCTGCGAGGGTTGGAACATCGGCAACTGAAAAACCGTTGACGAACACTGAGAGCCAGAAGATAGCGAAGGGCTCACAAGACAGGGAGGTGGTTTAAGCCTATATGAATAAGCACAATATAGCCCTGCAGCTAGAAAACAAGGAGTTTTCGGGGGCTGGAGTCAAAGCTGCCAACAGGACTATTCTCCTGACGGTGGTGGAGGTGGTGGATAAGAGCTGCCTGGATTCAATACTCACGAGACCTCCTTCTGTAGGTGAGGAGTCTTCCTATTTTTGCAGCAGACCTGACGGCTAAAGATTGGCTACATAATAGAGTAGCCGGGACAAGGCCTCCGCTATCCGCATACTTTAAAGTGGGTGGAGTTGAATTGCTTCAGAAGGCAATAGCGCCTCAGCGGTTCTACGGAGGGGCATGGCTGAGAGGTACATATATGTTTTACTAATCAAAGAACCTTGGTTAGTTCGAGATACAAGCACGGGATCAGGAGGAGCGTTCAGTTTTGTTCGAGGGATTTTAAAGCTGTCAAATATAGGACATGTATACTGGCGAAGGAAGCCATCGCTGTTCGGCTGATAGATCTGTGTGCGAGAGACCTGATGGTGATAGTCTAAAGCTTACCAGAATCGGGAAGATAGCCTACTTTCCATATGACAGTGACACCAATCCACTACAGGATTTACGTACACTCCTAGAATACTGCAAGATCAGGTTTCTTCCTCTTTTATATGAGTGCGATACTAAGTCCCAAATGTCTTTACCTAATCACTACTGATTTAGATTTTCTTTATACGGAAAAGACCCCGACGTTTGATAATCCGATCATGGAGAATGTAATCTTTCTGAAATTACAGATAAAGTTCGACTTGAAATATATCGTGCTCGCGGATCCTAATTAAGCTGGAAATAAAAAACCGATATCACGAGTAGGCCAACTCTTATTATGAGAATGATTAGATATTTTCCTATTACGTGTCAAAAGCAAGTTGCATATAGCTGCGGTTTTGAGTTCAATCTGCGTAAACAACAATCTTAAAAGCCCCTTATAGCAATTTTTTAATGATTTGAAAGTTTATTCAGGATACTCCCCTGCCATACGGGATACTTTGGAGGCTTTTACATCAGATTCGTAATCAGTCATTTTGAAACCCCCGTTCACCAATTAGAACTAAAATTATTGGGCATACTCGTCCACCATATTGCATAATAATGAACTTTCAACCAAAAAATGAATTTTTGACAAAGTAGTTCAGCTTTCAGCTAGTAGTAGAGTTTTCTACCAAATAGTTGAATGATGTAAAAAAGAAGAAATTTTAAGTACGGTATTGATATTTTATGCAGCCCACTGAAATGCTACTACTTCAGTAGCGTGTTAATTTCTCTCTGACCGAGCAAGTAGAGAAAACCAAACTTTATTGATAAAAATGTGCTCAGTATGAGCTTGTGGATTTCAGCCCTCTATCTCACAAAAGACAGAACAGATAACTTTTTCATAATCACCTTTATCAATAAAATGGCGTTCCCTCTTTTCAGGATCGTCGCTTTCCCTACTTACAACGAATAAATGAAAACTAACACGAATGAACACTCCTAATAAGCAGACTAAATTTAAGAATAGAATATGAATTGGCTTCAATGCCAAGATCAGTGACACGAATTTAATGAAAATAGTATCAGAAAGTGAAAAGAGTTAAGCCCATTACGAAAAATTATCGCCGACAAAATCTCAAGACAAAATCTCAGGACTCGAAAGAAGATCTCCGTCTGTGTCCGTCCTAAATATTCACTTGCTGCGCCACATTCAGCCAACTGGACCGGCTTTCGGATTCCCTTGATCCCTTTGTTCTTTTGGTCAAGTTGGTTTAATGCAATTTTCATTCCCAAACCAGTTCTGATATTATGTTCGGTTTCCCATCTGTAATCTCGTGCTGTCATAAAATCCTGCTTCTTTCGCTCTCACTCCTCTGGAGCCATCTGTATACAAACTTTTTTCTGAAGGAACGGTTTACCATTTAATTTGCGTATATGCCTACTTGTAATTCATACGTGCAAACTTTTGGTAAACTTAAAGGGTTGTGTTATTATGTCTTCCCTCATCTCTGAAATCAACACTAAGTTGATATTACTTGAAAGACAAGTGTGTCTCGTCCCCCGAGGCCACCTATTTACTCTTGCCAGGCAGTCCACCGCGTAAGCCATTGTTACACTTATCGCAACATGTAAGGGTTCTTCACAGAGCAAGTATTGTATCGCCGCTGTAGGCGTGTAGTCCACACAGTGGACACAAAATTTGGCGACGTCTTTACGGCATTGTCACGACATCGTTACGACATCTTTACGACAACTTTACGACATCTAATGTACATGTCGTTTCGCTGTCTTTACGATATCGTAAATGAGTCGCATGATTCGATGATGTCTTTACGACATCGTGAAGACAGCGAAACGACATGGACATAGGATGTCGTGAAGTTGTCGTGAACATGTCGTAACGATGTCATAAAGACGTCGCCACATTTTGTGCCCACTGGGCAGGCATCTGGTAGTTTTGTTCCATAATAAATCCAACCTGCAATGTTTTTAATGAGAAAGTTTCGTTTTGAGGTCCTTTTTGACATATCAAAAATGCTAAAACAGATAAGTTGCCAGACCCGGTTTTTTCAAACAGATCCAAAAGTTACTTTTGTGAGGACGGAAGATTCCCATTGCATTTTACATCAAAATATTCAACAGAAAAAAGAAATAAAACAAAATCTTCAGTTTTTTTCAAATAAATCCTGCCAAGTTCAGTTAACGTTGATTTTGCCAGAGGATAAAATAAAGTCTACAAAAATTTGCATATATCTACCCCTTTTATAGACCTATTATTTTGAGAATTTTAAGGTTTCAAAAATTTCATTTTTTTAATGCATTACTGAATAAAATCGAAGAAACACAACTTCTTCGATTTAAAGTGTTTAAAATACGATAGAATTAACTTAAAATCAGGCAGGTTCCACGCGTTATTTAGGGGAATCTCTCAGCAACTAAAATTATTTTATAGTAAATTATGCAAGATATAATAAAAAGAAGGATTAATTTTTTACCCATAAAATCAAGTGTCTGCAAAAAACGATTAGTTTTCAACCAATAATGATATAATGCAAATTTTCCTTGAACACATTAAATTTTAATAAACAAGGAAATCTAGAAAATAGTTGAATCCTTAATAAACAAGATAAGATTTTAATAAAGAAAATTAATTTTCTAGCAAAAAGACGAATTTTCACCTAAAAAAAATAATTTTCAATTATAAATATAATTTTTCATCCTAAAAAGATGAATTTTTAATTTAAAATATAAATATATAGAATCAGAAATAGGAATATTTCTTTTTAGCTGAAAGAATTAATATTTAACAGCAAACAATTAAATTTTCAAGAAATTTGTTAAAATTTATGTATTTGATAATACATAGTTAAAGTTTCAAACAAACAGCACAAACGCAAGTTTGAGCGCGCTTAAGGAGCGCGACGGATGAATCTCGCGCTTCGCTTTCGGACATAATTAATCCTTGCGCTTCGCGCTTGGATATTTATTGTTTGCATTTGGAATGGTTTCATAAAACTTTCTCAAAAAGATCTCTTTCATACGCCAGTATTTATGGACATTTTCCCAGTGGGCACAAAATTCGACGACGTCCTTACGACATAGTTACGACATCTTTACGACATCTTTACGACATCTTTACGACATCCTATGTCCATGTCATTTCGGTGTCTTTGCGACATCGTAAATACATCGTCAGATCATACGAATTATTTGCGATATCGTAAAGACACCTTAACGACATGGACATAGGATGTCGTAAAGTTGTCGTAAAGATGGCGGAACGATGTGGTAAAGACGTCGCCAAACTTTATGACCACTGGGCAATCGCAGGTACGAATACGGACGATAGAATATGAGTTTGTTCCAAATAAATAAATACTTGCTACCGTATGCTTGGAACAAACGTACATTTTCTTAATCTGAGAAAATGTATTCTCAGATAGAATATCGCATTTTATCATTCTAAAACTTTATTGAGTTACTTCATATGGAGATGTATTTAAATGCTGAACATAGTTCGCTTCCAAGAAATCATTTCTGATACACTTCAAGAATATATTTTTATAAAATAAGAATATGAAGGATCGGATCAATAAAATGAGCCTCAACTGAACACTATTTCTCAATGAAAAAAAAAGTTATTTTCGAAATTATTATTATAAAACCTTGATTTAAAAAATTTTTTTTAAACTTTTAATTCTCGCACACTGTTTACTTATAAATATATACGCACGCTTAATCTTTTTGAAAAATCGCACTCCACGGGGATTCGAACCCTACCTAAACTAACTAAAACTAGTGTCCTAACCGCGCGCTCTACCGACTTCGCTATCGAAACACTTAGATCTCGGTGACAAAATCTCGAATAAGAATTTCATGGCAGTGTCGTACGAAGTCGTATGGTGAGCCTCCCTAGTGGGCACAAAATTCAGCGACGTCTTTACGACATCGTTATGACATCTTTACGACATCCTGTGTCCATTTCATTTCGGCGCCTTTGCTATATCGTAAAGACATCGTCAGATCATACGACTTATTTACGATATCGCAAAGTCACCTTAACGACATGGACATAGGATGTCGTAAAGTTGTCGGAAAGATGTCGCAAAGATGTCGTAAAGATGTCGTAAAGACGTCGCCAAACTTTGTGCCCACTGGGTCAACCATCTTCAAACTAAACGTTGTGGAACTCAATGTTTTTTTTTTGAGAAAACATCTTTCTGATGATACTTGAAAATTTTCGAGAGACTTTAATATACCATTTTTTATTTATAAAAATTTTAGAATTAAATTTTACTTATTTCAAAAAAGGCCCTATACTTTTGTTTTCTTAATATATTTTAAAATGTTATAAAATATGTAAAAGTAATAAACGATAAACAAAAATTCTCCATAAAATGCGCAGTTTTCAATTTATCCAACTCTTTTATTGTACTATGAAACATAAAATTTTTTAAACAATAATATAAAATATGTGAACAGGCGAAGTAAGTTTCACTTATATAGCAAGGGAATTAACAATTGTCGTTTCTGAATATTGAAAACGCTTAAAACGACCCAAAGGTAATGAATACTAAAGAAAAGTTGCATGTACAAAAATTCTTTAATAACATCAATGACAAAAAATAATGTTTTGCACTACGAAAATTTACATAAACCACAAAGTTTCTAATTTATCAAATGCTTTGATCATACACTGTTTACTACGATTTAAATATGGAATTGATTTCCTAGAACAAATATTTAAAATATACAAAAAATAACTGAACTTCACTTATTTTACAAAGGGCTCAATACTTTTTTCTTTTAAAATGCAATCCGCTTAAAAACGATCTAAAGCTTATAAAAAATTAATAACTTTTGAGTTGAAAAACGCTTTAATAACCTCAGTGACAAAGAAATATTTTCTGATTTTGAAAAACCTCTGTAAAGTGCAGTTTTCGATTTATTTAATTCTTTTATATTACTTTGCAATTCAGTTTTTAATTTAAAAGAACATTTTCAAACAAAAATAATTTAAAATATGTAAAAAATAACTGATCGCTAGTTTAAATATTACCCATTTAAAAAAGTGCTCGATATTTTATTTTTATTTCAAGTATAAAATACTTCGAAATCAGAATAAAAAAATTCTGTAAAGAAACGTTTAGTGCAAGATCTTGCAGTTTGAAAGTGATAGGGTCTCACGGTAGTCGTATGAAAAATATTTATTTGCTTCCTCTTTTTATTCTAAATTCTTTTATTAAAAAAATTCTAATTGTCATTTTTTAAATTATTCTTTCATAAAATGAAATGCATTCTTAATAAACTTTTTAAAAATGTTATTGAATTCTTTTTTCTTAAATATTTTGCTTTATAAACGCATAACTTTTTTTAAATTATCAAGAAAATGTAATAATTGTACTTTTAAACATTTTTTAAAGCTTATAACTTTGTTTTATGCTGTTATATATTCTTTTTTTTTATTGTTTACAAACATCTTTCATGGTTAAAAAAATTCGAAATGATTTAATTTGAAGTAGATTAATACATACAAATAATCAGCGAAAAAAATTATAGACGCAGTACATTTATAAACTTTCAATAATTTTAGGAATGAAATTACTTTCGAGTCTTGCATAATTTTTTCAAAATTAATAACACCTTTTTAAATTTATTTGCAAATTTTTAATTCTTACCCACAGAAACTTACTGACGCAATAAACTTATAATTTTTTAAATAGTTTTGTGAGTGATTTGATTTGCGTGTCAGCGTAAAGCTTGTAGTTTATCAAAGTTGCAAATTCCTATCTACGTTTGTATCAATAAAATTCATCATGTGCACTAATGTTTTGAATTTTATAAATATTATTGAATTTCAAAATAATTGTTAGCAGCGAAGAGAACCAACTTCATTTCATGTCAACTTAATAAGATACTTTTGTAGTAAGAAGTAAATTAATTTAGACCAATATATTAATTTTCATAATATGTGTGCGATGTCTATTGTATCAAGTCTACAGCTTTCATATTAAAAATCTTAACGATTTCGTAAATGAATCGCATGATTCGACGATGTCTTTAGGACATCGTAAATACAGCGAAACGACATGGGCATAGGACGTCGTAAAGTTGTCGTAAACATGTCGTAACGATGTCGTTAAGACGTCGCCAAATTTTGTGCCCACTGGGTGATGTGATTCTATTTTGATGACATAGGTATCTTCAAAGTAAATCTGACATTCGTTTCAAATACATAATTATGGGAAGGAAAATATTCAAGCATTATTTTAAGAGAAATCATTTCTTCTCTGAATACATTCATTTTCTCGTCCCAAGAACATAAACACGGTTTCAATTAAAATAGGAGTCAAAATAAGTATATGAATTTACTTGGATGAAGAATTTTGTTAGAGTTTTAGTTACTTATCATGAGAAGAACCTCACGAAGTCGTTATGTAAGGTTCCTCACTTGGGTCCATTAATAGCCAAGGTCTTTGTTTCAGGCGTCATTCACTCTACTGACACTCTTTTTAT